>NC_133586.1:6165555-6513398 GCF_964106895.1 Numenius arquata | reverse complement strand
TAATTCTGAGACACTTTTTCTTGCATTCTTTCCATCCTGAACAACCAATAAGTTTTGGTGCCTGCTCGCTACTGAAATCAATATAAATATTGCTTTGTTTATTTTTTTTCCAGCTCCTTTTTCTTATTAACTCTTGACCATGTCATTCCAGGTGCCAAGTTGACATTACTGCCCTGCCAACAAAGCAGACCAATTGCTTAGAGCTGCCACTGGAAAAACATCTGGCGTCCCTGCTAATGTTGATCACTGTTTCCCCATGTACAGGAGTGTCTATCTCTGATCTGTGTGTCTGCCCTTTGGGAGACCCCAGTGAACGACAACAGATTTCACAGCGCTATGTGAGTTTGCTTTTTTTTTTTTTTTTAATTTCCTTTTTTCTTTCTCCTTTAGTTTTGAAAGTAGTCAAAATTGCAGGGAAAAGAACCCAAGATTTGTCCAGCCATAATAACATGTCTTCTACCAGGGAAAACTATTACACAGAATCGTTATTATGTTTAGAATGACAAGGAGGTTGGCAGGGCAGATAGACCCAAGCAATTTGGCTGCTTGTATTTGTTGAGTTTTAAACTAATACTTTTCTTTGCAAACTTGCATTGTATTAAGAGATTATCATGGGGAATCAGAGACACAACATCACGGAGAGATTACAGTATGCTTAGCTTTCGTTCCTGCTTTGGGTAGGATATGTTCTGGACTTCCAACTTTGGAAGATAAAGCCGTATGATGGCTTCTGCACCTCAATCCTGAAAAGCTGGGCAGGAAGAAATAAGCTTGTATCTCTGTAAAATGGGATGCAAGACTAAGACAAAAGGAATTCGAACAACACAAGTCAAAGTTACTTTTGAGGACAGATTCCTCAGTCCTGATTGAATGTGCTGACTTCCTGACCCATGCTGCTTCTCCAGGTCTACCTATGTCTCATTCCCTGCTTTAATTGGCAGACGATACTTGCGTAAACATGCAGGGCTTCTTTCAGTCTCCACCGTAAAGTTAACGTGTAACTTACGTGAATGGATAATTCCCTTAGGAACAGGTGGGTTGTGAACCTCAGGGTCATGATGCAGTGAGACTGGGATAGTGGAGATGTATTTATGGGTGTATCAGCTTCTGAAGTGAAATGCCACAGGAATACCAATGGATATAAAAATGTAAGTAATGTAGTAGTTCATTATTTTCTGTTTCTTACTGAATTACAAACAAAATATATCTTTATGCTTTCCTCTTTGCAGAGTATAAAGAATTCCTTTAGAGACATAAAGGACATTGGCTTCTTACAAGTCAAAGTTTTAAAGGCGGTGGACCTGTTGGCAGCAGATTTTGCAGGTATTTTATTTCTATTTTTCCAGCATATGATGCTGAAATATATTATAAGTGCCAGAATATATTGTGAGTGCTCCTTAGACTTTGTGCAGTATTGTCAGTTGATCAAAGAAAAGTAAATTGTCTCATCATTTCTCCAATGGTGAAACCTACCTCAGGGAACTGAGATACCAAATGGTTTGACTCCCAAAAGTATGAGGGAAGGTCCAGTGGATGGAGATCTGATTTCCACTTTAGATCTGAGGGGGGCGTGACCAATAACTTAGTAGTTGGCATGGTGTGCTGTTGTATTTTCCAGCAGAAATATTTAAAATAAGAGTTGGTATAAAGTGATGGTGCCTGCAAAGCATCCTCTCCATCTTTTATCAGGTGCCTTGTATCGTGAACAAGACTGAAAGATTTTGGGGGCGTCTGATGTGGTGCTGAGTGTGTGGGTTTGGGTGGTGCTGCAGGCTGTCACCCGAAAAAGAAAGCTTGCCAGTAATGGGGATGCGAGTGTGATGGTTTCTCTTACAGCTCGTTTGAGGCTTCGATTTGGAATGATCTTTGTGACACACTTACTCCAAGAAAAGGATGGATTTTTCTTTGGGCTTTGTCTAAAATTGAACTTGGTCCTGACAGCAATGGACAATAACACCATTTAAAAATACAACTTTATATTGTTTCTCCAGGGAAGGTCTAGGGAATTGATACTTCTCTGTAGTGACTGCCCAGATATTATTATTTTTATTATCATCTTCTCCAGGATTCTGGAGACCTTTTAATTCCCCTCTGTATCTTGCAGCAGCTCGTAATTCATGGACAGAGCATTGTGTGTTGTATATTTGCTGACATAGTCATTTTTTTAAGATAACTTGTTGATAAAGGCAGGAAAGATGCTAGAGAGAAAACACTCTTGCCCCATTTCCTGGTATTCATGAAGACGTAACGGAGGAGAATGTTGCTCCGAAAATAATGACCAAAGGATAAAACCCAATGTTAATCATGATACCACTTCAGTTTCAATTCACCGCTTGACCCTGCAGTAGAAAAAAAAACAACAATTAGTGCAGAGAGCACTTCTTTAAAGATCTCAGGAACTTAGTTTGAAAACAAACAAAAAATCTGCCAATAATGAAAAGTAGCTTGTACAGAAATACATTTCTAAATTGACATAATGTATAAGTCTATATGTAATTAGGCGTGTAACTGCACCTTACTAACAAATTTAATAAGTGTACCACAACAAAGCAGAACCTTCAGCAAATGGCAAGGCTAGGCTTGTCTAGACATGTGAGAGGCTTTAATATTGACAGTGTCCAGGGAAGAGCTGAGTCCAGAAGGTTATCTAGCCTTTGGAAAACGTCACTGATGCTAATGCATTTGCATCAGTGATGGATTTGGCTGCCTTTCCCTCAATACTTATACAGGAACATGTGGGTGGATAATGAACATTGGAAGAGACACGCAGGTTCTTGATTCTGCAATTCAAAGACTTTTCATACCGAGTATGTGACACACATTCCTTGTGCATAGCATAGAATGAAATTCTGCTTAAGTAAAAGGTTACTCAGTCTGTCATTATATTCAAAATAACCCAGGCTTTGAGCCTGATTCATGAAGCAAATGACAAATTGTTTTTCAATGGCAGTGCTGAAAATATCCTAGTATTATGCTGTAATAGACCCACCAAATTGCAAAAGGATGCAGCCATTTTAGGTAAAAATAGCATAATTTCTGATCGTGAAATGAGAGACATAAAGATTAATTATCTGTTCTGAGCCATTCATAAATGATTAGTGCAGCAATTATGGGCTTCCATAATAGAGCCCTCCTAGAGCAGTGCCATATTTCCTGCATTGCCAGGGAGACTGCTCAGATTTATTGTTATTGATATAAGTAAATTCAAAGTCTAGCTAAAAAATCTGATAAAGAGAAAATCGCAGAGACAATAAGCGGTGCAAAGATTTCCAAGGGTTAATAGAGGAGCAGTATGAGTAGGGAGAGTTTCCTCCCTGTCCTGTCCCATAGCAGTCATGAGGCTTGTGTGGGTGAACTTCTGCAGAGCAGTCATCTGATGACAAGTGTAATGCCACCTCATACCTTATTCCCATAGTAAAGATTGGGGTTTGGTGCGATTGGGATTTCTGTTGTCAGTTGATTATATGTTGGCGTTATAGATTTTAATTGCAAGTTTTTAGCCTACTATAATAATAGCTATCGGAAAACAACATAGTATCTGCTTTGGTTTTGAAGAGGGTTTTGAAAATCCGTATTTTACCATTTGACATAAATTTTAGGCTAGTTTCCACACAGCTATATCAAATATGTAGAAGCTCTTCAGCCACAGCTAGCCCAGTTTGAGCCTTCCATACTTTTATATTCCTAGATAATAGTTTTGTTGATGTGAAAATGACTTTTTCTGCTTTGTTGGATGTTTTCTGTGTACGCATGAGAGTTCTTCTCAAACACTGCATTTGCTCACTGACCAAAAAAATAGCATTCAGAATACCAAATTATACAGTGGGATTGTTTTTGGCATATACCAGTTTGCATTTCAAGCAGTTTCTCTGAAAGGCTACATGCATTTCCACACTTATCAGGGAATGGGCATGTAAGCTGAAAAGAAGACAAATAGATTCCAGTAATACACACAGTCTTTAAACTTTACCAATATTGACTAGTTAATACCCACTGTTTACATACTGAAAAGATTCCTCTTTACTTTATAAACTTCTCAGAGTAAGGACCTTAAAAGCTTTGCATTAGTAATACCAAAAATAAGGATTAAGAAAAGACAGCTTTTGCTTAAATATTTTTTTTTTGTCTGCTATCTAAATCCCTGCATTGCTCGGATATTTAGTTGCCTGCATAAAAGTTAGGCTGGAGTCTCTATGGCTGACTTATACATGGACACTGAAGATGAGATTAAATCAGATATTGAGCCAGACATGCTGATAAAGGGTATTCCATTCATGGTGGAAACTGCTGAGCTGCAATAAGTTGTGAAAGCTACAAATACGTGTAATGTGAGTTATCAAAAAGTACATTAGGAATCATGTCTTCACCATAATAAGTTCCACGTTAACATCCTTCTTTTGAGAGGAGGGTGGATTTTTTGGGGTGTTGTTTTGTTTGTTTGCTTGCTTTACGTACGATACCTGGTTCGGGCATGGATTTTCCAGTTGATGTTGGGTTTTATTTAAACTGTGGCACCGTGTAGGGTCTTCATAGCTTCAAGGACTTGCTCACGTGGAACTAATTGAAGAAATGCTGCTGATACAGACAGTGCTGTGCTTCTCTTCTCACGGTGTGGGTACTTAATCCTGTAATCAACTGAGGAAGACAATAGACCCTAAACAGAGGATAAAATGGAGAGCTGCAGCACTGATACTTATAAGGGGCAGAACGATGGTACTGCTTTCGTAATGTTGTCTGAGTAATTGTGAATGTAAGGAAATTTTTCTTGCTATAAAGACTTAGAGATGATTCACTCTAAGTTTCAGATTTCAGGTATTAGAGTGAAGCCACCTGATTGAGTTGTAAGGTAAGGGTTGGAGTTTCCAGAACTAAGGATGTGTTGGAGATATTGTTTATTTAGAGAGTCATTCCAACAGAACAAGGCAGTTTGCAGTTGTCTTAATGGATCTAATTTTATTTGACCAATCACTTCCTCAGCCCCACTGCAAAGAAAGTGTGTGCATACCAAATACAATAGCTGGCCCACTTAATTTTTTCCCTTTCTTGTCTATCTGATCTTTTCTTAGGTAAAAGCGATCCTTTCTGTGTATTAGAGCTGGGAAATGACAGCCTTCAAACACACACCGTTTACAAGAACCTCAATCCAGAGTGGAACAAAGTTTTCACATTGTAAGTGGATTGCTTTCGAAAACATGCTGCAACACCAAACAGTTAGCAGCTTAACTATAAAAGCTATCGACTTTGGGAAAATACAAAGGTCAAATTTAAGATATGTCATTTTTTCATAGTCAGAGAGGATGTTGTAGAAATATCAAATATAACTCAATTAAAGGCTTTTGCCTTTTACTAGTTCTTGCATGGAGTTTATTAATAGAAGTCATTAAAAGAAAAATTACTGTGATATTTATAGGAAGAATCATGACTAGACATAATGGAGTCATAGCTGGATCCAAGAGATAATATAACAGAAAGTGGAGACCAGATACTCCCGCCTACATTTTCCGTAATTTGAAATGAAATATATTTGATTGAACCGTGGTAGAATCCTTGTTTAATTTGTAAGAAAGCAGGAAATTAGAGCTGATGTTGCTGGTATACCTTCTGAATTTATACTAGCCAAACACAGGTTACCCCAAATTAGAAGCTTAAATTTTTACGGAAATCAATTTTTTTTTTTTGGTGAGTTTATTAATAGCGAAAATGATAATTTGGGTATTGCTGTTAGGCCGCACAATTTTTTCATCTTGATTTATGCTTTCAAAGATTTTTGTGAATAACTGAGTGAGACAAACATCTCCAAGACTGTTGGAGTCTGTGGCAAGGAAGGCAACCGTGAGGGCTGGCAGTGGAGCATTTATGGCATTTGCACCTGTCCACTGGAAGAACAGTTTGAGAATGATGAACTTCTTGCAAAAGCAACATTCATAAATACTGGGCTGGATGGGAACCCAGTAAAAAGTATCTGATCTCTTTGATAGATTTGTCGGATTTCTGTTTAATTCATGGCTGCAGCTTGAATCCGTGTATCTTGGAGTCCTTTCTCTTACTTTGTTCTCAAGAAACTTCCACTCATCACTGTTTATTCTGAGATTGCGCCAGATGAGTCTTGTCAGATGTTCATCCAACAAAATAGACCTAATAAGAATCCAAAATTATTTCATTTAAAAAGAAAGCTTGTGCCTGTACTTCCTGTGGGTGTCAGAAATGTCAGCTGTGGACTATCTCTAACTTTCTTATTGCTATTGCATAGCTCATCCGAGCAGTAAATCTGCAGAGCCAGTCAGGCTTTCATGGCTCTCCTTAGATTTTTGGCCATTTTTAAAAATTTCAATTAAGCACCAATAGCTTTCAATTAAGCTATTGACGATTTAGATTTATTTTGGAGCAGAGTGGATTGTTTTGAGTGAATGAATCCATTTCAGCTGGAGTGTTCAATACCACTAGAGAGCCCTTCCCATCGTATTCTGATTTTCTGCAACACACGTATTTGTGTGTGTCACTGTGGAGTTTCAATATTTTATACCACTGGTAGCTGTATCATATGGAAGTTGATAATGGTTTGGAGAGGAATGTAGAAGTCTGGCTGCAGAAGTGGCACATTTCAAAGTTTTAAAGCCATAAAGTCTTGAAAACAGTGCATTTCATGGTGGTTTGGCTGCCACTAGGTCACATCACAGAACATGCAATGGCTGCTAGCTGGAGAGATGACCAGATGGCAAAAGCCAAGGTTCAGACTCACTCCATGAGGAACAACTCCACTGAGTTGCAGGCAGAGGTTCTGGGAGCAGAACAGCTCTGAAACAACCTTCTTTTGGGCAGAACAGCTGCACTTAGTTAAATAACAAAGACACGCTGTACCATGTAACTCTTTCACATGGGAAAAGGAAAAGAGGATAATGAGTGCAACTCGTAAGTTGTCTCCAGTTACCCATGCTTTTGCAGGCACACTGATATAACTTCGCTCCAATGAGACTCTGATTTATTAATGATCTAATAAATACTTAGGATTGAGTCCCTGCTGCAACATCAGTAGAGCATTTGCACTGAACGGAACAAAAATATTGTACGTTTGGCCTCTAGTTAGGGTTGTTAGGTTTATTTTAAAGTAATTGGTTTTGTTAGTACCTTAAAAGGGAGATAATTGTTCCATAATTGTTCAAGTCAACTGAAGTTACATAAAGTTTTGTTTCCTGGATTATTTCTTTAATGTCCTGAAGCCTTGTTTTGAGTTCAGCCCTTGACCTCTCCCTGTCACCAGCTTTCTCTGTTGGAAACCTGAGTTCTACACTGTTAGCATCAATAGCAATGCACAAAAAATGTCACTGTCTGGTAGTTATTTTCTTCACCTAGTTATGGGACTGAAACATGAGGGGAAAGCTTGGGGAATACCCCTAATTTGATTCCTTTTTTAGGGGAATTTAATTAAATGCTAGTTTTATACTCCCAGGTAATACAAACTTAATTAGTAAAACAGTATTCTCAGATCTTTGTGGAGGATACTGTGTGCATGTGTATCGAATATTATTTTTTTTATGTGTCTGCACTTTTTGTTCCAGCCCTATTAAAGATATTCATGATGTTCTGGAAGTGACAGTGTTTGATGAAGATGGAGATAAACCCCCTGATTTTCTTGGAAAAGTCGCCATCCCTTTGCTGTCTGTAAGTTACCTTTGCCACACGTATCATTCAAACATTGATGGTTTCTCTGGGTACAAGTTGCATTTCTTTTCCCCGTAGCACAAAGCAACACAGATTTAGAGATAAACGGGTTTTGTGATCTATATATGCCTTAGTTGGCAGTGTTTACAGTTCGCCTTAGTGTAACGAGCGTTGCCAACCCATTTTAGTACAAATTTGGTTGATTGGAAAGAAAATTGCAAAAGTGTCTGTACTTCATCAGTACTATATGCCATGTAGGTCTGAAAACATAATTGAGTTGTTCTGTATGTTTCCACATCATCTTCTGAAGGTAACATTTTAAGCATGTCTTTGTTCTGTCGTGCTTCTTTTTACTCCAAGAAAGTAATTGCACATCACAGTAGGATTGACTAGAGATAGCTGTTGTTATTGGCACAGCTGAATAAAATTACCTAAAAGGGGTGTTTTCCACTCTGCAGTGCTTTTAAAGACTGGTGGCTTTTGTTCTGTAAACAAATATGTGAAGAGTGAGCGCTACCATGGGAGTATAAAATCAAAACTGGAAACAAAGCGACTTGAGGGGAAAGTGGTTGCTCTGGAGATTAAGGAGAGTTGAAGCTTTTTCAGAAATGGCCAAAAAAGGCCAAGCTAAAGAGAGGGGGAACATAAAAGGGGCATTAAAAGACATTAATAGAGAAATGGGGGAAAAGCAGCTTTGTGTTTGGTAAGACTGATTTAATTTTGGAACAAGGCTGGTGGTAATAGAATGAGTAAACCAGATGAAGAGGATGTAAACAGCTCCATGTGCATGTGCAGTATCACAGAAGGTTCTGGTAACTTTTGCAGTAAAGTTTAAGAACTTTCTAAGCTGTGGTTTTTATTAAATCAATTAGTAGATGAGGCATGAAACATCACAGGAGTCTTGAGCTCCTATCAGTCAAGTCGTGCAAACATGCTTAACTGTAAGCATGGGGGTTTCCTTGAGTTTTGAGGCAGAGGAGAGGGTGTGGTGGGTTTTTATGCAGTGAGTAGTGTGTCGAGCCCTTTACAAACATTCGTGCTTGCAATATATAACATGATTCAAATGATACACGCAGTAGAACGATGCTTTCGGTAATGCACAGTGTGATGCTGTGGGTAACAGCACTCTCGAATAGGCAGACGGTGAATCCTGATTGAAATTATAGAGTAAAAAATTGCAGTATTGTTTTGAAACATCTCTGTGAAAGCACATTCACCTCTGCAGAAAGGCTGGCACACATCTCTTGTGGTTAAGGCAAGAGTTTGTCTTTGAGTTTGGGCTGCTGCAGGAAAGGCAGTGCTGCAGTAATGGTTTAGTGAGGCTCTGTCCCAGCAGAGACTGGAGAAAAGGGAGGTTTCTTGAAGGGAAGCAAAGGTCCCATCTGATCAAAGCGGGCCATATAAGTCCCACAGAGTCAGCATAGTTTAGGTAAGAGACCAATCAAGATCAGAGAGGGGATCTGCAAATATTTGATGTTTCCAAATAAATAATGAACTGCCCAGAAAACTCTTAGAGGATATGATCCCAACCTAAGGAATGCTTTATAGTGGTAAAGAAATAGGCCAGTGTGCTCCAGATTTGTTATTATTTTGTCTAAATAAGGGTATTTCTTGTATATATGAATTAAAAGCAACGTGGCTTCTGAATCTCTTATGAAAGTGTGTTTGTTTTCATCCATCGTGTGCTCTTTCCAAGTTATACTGGAATCCAGAACAGGGGAACCCCTGCAATTTGAGGATAAGAAAAGCCTAAGCTGTAGAAGTTGAAGAGTAAATACTGGGCTTTCTGGTGCCTTACACGCTACCATGTGCTTTGCAATCCTCTTCCCTCCATGGCTCGGACTGCAAGTTCTTTTTGAGACTGGGTATATTTTAAATTGTTTGTCTATTTTAGTGGCTTGAGTTGTCAATATCTCCAGTTTTAGAACAATATTAGAGTCAGTTGGGCTTGGAGGATGATTTGATGTTTACAGGGAGGAAAAAACCTCTTAACATCTTTTATTCCATTTTTGATCACTTTGTTAATTTTTCCCCAAGTCCTCGTATCTCTGATGTTACTGGAAGAGAGTGGCTGGAGCAGCTGCTCTCCTGCAGATCCAGTGCTTGCCAAATGGTCGGCATGATCGGCAGCAGGCTGTGTGGGCTCATAGTGAGAAGATGTTAGATTTGGATTTTCTGTTGATTTTATAGGCATTTGTCAAGTATCCCTTAGGAAGCATGTAACAAGGCAGAGGAGGGGAGTGCATGTGTGTGGTAATGTCCAAACTATTCAGCGTAGGTTTTTTGTCCAAGGTTTGAGACGAAAAAATAAAATAAAAATTGTTTATGCTTTCCTTTGCCAACTGATCTTCTTCCTTCCCATCCAAACTTCTCTGCCTCCTATTTCAGTCAAATCTAGTGTAAATATATTCATCTCTGCTTCTGATTAAAAAACATTTTGCACCTATTAACTTAGTCTACTCAGACAGAGAACTGTAATTTTCTAAGCTCTTTTTCTTGAAATGGGAATTTTGATGTATGTTGTCATCTTGCCTATAAATTTGAATGTATTCTTTGAACCGTTTAGATAAATATACTGAAAGAGAACAATAGCTAAAGACTCCAGGAAGTCCCACAAATCATGTAGGTTTAATTTCTCCTAGGTAATCAGGCCTAATATTTGCCTTGCATTAAATACCCTTTTGAAAATAGAAGTACCTGTTGTTTTTTTTCCCTGTTAAAAATGTACGAGTTTGACTTGTGAGCTGTCAGCGCATGTGGTAAGTTTACTTCAGGAATTGTTCATGGATGACTAAATTCTTTTCTTAATGAAAAATTGCCTCGAATGAAGTATACGTTGGAGGGATATGAAATGTTTCATTAATTTGACAATGAATTTTGGTTTAATTGTGTTCAGGAGCCTTACACTGGCTTTTTGCAAACTTGTGTCCACCTTCGTCATCACATTAACATTAACACACGAATAACCTTACTACACAAAAATTCAGAGATAGTGAAATTACTTATGCTTTCCATTCATCCTTGACCATGATGTAGGCTTATTTCAGTCACAAAATAGGAAAGGTAAAAAACTGGGCAGCATGAGAAGAGTTTTAAAGTGTCAGATGATGAATAAAGCTGAAAATTTTATGTTCTTTTGGTAGGCATGATGAAGCAATATTGGATGAATACACAATTTTATTTTTTTCTTATACCTCTCTATTAGTAATGCACTGTAGAGACACTGATTTTGATAGCATTACAGTGAATTTGGAATTTTCTTTATTTGTAGTTAGGTGGGGGACAGAGGGGGAGAAGTGGTTATTTGCTTACGTTTTATCTTTAGCTTTTCTGTGTTAATCAACCTGTTGTGTTCTTTTTCTCCTGCCCTTCTTTATGTCAAACTACTGTCCTCTAAAACACGTATAAGAGACCTCATCTCAAATACAGGTCTGGTCAGCCACATACACAGAAGCAGAATTTAAACTGGAAAAGACAGATTAGTGCTACCAAGATATTCAACAAAATGGATCCCTCTCTTGCCAGAGGTGACCTATAGAGTCTGGGGAATGAAAGAGAAGATGACTTACACCACTGAACGGAGCAGGGTTTTGTGCTAGATGCTGAAGGTGAACGTGGGGAATGGAGAAATAGGGCAAAAACTTCATTGCTTCAAGAAAGGAGTTTGATAGGTTTAGAAGTTTTGTAGGTTTTGGGGGACTTGAACTAATTATCAAAGAAGTCCTTTCCATCTCTGTGTTCCTTTGTGCCCTAGATCTTAGTAAAAGCAACCGTGTTTCTCTTTGTGAGGGTCTGTCTTTTTTATTTTGCTTCAAGAGACTCCTATCTCCTAGAAGGCCCCAAGTTATTAGAGACATGGGAGCGTATAGTGTGCTTCAATGAATTTGAAAGCAGAGTATATCAAATATCCTCATGTAGAAAGACCTTTGAGTGAAGAGTTGTATCACAGAATGGAATGTTTTTTATCTGCTGAATTATCAGCTCAGAGTAGTCTTCAGCTTCACCCTTTTTTCAGCAAACAGGAAGAGGTCTATGAAATATTTTCAAGTGACAAGCAAGGTCGGTAGCCAACGATACAGTGAAAACAAGTAGTATGACTTTCGCAAGCTTAATTACCTAAAACATGGCCTGGATTCAGAGAGCAGACACCTGACGATTGCAATTACTTATCACTTGACCATAAGTGCACAGCCTTTACCAGGAGAAAGCTTTAGAGTTTGCGAAAAGTGAAAATGCTGCGTTTATTCATTAGAGGTAGCTGCGAAGTGGATAGTCTATTCTGACTTTTATCCTTGTCATGAACCAGAAATTTTGGAATAGGGAAAAAACCTCACATCTCTTCTGGAAAACATGACATCTTGTTTTTGAAATTAAATTCTCCCCTGACTATGCACTAGTCACTGAAACGGAATCAACAGGATAGTCTTTCTTAAGTACCACCTAGGAACCTTAGGCTCGCAGGGTTTTCATCTCCTCCTCAGACTGCCTAGAAGCCCTCGTGTGGCTGCCTGCTTTCTTTCAGACCTTAAACTCTGTATCTATTTGGTCTTTAGATATCAATCCTCTGCCAAGAACCTAAATCTCCATTCTTTGGATCCCACAGAAGGTTGTTAAAAGTGAAATGTTTGGGGTAAAGAGTTTTGGGATGAATGAATGGGCATTTCATACAAAATCGAATCAACATATATTGCAAGACTGGAGAGAAACAAAAAACCTCTTTATTCACGTCCAGGTGGATCAAATATGTGGCTTGCTTTCATCTTTTCCTGGGGAAATATGTCCTTTGATAAGGGTAGGTGTGTGTCTATTACAAGACAGCTTTATGTTATTCAGGGCAAATGGTATGACATTGTGCATCAGCAATGAGCTCAAGCAGGAATATCAGAGGTCCTAAATGCTTTAGATGAATTACCCTTGGAGAGTAGCCATTACCCTTTCCACACGTCACGGGTGTTGATGTACAGAGGTTTAACCCAGTGTTCTTCTGTCAGGTCATCAATATGTGACATTGAATCTGCATCAAAGCTGGATACAGAGTGAAGTTTTCTTAAAATCAATGTAAAAAAAAAAAAGCCACTAAACCATATTTCTTTGAGACAAGAGCAATGAAAAAACACCCTTTGCTGCGTAAGGGTCCTGTCTTCTCCGTGTTTCATGTCATATCAATCTCGGCTTTCGCTATTTCATTAAAATTCCCAAGCGGTCAGAAGGTTGTTGCTTAATAGATTTAGCATTGGCTGGCTACATCAATACTGTGTTTAGTCACATTTGTTTTACTGGGGACATCTGTAGGAAGAGTTTAGCAAATAATATTCATTCATTTGAAAGGAACCCGGTGCACTTTGGGCCTTGACTGTACTGTGGTCTCGCGTACCTGAACGTTTCCTTCAGCTAAAGCACTGCCAGAAGTTGCCTCTGTCTGAAGTGCCTCTGTAGGTCGAAATACTTAATGCACAAAGAATTCTAGCTTTTCTTCCAATTGATAATTTCCTTTGCGTGGTCCTGTGTGGACAAGAAACTGTGATACAGAATATATGCATTGTTCTGTGAGAATATTGGTACTGATATTTTGTCTTTCTGAATTGATTCAGAACAGGGAAATGCCTCAAATATCAGAAATTCCCATGGGATCAAAATCCTGACTTTTTTTCTGATGGTGACCTTGCAAAGTGAAGCATGTTGGTGGGGTGGGCACTACTGTCCTCGTGTTATGGGCACTCAATTATATGGTTACAGCCACTCTTGGTTGGTGATTGAGCTCCAGTATGTTCTGTGCTATTAAGAAGCTTTCAGAGAATGCAGGCATTAGTATTCAGTGAGGATATAAAACATCATCAATAGAGAAATAGTATTGATTATGTCTATTTAAGGACCTCACCTGCAGATATTTTGACATTTAATTTGAGTGTTCCTTTCCTTCCCTTTTCCCATAAGTAGTTGTAAACATCCATGAGAAAGATAACCTATTTTAGACACAGCTATCAGGAATATCTATTCAGTGAAATCTGTGTGAGATCAGATGTGTAGCAAAAGATGTTTGAGTGATAGAAGAAATCTCATCTTTTTGACTTTAGGTTCATCCTAGGATCCCAGCCCTGGCTGCTCACCTTTTCCACAGCTGGAGAAAGCATTTAAGGAGTCTTTGTGAACAGCAGAGACTAGGGAAGAGAATCCAGAGAGGAGAAAGAAACAGATCCAAAATGAAATTAATATGACCGGTTGTCTCTTGAGATTGAGGGAGACGTTGAACAGAATCTAAACTCTGGCCCAAGAACAGCATGCAGTGAAAATGTAGAGTATTAAAAGCTCTTTTGGATGTTTTCTTCTGGGCACAGTCTGGGCACAGTTGAGACGTGCCACCGATCTAATCTCCATGCAGTCATGGGTGTTAGAATTACCCTGCACCTTTCACTGAACCACACTGGCTTAGCACGTTGCCAAAACTGTAAGAGATACTTTTCTTTGACTTTTATGCAGGTTTTTTTTCTTTTTATCCAAATGAAAATGCGATGGAGAAACACCATTTTGTAGCCAGTTGTTCTCTCTTGTGATTTTTTTGATTCTGAGGAAAGTCAAAAGCTAGAATATCTGCGTGAATGTTTAGTCTTAGGCTGAGTTATAATTGTACGTCTTTTACCATACAAGCCAAACACTTAGCATTAAAGATGCCAGATGAAGCTGACTGTAAAGCTGCATGTGCACTGTATTACTTTCTGCCTGTTCAGTTTTAAAATAGCAACAACAACAGCAAAGACACCATTTCAAAAAGTTTCCCAAGCAACAAACAACCCCCATTTCTAAAGACAGACAGACGTGGAAGTTATTGTTGCTGATTTGAAACTTACTGTGTGAACACACCTGCAGACACATCCAAAAGGTTTGATTCAGGTCCAGCTCTTAAAATGAAGAGTCTTTTCTCCAAAGTCAGAAACATTTTTTGAGTGTGGAATACCATGATATTGCACTTGGACCTTCTCAGTAGTTACAGCATTTCTTTTCTTTTTTTTCTATCAATTTAGCAGCATGGGACCTTTTTTCCTTGCTGGTTATGCCCTTGAAAGATGTAAGAAAGAAGTATATCCCAAGGAATGTAAAATGAACCTCCCACTAGTTGTTGCTCTTAGGGTAATAGGATGAAATGTTATGAGAATGTGCAACTGAAATATATGGAAACTCAGCCCCTAAATTAATAACTATAGAGAATGCAGAATTATAATATTGTGATATCTGTTAGACACCAACATCTCTGCAGACACAGTGGGAACAACATACCTTCTGTCCTGTTGCGGGAGAGTCCATGAATCAAAGCTCACTCTAAACCTACTGCTGGTGGCATCCCCTTGGACCAAACGGGTAACAACCGCAAACCAAGTCCTTCCTGCCCTGTATCTCTACCCATCAGTAAATCCATTTTTCAGTTAATTTGGGAAGTTGAACAAAATCTTGAATTTCTGAATAAATTTTGGGTTGTTTTCATTCAGTAGCATTTAAAATTATTTTTTTTCCCTTTCTTGAGGGGAGGAAAAACAAACTGTTGAAATAACAGAATCCTTTGTGATGTGCTGACAATACCGTATGCGGCAGTTGGCCGGAGGACCTTCTGATGCCAGTCCATTTGGCCCTAGAAGAGGGACTAGCCACTTCAGCAGCTCTTCTGTTCTGGGGCTGCAGGTTGTCTGAACCTGCTGGTCTGCAAAATAGTTTTTTGCCTGCCCCTTTCTTGGGAACTGCAGGATCCTTTGCCATCAACTCTAACCCTATGTGTACTCACAGTGAAAGCAGAGTTCATTTACTGGAGTTCCTGGTTGGACACCACAGAGAATGCAAAGTTAGTCCTTGTGGAGAGCCCTCTTCCCTTTCAACCATTAGCCAGAAACCCCATCTACTCTATGACGAGCTATTTGGTACAGAAAGGGTGGAGCAACATTGGGAATGGAAGTGACCTTTCCCTTGTCTCATGAAATCACTTGGTTCCCATTATGCCTTTTTTTTTTTTTTTCACCCTTACTTGTTTCTACCGTGGTTTATACGAGTGCCTCTTCTAAATGCCAGAGCAGCAAATAGCCATTTTAAATATGGTTGCAATTTCATGCCCCCAAATTTCCTCCGTTATCTTTAATCTTTGATCATTACAGTCCCTGAATGTAGCTTTTTGGTAAGCTGCAGTTTTTTATGTTACTGCTGTTTAGAATTAGCTGGTCTGCTTCCTAAAAAGCCAAATGTTTAATCAATACATATCCTACTGTGTATAATAAATATATTTCTGCCATCACTTTTTGAAGAGAGAATGCTTTTGATTTGAGCCAAATAGTTTACAAAATGGTGAGGGAGGGTTTTTTTTGTTGTTGTTTTTTTTTGTTGTGTTGTTTTGTTTGTTTTTTTTTAATAGACGTTTGATGCAATAGGGCCAACCGGCAGATTAGAGCATAGAAATGGTATTGAAATTCAGGGGTGGGGTGGAGGGAGAAATCTTTTACATGAATTAGTTAATTTTGAACATTTGCTACATTAGCATTTGCTCCACTTAAGCTGATTAATTTCTTTGCATTGTGTTTGTTTCCTGGGTAATAATTTGACAACCTTGCAATAAACTAAGCGTTAAGAAGCATGTTTGTGTTCTGGAGTGTGCAATAGGTAGGTAAACTGTTGTTTGTGGCTCTTTTCCTGAACTTTGGAAGAAAAAAAAACATTTTAAACCTGTAATAACAGAGCCTGATTACTTCCCATCAACTCACTGGCTTCCAGGGCAGAATTTTCTGACTGGTTATTGCGTGCACTGCTCTACTGTAAAGTACAAGGTTTGTAAATTAAAGTTGGACCATAAGAGATTTAATCTGCAATTTTATAGGTCTCTAATCCAACGGTCATTTTGTATTTCAGGCTTTGAGTATATTATCAGGGTTTGGGGAGGGGTTTTGTTGTGCTTGGGATTTATTTATTTATTTGTTTGTAGTGTCTTTAAACTGTATTGTGAATTACAACTAGGAAAATATTGATGATTTTTCCTCCCCTCCCAAACTATAGATTAGAAACGGTAAACAGAGTTGTTACACGCTGAAGAATAAAGACTTGGAACGTGCTTCAAAAGGAGTAATTTACTTGGAGCTGGATGTCTTATTTAATCCTGTAAGTTGAAATATTTTCTCTTTGTTTATTGCTGGTGTAAGAAATCTGTGAATCTGTGAGGGCGGGGGGTGGAGAGGATGATCCTGTGAAAACCAGGAGCCAAGCTGGAAAAGTCCTGACCTGGTTGTATCTGGTGGTGGAGGGGCGTTTCATGCCGTGAGCAAAGAAGTATTGGGGCATCAGAGGTCTGTGATGGCCGATCCAGGTGGATGGAACAATGCAAAGGCATTTTTGGACTGACAAGTGACCGCAGGTGCCTTAAGAAGATGCTGATTACTGTACACCACAGCTTCATTTGCAACAGCCAAAACAGGGCTTAATGTTGAGATTATTATACATTACTTTTAACACCTACTTCCTACCCAAAAAGCTGACCCACGATGTTCTCTTCCCAGGGTGTTGACAGGAAAATTAATGAGGCATGTACATGGTGCACTTAGTTTTTAGGTGGCTGAGTCAGTCTCAATTGTTTATGCCCTACAGCCTTTTACCGAGTTAATTCCTATTTATTAAGGCCATCATGGGCTACACTGCAGCTCTGCTCTTGCTGAAGTGAGTCCAGCCTTGCCCAATTTAACTCATCCATGTTTTTCCTAGCAGCTTCTCCTAAGTCACATAGAGGCTGAAAAGAGTGAAAAGAATTGCTAATCAACACTGGTGATAAAAAGCTGAAATAATGCACTTAAAACTACATGACATCTTTTTTTTTTATTTATTTATTTATTTATTTATTTATTTTTCAGATAAAAGCAAGTATTAGAACATTCAAGCCCCGACAAAAGCGCTTTACTGAGGAGAACCGCAAATTTTCTAAAAAGGTGAACGTTGTGTTCTGGGCTAAGCTCTCGCATCTATTTTGGGAAGATTCGAATTGCTGTAGTACAGTTGCAAGAACAAACCCTATTTATGCATAAAATGCTGAACACGTGTAAATTCTGTATATATTAAAAGGTTTGTTTGTGTTAACGCAAAATTGCTTTCTGATCTAGTTTGCAGGAGTAGTTTTGCTTCGTGCTTCAGAGTGGGGAAAATGATAGCTGTGGATGTTGCACCGTTCACAGCATCTAAAACTCAGGGAGAGCCTTATTCCCTTCATTGGGGAGGAAGAAACCAGGTCTAAATTAGTTGTTTAAAAAGACCATGGGATTTTAGAACAATGGCCATTATCTTTTTTTTTCTTTCTTTTTTTTTTTAAATAAAGGTGCCCTATAATAAGGCTAAAGTTGTGCATTTATTTCGTGGACTAATCTAAAACATGTAGAGAAAGAGGTTCAGTGTTTTGATTAAATTTTCTCCGTCCCTTTTCCTAAGACATTGTTATATTTTGAGAATTGAAGGTGAATGAAGGTAGGTTTGTGTTACTGTTATATTTAGTTTTGGCATCAAGATGTGCTTTTTTTTTTTCTTTTTCTTATTTTTCTAAGGGATGAAGAAAATCTGGAAGGTTTGGGTGTAATCAGAAAGCAGACAGGAACTGGAGTGTGTCTCTGAAATAGACGCTTTATTTGTAATATGTGCCCTGGCATGCATTTGTAGCTTAAACTACCCCTGTTTCTGAAGCAATAATAGGATATTAGAGTGTTTGATTAAACTCCTCTTCTCCTCCCCTCCTCCCACTCAATATTTATCAGATCTTATCAAGAAATGTTGATCGCGTGAAAAAAATCACCATGGCAATATGGAACACAATACAATTCCTTCGGAGCTGCTTTCTCTGGGAGTCCACGGTAAAGAGCGTGATAGCATTTGTGGTAAGTGGATTTCTTCTTTTATTGCATGAGGCTAAGTGATATAAGATCTTGAGTGTTACCATGCCTTCCTCTCCGCTGGCGTAAAGCCCTGTATCATTTGCTGTTATTGGTAATCTGTAGCTGCAAGGCTGCAGGTTTCAAGGCAGCTTGGGCCACGTTGGGCCTGACGGGCATGGAAATTAGACCTTCAGGAACCGCCTTTCTTTGCTCGGTGCAGAGATGCTCATGTCCATGGTGGGTGACGCCACTCTGTAAAGGCTGTGACCGTGTGATGACTCAGGATTTTATTTTATTTTATTTTATTTTATTTTATTTTATTTTATTTTATTTTATTTTATTTTATTTTATTTTATTTTATTTTATTTTATTTTATTTTATTTTATTTTATTTTATTTTATTTTATTTTATTTTTTTAAACATGGCAACTGAGTGGTAGGAGAGGAGGGAGGTGGTGGCCAAGAAGGTGATGCAGGGAGATGCCTTTGATTTAGCTGATGGGTCATGTCTCTTCCATAGCAATACAGTGGCACTTCACTGTAGGTTATTGATGTCTGCTATGCCCGTGCCCCTGTGGCACGTAAGCAGCTCTGCTGGACATTGCCTGTTGCAAATCTGTTCTCTTGGTGGTAATAATATGTTGCTTTAAAGGAAAAAAAAAAAACAGAGAGAAGAAAAGGCTGGTCAGTGAGTTCTGCTGCGCTCTGTGAACAAAAAGCCAAGTTCTCCACCTGCCTGTCCTGCTTTTCAGCTCTCTCCTTTCTCCTCTTGGTAGTAAACACCCCATTTGCAGTTTTCTCATAATCCACTCAAGCACAAAAAGGTTTTGCCTGCTTTTTATTCTGCGGTGTGACATTTTCTTCATGCTTGAAATGTTTGGCATGCCATTAAAGGTTGTAAAATCGTTTTGTGGTGGTCCAGCATGCAGAAAGAAAGTTTTTGAGTTGAGTGTTTATTAAGCAAAATATCAGCCACATCTTCAAGATTTTCTCCTCCTTTTACTGTCTGTGAATTATAAGTCTCTTAAAGGTTCTTTTCAGGAAAACACATTACAGTGTATTTGCTACAGATGAGTAAAACTTTTTTTCACTGAATTTCACTGAATTTTTTTAGTGTTGGAAGGAACCATAGAGATCATCTAGTCCAACTCCCCTGCCGAAGCAGGATTGCCCAGAGCATGTCAGAGCATGTTACTCAGGACTGCATCCAGGCGGGTCTTGAAAATCTCCAAAGAAGGGGACTGCACAACCTCCCTGGGCAGCCTGTTCCAGTGCTCTGTCACCCTCACCGTAAAGAAGTTTCTTCTCATATTTGAGTGGAACCTCCTATGTTCCAGCTTGTGCCCGTTGCCCCTCGTCCTCTCACTGGCAACCACTGAAAAGAGTCTGGCTCCCTCCTCCTTCAACCCACCCTTCAGATACTTATAAGCATAAGCATAAAATGGACCATCCCTGATTGAAAGAAGCCCCAGAGCGAGGACAGGGGAGCTGTCTTTCACCCTGCAGGTTGGAGGGGTGAGTGGCATGTAGGAGTAGGTAGAACAAGAGGGTCTTTTCTCTGTATTTTTTCTCTTGTTGCTCGAAGCTTATTTAGATCGTATCTAGAGTTAATAGTTCGAGAGCTGGTGGGGACCAGAGCAGACGGTCCCTCACTGAAGCAGGTGTGGCTGTGCAAGGCAGCTCTATGGTTGTGCACAAGGGAATCGGATGGTCACGTGCGCTGGGGCTGGAAAAAGAGGGACATAACTAAAATCCCGGTGCTGATGTCCTACCATTACCATTCAGCAAGAAATTAGGCATGTACGTAAGAGATTTGCTCTTAAGACATTTTGCACCAAAACACTTGTAAAGTCATAGCTGTGAAGTTCAGTTTTCTAGATTTAGGAAACATTTGGAATTGGTGCAGAGGCAGAAAAAGAAGAAGGTGGGAAAGTGGGTCTACAGAAAAAAGAATGGATTCCTAGTGAAAAGGAGGATGAGCAGGTTACAAGTTACAGATTATTAACATCTTTACTGGATACCGTAATACTCCTGGTTTCCTGAAAGAAAGTGGGTAATGGGGAAGGAATAAAACTATATGACTCGAAGCATAATTACCACAGGTTTCTTCTACAACCCAAAATTTAAGTCTATCTGACTTTTTCCACATGGAAATAATTCAGCTCTGGTGCTTAAAATGGAAGTTCTAATTATGTATCTCTCTCTCACTATTTCCAGCGTGTGTGTTCATAGTATTGAAAACATGCCCACAGCATGGTAGGTGCAGCGTCTCTTCCTGCCTCAATCTGTAAAATCCACCCATAACAGGTTAAATAAAAGGTGTACTAAATATCACAATTTTAAAAACATCATTCCCCAGTGAGCAACATCTATAAACCTTCAGTACCTGGTTTTGTATCAATTTAACCTGTACCAAATTTGTCCTTATTGACGACCTGCTTGTGGCTGACACTGACCACCAGAGGTGAGGAAAATACACAAACCTTCTCACCCATTTTTCAGCTGGGTTTGCAAAACCGTGGCTCATAGCTTAAGTGCCAGCCAGGCCCTCAAACTATAAAATGTCTTTTTTTTTTTTTTTTTTTTTTTTTTTACAGACATTGTCCCTTGGGCCCCTGGCAGTAACCATTGTGACCATATTCTACATATCCCACATATCTTCACTGTGATAATCCCAGAGATTGGGTGCTCCTAAGGAGCACCCTCCCCTGTTGTATTGCCCTCTGCAGGTAGACCATGCCCCTTCCTCCAAGGGGGAATAAGGGGAAGGAGGAGGAAGAAGACAGACAGTATAATCACGTGAACCTTGTTTTCTTAAGTGATCAGACGAACACCACTGCCAAGCAGAAGAAAATATTTGTGAGATCATCAGAGCATAGCAATAGGTGAGGACAAGGGTATCTTACACCTTCCTGGTTTAGTCTTCATTACAGTGCACCTCACTCCCCATTAGTGCTGACAGCTCACAAGGGTGACAAGGACATTAGCTGCTACTTCTGGGTGCACAAGGGAAAGAGAGGGACAGATAAAGAGGGAGGAAACAGAGGACAGCACAGGCAGGACACAAGTGAATGAGAAAAACGCTATCACCATGTTTTCTCATTTGTAAGATAGATCATCCTAAGCTAAATTTCTTTATTAGTTTGTAATGGTAAGAGGAGACAATCAACATATGAGTAGATTATCTGTTTTGTGCTATAAAAATGAAATAATATTTTTCATCAGCATCAGGAATATTCCTACATGTGGAAAATGTTGCCTGTAGAGTTAATAGTGTTGATATACCAGGAGAGATCTTAAAATATTTTGTCCAGGTATTCTTCTCCATCAATTCAGGATTTGAGGGGGTTTGTAGATTTTTAGGACCTAAAACCCTTCAGGCATTCTACTCTATTTATTTAATTTTGATGTAGTTATCTCTGTATTCAACCCAATATTTTGCATTCTGACTGAAAGGTTCCTCTCCAAAAGGGCTTTATTGTGAAGACACCCAGAGACATATTCTAGTACATCCCTGTATGGTGGTTCTCATGTGCCTGACATTCTTGATATCCTACCCTGGACGTTTCACTCCCAGTTCTCAGGGTAAATGTTGTGGTTTTAGCCTGGCCCTCATCACTCCTTCCTCTTGTCACACCTTTCTCCAGTGAGACGTCACTTCCATGCTGCATTACTGGTGTCCAAAAAGTGGGAGCCTACAGGAATGTCTGTATATGTGTGTGATTATAAGCTGTTTTGTTTTTCCCACTCGTACATACAGAAACTTGTTTTCTCCTCTTTCTGATGCACTTTTAAATTGAATTTCTGGTCCTTGCTTCCACTTGCAAACACTCCCTGCCTGCTCTGCTCCCTCTTCTTCCCTGGTCGTGGAAGTTAAGTCCATAATAACTGAATCATTCTTACTGTACAATGTGTATTTTAAAAATATTTTTAAAGTTAATTTTAGTCACAGAATGATTTTCATGAGGAATTATGCATCATTGCACATTGTGCTTGTGATTTTATACAACATAATTGCACCTTCTATTGACAGTTTTCTCTGCATTAATGCTAATTATGTCATTTAATGAAATTACAGTAATTGCATAAAAAAAACTATAATCTGGTGTAAATTAAAAGGATATATTGACTGGAATTTTTACTATCATATATTTTTTTTAAAGTTTGCATGATAGTTGCAAGAGACATTGACAAGATCAGGCAAACGATGGGAAACCAGCCACCATCGCACCTCTGGTGTGACTGGCGGTGCTCGCTGCTGATTTGCTTCAGGGTCCCTGCACGCTCACCCATGCCAGTATACTTCATTTTTACTGGCAGCATGTCCCACTATATCAGGTTTAGCCTTCTTGCTAATCAAGGCTGCTGCCAGGGTGGGTACAGGTGGGAGCTATTTTTCAGGCTCAGTCCTAGCTGGCAGCCTGGGTCAGCCAGAGGAGGAATGCAGCACGCACAGGCAATATTTATTTACTTTCTACTGACATTGCAGTGTGTCTGATAATTATTTTATGATGGGTTAATACCATGAGGAAAGGAAGGAATATATGGTGATGCAACGTAATGTGCTGGAAATGTGGAGTTTCTGGTCAAACTGCCTGTGGTTATTTAACGGTGGGCACCTGGGAAAATGACAGGCGTGGGATTATTTTGGAGCAGTTTGGGCTTTCCAAAAAAACAGCTGATGCAAAAGTAGGGAAGCCCTGGGATTTCTGGATGCCTAGCAGAGCTGCTGGGAGTTTGGGATACAGCAGGAAATCCAAACTTAAGCTTTTGAGCTCCTTGCTACAGAGATGAGATTTTGGCACCCTTCTCCACTAAGATCTCCAAAGGTTTTTAAATCCACAGAGAGCTGGAGTTTGCCCCATTTTTTGGTGCTGGCATCTTGGGCGGTGGGAACTGGAAGCCTTGAGGAGCCGTAGGGTAAACTAAGCTGGGTGAGGCTGCATGTATGTGCGGTACTGGGCCATTTTGCTACAGTCCAATCTGGGGAGATAGGTTAGACTCTGCAGCCTGTGAACTTCTGGGCATCTCTGCTGAGTGTGCCGTTTAACACGCTGCCACTTATCTTGCGATGTGGGAGCTGGATCTGAGCCCAGTTAAACTCATCTCATAGAGGAGACACCAACCATCTTATTAGACATGAACAATTTTTAATCCCTCTTTAGCCGGGCTATATTTATACTGATGACCTACAGGGAAAAGGCCATTAGCTTGTTGACAGTGTCCTCTAAAATTGCTAATTGCATATCAGTAAGAGGGAAATGTTCTTTTCCTTCAGGAAAGATGTTTGTTAACTCAAAATCTAAGCCTTCTGGAATTTACTTGGGGTAAATCTTTCATTCTGCATGTGGAAAAGTGTCTCCTGCATGTTATGGTCAGACTTTCCCAAGGAAAACACAAAATGTTCCAGTCCTGTTTGTTCTAAGCATAATTCAACCCTGGACATGACAATAATATACGGGTAAAACATCCAATTTAACTTTTGCATTGTTTTGCAACACAGTGATTTTTTTTTTTTTTTTTTCCCCCATGATGGGAGGGGATTTATAGATCAATAAAGGGAAATTCCTGGGACAAAAGTATAACAGGGAACATGAGGAATCTATGGAGAAGAGAGACCAGTAACAGCTATGAAATCTAAATAACTTAGGATAGAGACCGAGTCACCAAGAATCTCTCGGACCTCTGGCCAACCAAGCAGAGGACAGGATAATTTTCACAAGACTTTGCTTGTGATTTACCAGTAGATGGTCATAATTCACTTTTCTATAGAGCGGGGAAGGAAGATGTGCTCTCACATGGTCTTCCCTAAATTCTTTCTTATTTTCCCCATGAATTTTCTGCTAATTTTGAACAAGCAGTTCCCTGATACAAAGCACAAACCAGCCCGCCATGACTACATGTGTAACTGATGAGAAGGGTATAGTCTTTTTTTCTCCCTTTTTTTTTTTTCATCCTCATAGCTGAAGACGAAATATAAATCATTGTTCCCAAACTGTTCGGGAACAGCATTAAAGTAATGGTAGATTAAAATGTCTCCACATTAAAAAGCTAAATAAAATGAATAGATGTAATCCTAAAGAGAGAAGAATGAGTATTCTTCAAACACTGAATAGGGAACTTGGAAAAAGAAAAAGCTTTAAAAAAATAAAAAAGTATTAATGCAAAAGAGATGGTCTTTACTTCCACTTTACTGTAGAGCTTTTGCTAAGGGCTTTTCTCAGCCCATTTGCAGCTTGTGTTTTGCTACAGTTTTAAAGAAGCAGCCGGCAAAGGGACGAATGCAGTTCCTATTTAAATAGGGAAGCTGTAAAATAACACTCTGGTACAAAAATTTGTTCATATTTAAGGCTAGAGCTAGTGCTGGAGGAGCAGTGAAAGGCAAGGTTTCAGGAATTTGACCTAGTAATTCTTCAGAGCCCCTAACATTTCCTCTCCTCTTTCCCTCTGTAAATCCCTGGCAAAGGCACATCTTAAAAATTATTGTCTTAAACTCCAGTGAAAAGGCTGGATCAGAAGTATGTTTTTATTTCAAGCTATTATATCCCCGTAACAGTGTTTTCCTAATGACGGAGGAAACGTTTACATCCTCCTTCCTCCACACTGCTCGTGGCAGTGCCTGTGAAAATTCACTCTTTCTGAACGCAAAGCCGTTAGGAGCACGTTACCTGACACATGCAAGTAATGGCTCCGATGAGAAACGGGCTTCTCCAGGCAATTAAAGGAGATGGTTTTACCGTTCTCCCAGCAATTTTTACATTTCCAGTATTATTCTTCTGTGGTTGAGAGGAATACGATTTAAGCTTGAGATCCCAGGCTTTGCTTTGCTGCAGCAGTTAAAATTCCTGGAATAGCAACAGTGATATTGATGATGCTGAGAGACACACAGCAAAGTAAACACATGTTATTTCCAGCTCTTTCAAAAATGCAAGAACAAACAAGGACAAAGTTAATAGGGAAATAACCACTTAGAAGCTTGACAACACGATAAACAAGATTTAAAAAGCGAAGTTTGAAGCTTTGGAGTCGGGGTTGAGACGGAGCTGAGCAGGGACCGGTACAAATATCCCTTTTAACTTTGACAAGGATAGATGGTCTTATGTTTCCAGCTCAGGGGTTTCGGGGATTTGCTTTTTTCCAGGGAAATGTTCCAAAATAAAAATAAGAATAAAACTATGTTTTGCATCCGAGGAGTAATACTCATTTCCTATGGGCCTGCTTAACAAGTCACATTGTATAGAGAAGCCCTTGCTTTTGGGACTGGGGAGTTTCCTCTTAAATTAAGTCTATGCTGTGCTCACATTTTTGAGCAATAGTAGTGCTTTCTCTGCTGTGTATTCAAACTTGCATGCAGCACATAGGAGCGATTCCTTCAGCCCGGGTAATGAGAGAGATCTAAATCACTGCCTCTCACTCTTTAATTGCATTATGTTGTTTTTAGTTGATGATAAAGCTTTTTAATACCTTGGTTGTGTGGGTTAAACTCTATAGACTAAGTATCCAGGTAAAATCCCAGTCCTACTGGAGGATAAGCCTCTGTCAGCAGGAATGTGAATGCAGGCATCCAGTTGAGAATTTAGGCAATGAGAAAGAAATTCAGCTTTGTTATAGTATATAGATATACACCTAGAAGATGCCTGCATTAAGATACATGTATCTGTCTAGCAATCTGTCTGTCTCCAGAACTGGATTAGAAATATATAGTTTTCATCCGTTTGGTTATCTAATGACAGCCCGCAAAGCCAAGCCCAAACGTGCAAATATTTTATCTAATAAAACAAAACAAAACAAACCCCAAAACTAATGAAAAAGGCTTCTTTATATCCAAAACCTGAACTAAATGCATCCGCAAACAGTTCCGACTGCCTTTCTTCTCGAGTTGTGACCTGTTGGAGAACTCTGCTCGGCGCTTGCATTTCCAGCTAATTTGATATTGCTTTTTTTTTTTTTTTTTTTTTTTTTGGTGGTTGAAGCTTTGTCATTTGTTTCGAAGCTGTCATTTTTATTAGTCTCCCTGGCTGATCTTTTTGGGCTCTCGTCAGGTGGTGTATGTTCTCCATTGTCTGCCTGGTCTTGGCAAGCTGTAGGTCCTTTTATTGCCATATGACGTGGGCGTGCTTGCAGCAGTAGCCTGTAATTATACCCACCACAGGTGACAGTTACAAGAGAGCTTTGGTAATAATTTTAGCTGCCTGATCTGATGTTTATGAAGAGCGAACCCTCTTTGTGGTCTGGCTAGAGTTTGCTATATTGTTTTGTACTTTAGCTGTTTGATTTATGAAGCCCTTTTTTTTTTTTTTTTTCTTTTTTTTTTTTTTCTCTTTTCCTAATATATAACATCTTGTCTCTTTTGAAGTTTGGAAGTTTTGTGAGAGATTAGTGTAGATCTTATGCCACTTTGTACATTTTCTCTTTCTTTTTGTGTATCTTGTATTTATTTTGCTTTGTCTGGCGGGGTAAAATAGCACTCTTGCCTGTTGCTGGGTTTATTTGTATATTTGACACTGCTGAACTCCTGTTTGTAACCACATGTTAGCGGCAGATATGCTGTGTTCTCCTAGTTGTGTGACACTAGTCACAGATTAGCATTTAATTATGGTGGGGTTTCTTTCTCTTTGACCATTATTTAACTGTTTTATAAAAGATCAAATTCACTATCCACAAAGGCAGCACTAGTTCCTTTACTCTCAATGGAATTCCAAAACTTGCTTATGCCAAAGGTGAATTTAGCTCATGATTCTTACTGTTCTCTTACAAATCTACATCCCAATGTTAGGAATTTGCTACAAAATATGGGGGAAAGACTGAAGTGCACACTGCCTGAAAGCTGGTTTTGTGTTTGGTATTTTTTTTTGTGTGTTTCTTTACTTTGCAGTTTTAGATTCTTTAGAAGAACTTCAGATTAATTGCCTCGAGCATCTTCTGAATTTGTGAGAAAGCAGTATGTTGTAATTCTTATCAATTGACTGGTAGGTTGAAAAACAAGAGGAATTTATTTATAACCATTTGCTAGCTTGTCTGGTGCTAAGGAGACAATATACCATATCAGGATCCAGCCACTTTTATTTTCCCAATTTGCCTGGTGCCTTTCCTGAAAGTTCACTTATTCATAGATTAGAAATTGCATAAACAAAGATGAAATTAGTATTTGATGTTTAACCAATGCTGCATCTCCGCAAAACTCATTAAACAGGAGTGTGAGAGAACTTACCCACCACTATTGGAAATACCAGAATTATGTGTAAAATTCCTGAAGTTTGGCATGGGTTTGCACTACGCAAGCCATTTAGAAGAAGGTATGCAGCTCAGCTCAAACAAACAAACAAAAAAAAGTAGGAAACCCACGGCATCTATTATGAAAAAGGTATGTATTAGGAAGTGAAATTGTCATGAAAAGTAAGAACTCTCTTACTTTCTTAGTGTGTGCTTTTATTCCCCAGAACCTCAGGTGTATTGATTTTCTTTCAGTCAGGATCTGCTTGGTTTTGTCTCATTATTCACATTACTTTGACCTGGCGCCTCTTAGAAAGTACTTTAAAGCACTTAGTTTTACAGGAAGATTGTAGACTTGACTATTATCTCCCTTGTCATTGGTAGAGCAACCCTATCAGTATTTTGTATTCTTTTCATTTTATTTTTTTTTTAATTTTTAAAAAGGCAAATCCTTTATTTTTAACACAGATGTAAGCTTAGAGCAGTGCATTCCCTTGAAAGATATAGTCAGTTTTTATTCTTCTAAAATGAGGGAATAAGTGGAGACGTGTCTGTAGGTGGTCTAAGTCACTGTAACTCCATTAACTTCAGCAAAATGATGTTATTTAACATCAGTTAAAAATCTCCATCCTCATTTTGGGGCAAATCCTGTGTGAATAGGAGTAGCAGGTTTCCTGAAGAGAAGGAAAATCCTGTAGGTGGCGATGAACCCCCATGAATGAGCCAGCTCTGGTATTCAGGCTTTTGTCAGATTTTTCTGGCAGGTTTTCTTTCTCTTGCTTGAACTATTTTATTTTTAATTTAATTCGCCCGTTCTCACAGCACTAATCTAACACTAGTTGCAGAAATCTTGACAACTGGAAGAAATTTCCTATTTGAAGGTAATGCAACATTTTGGTTTTATGATGGAGACAGATGCACCTTGAGGGGTTTCTCTTAAGACATTCAATTTCTCGTGGGGCTATTTTTGCTTTTTTTTTCTAAAGAACAAAATAAGAGTTGGGTCCTTTACAAGGTCCAAAATAAAAGGAGATTAGTATAGAAGCTACAGAGCAAATACATTTTAGTTTTACTTTCCTTCACTAACAACTAAGGTGTGCTTTGACTTAGAGGTTAGTCATAAGTAACCAGGAAGTTCTTGGGTTGTTTAAGGATAGTGATAATAATAAAAATACCTTCCATTTATTTTTTTTTTTTTAGCATTCATCGGGAAATAAAGCTGGAGCAATGGGGTGACTACAAAATCCCAGAAATCTGATTTTAAAAAAAATCTGTCCTATTAAATAAATGTGACTACTGCCACACTAAAGGATTACGCTGGTAAAGTAGCATCAATAGAGTTTTGATCTCTTCCCCCACCACTTCATTAAAATTAAATCTAATCTTAATTGTAACATCGACACTGTAGTCAAGCATAGCTTGGATTCAGGTGCTTTTCCCTTTTAAAGGCAGTGCTGTGATTTTAAGAAGTTTTAATAAATATGTAAAACATGCAGTGTTTTGTACTAGTCTATTATGCTGATTTTTTTTTTATTTTTTTTTTAACCCTTAACATTACCCATGTAAAGTCAGCATATTTACTGAAAGATGAGTGTCATATGTCTCCACTAAAAATCTATTCTACTAGCTCAGGTTCAGAACTTTCTACTTGCTTTTTGGGAGAAGTCGCTGTCTTCTGTACTTTCCTTCAGCTTTCATCTTTTAATGGAACAGAGGAGCTGCACAGCTCTGTATCAAAGCCAGTTGTCAACTTTCATTAGATGCAGTCTATTGTTTGTTCAGATTAGAAATAACTGCATTACACTTTGACTTTGAAGGCTTGTTTGTTTTTAAATATACTAGGTATATGTGACCTTTTTGTCATTTCTGATGCACTTGGCTTTACGAATTTGAGATACTCATTTAAAGAGCAGCAAAAACTATTTGTAATGCAGGTACTTCACAAAAGGCACTTTCTCTACGTCTAGAAAAGTAAAACGAAATCCTGCAGCTAATACAAAGCATTAATAGATTCACATAAAATATTGTTACCTAGTCTGTACTTCAAATACACTGAATGGGGGGGGGGGAACATTGATTAGTGAGGCTGCAGCACCTGATTTTAGCAGTGGGTGGGAATCCAGTCAGCTGGTTTTAAAACCCCATTATGCATTGACCATATGAGTATGGCTCAGACATGGCCTCTGTCAGAACATGATGACAAGGAAGTCTAATTCCATTAAAAAATTGCACTAAGCAAATTTTCTTAAAATGTTTAGAGTATTAAATGGGAAATGCATAATTGATACAGTGATATTAGCTTGCCTTTTTTTTTTTTTTTAACTGAACATGCCCATCAGGAATTAGATGATGACTTGTTCTGGCAGTTAAGAAAACTTCCCCAGATACTTCTGTGTACACATTTGGGAAAATTATTTGCAATGATATATTTCAATTTCCTTTATAAACTAGACCTGTCTTCCTAATTCCCTTCCCCTCAAGTCCCTCCACGGGGGGTTAAGAAATGAAGTCTTTTAAAATTATGATCAGATAACTGTTTCTATGAATAAAAACAAAATCTATGCTTTTTAAAAAATAGATTTATATTTCAAAGCTGGGAAATAAACAGTGGAAAGAAAATATGAGATTAATAAAAATGAAGACGTTTTACAGAGCTACTCTGGATTGTTTTAATCTTTTTTTCCTTTTTTTTTTTGTCTTCTTTTTTCTGGGAAGTAGTACTTCTGTAACAGCATGCATTGCAATGGTTTTCCTGCTTTCTGTTTGAAAAGTTGTATGACGACTAGCAGAGATAGTGGTCCTTTCGTGCCCAATGAATACTGTCTTACACACTGATACCTATAGTAACACACACCGAGTGACTATGAGATCAAATGCTCTGGTTAAAAAGCCTTAGGGAAGCATTATGTGTCTGAGGTCTGATCTATTGTCTGGGAGGTCGGAGAGTGTTAATGCACTCTGCAAAGATTAGACTCCCTCTCTAATTGCTCCAACACTTCCTTAAAGGATTTAAACAGTCAGGAAAGGTGATGCTCCTTGTCAATTTTTGTCTTCTGACAGCCGTTGAAGTTTATCTGTCTTTCCACGGAGACCACTAGATCACGTAAACCAGGCAGTGTCAAAAGCATGAACCCTGAATTAGGACTGAGAGCAGCGAATGTCATTATTTACAACTTCATTATTTCAGCTTTTAAATACTTTAAGGATTGGGGACCAGATCACTCTTACATGCCATTCCACGTTTACATTTGGTGATGGGAAATCCCAAAGTCCCACCAAAAGTTTAACTCACTGAGTTTGATGAAAAGGGCGCCCTTTCGGTTCTGAAGTGGATCACGTTATTGTCTGCATCCCTCAGAGCACGGCTGGTGCTTCCCCACCACATCGCTGCCGTACCGGGTCAGGGCATGTAAGAGCCACTGCTGCTGTATGCGGTACTGCTGATTTATCCAAGTGCAGTGCTCAGTCTGAGCTACCGTGAGGCACTTTTTGCTATTTACCCCAAATTTTCCTTTCCCTGACTAAATAAGTCTGATAACAATTTGATTTCTCCTGGTTCATAGAGCCTAAATCATGTATGAAAAAAAACAGCTCAGAAATCTCTTCAAGCTCATGCAGGGAAGTTTTTCCGCTGCTTAACCAGCATGCCCATACTGACAAGAACCTGATCCCATCACCGGTTTTACATCCAATGGATCAGAACCGCTTAAAAGAAGCAGATTGTTATTGTGCAGCCTAGCTGTTTGCAAATCAGTTTGAAGCACCAAATCGTTTTGTTTCTGATTTAGAAGACTAAGCTGTTAGAGTGGCTTATGTTTGCAAAGGACGCTGCTTCTGCTTGGAAAAGCACTTTAAGAGCAAGGGAGGAGAAAGGGTGAATGTTGCTAAGAAAGGAGAAGCACAACTCAACCCCCCGAGAATTTGGAAGATGTGATATTTCTGCAACAAGGCCGTGGTATCCTAATGTTGACAGTAGGGTAACATTATTGTAACGAGAGTGGAATTTGACCCATCTTTTTAAAAATGTCCGTTCCTGTTTCACAGACAGATGTGAGTGTCCTGTTTCCCTGCAGCTCACTCAACACGCCAGGTCCTGCCGAACAGAGAGCCATCCTGCAGTTATTTTTTCTGGTGGATCAGAAGCTTTTTAATTTGAGATAGTGTCTGTGTTTTTGCTAGTCTTGCAGCATCTAAATGTGTTGGTGTATATAATCCATTTCACACATATAAATGTATAAATATGACCTATATAAATATACATATATTTAATGCCTCTTTTCTAGACTCTGAGCAGATGACTAATGCAGCTGTTCAAAGGAGAAAAGGATTTTTTTTTCTTTTTTTTTTTTTTCCCCCCCAAAAAAAAGCCCTCTTGGCTCTGAATCGGAAATTGAAGAGCAGAATTCATCAAGTGTATTCTGATCGTTCTCACATGGGTAGTTCCTCCTTCCCTTCCTGCATAGCATGTTCCTTTGCACTGTTGCTATATTACATGAAATGTTTCATCTGTATATAAAAATTAAAAATTCAAACAAAAATCTGGCCCACATGAAGAACAGGCCCTTTGGGCATATGGTTCATTATGCATATTCGTTTAATTACTAAAACACTTGGGATGTCTCTACTGCCCTTGCTTTCAACTTGTAAAGTTGGATCTGTTCTGCAGCACAGAATATGTTGAACAGGCATGTGTCATAAAGGACTTCAGTTTTCTCCTACTTAAAACTCTATATAATGTTCTTGGCTGGATTGTTAGAATTTACTGAATATTAGTTCAATCCACTGCATCAAAACAGCAGTTTGGGATCTCTTTTCCCTTAACGCCTTCTCTAACCCCAGAAAGGCAACTTTTACAGTGGTTAGTTCAGAGTTGTGTTTAGTATCGAAGTAACGTGAGACTAAGGATTTAGATTTCAGGCACATTCCCACAAAGCACCTAAAGTCGCACGTTGAAGCTGTATAACTTTTATTAGCTAAGAAGGGATTGCTGTGATAGTGTGACTTTAATTGATTTTCAGGGCAAACAGGTGGTGATGGTTTAGGCATCCCCTAGTCTCCTGCCATTCCTAATTTGGAGCTGTGCGTATAATAGCTTTATTAAAATAAACAATCTTCTGGCTTTGGTTTTACCTGAACAGCTGCCTGAAATTGCAAGAGTCTTGCAACTTTTTTATTTATTTATTTTGATTGTTCTGTATTTTGGAAAGCAAGAAGCTGTAGGTCTGTTAGTGGAAAATCTCTATGACATAGTCATGCAGTCGATACTTAGGATTTTTTTTTTTTTTTGTGTCACCGCTGTTGTTGCTAGCTTACAATAGTAACGTATTTAGGGTATAATTACGGCGAGTCTCCCAGTCGTCTTCATGCATTTGTTGTGTAATGCAGAAATTTTTTCACGCTGCAGATGATGAACCTGCAGAAATTATTTAAGTGTATCGCGATCACTTGCGCTGTTCTCGGTGTCCGCTGTGTGTGTCGGCCGTGGGAAGGACTGGGGTTCAATTACGATGTTTGCTCTCCTCTTGGCTGTGGGAAATGGGTCTTGGGTAAATGAAGAGACCTTCTGGGCTCCAGCACAGGGCTGTAGTGGGGAATCCCACGTACAGCATAAGGAAAGAGAATAATCTGAAATTCCCGAAAGGATGTCGTCTTATTGCTTTATACGTGCTTTATAGGTGTTTTTTAGATTGCTGGATTTGTGGTCTAGGTTTACTGGAATTTCTTTTTAATTTTAATTTTTTTGCATTTAATTTTTTTTGCTCCTTCTGCTCTGTTTCAGTCTGGAAATATTTCTTTAGGACGTGAGGTTTTGGAAAAGAGGGTACCAGACAGTTTTGCAGCATTAGTGCGTACAAGCATCTATTTCTCATTTATGTGGGTTTACTGCAACTTGATTTTTTTTTTTTTTTTTTTTTCATGCCATAGCTGGAGACTTCCAGGGAAGTAACCTTATGTGTGATCCTCCTGCCACTGAACATTGAATTAAGTCCGATTAAACGTATTTGCTTTATTAGCGAGCCCTTTTTCCTTTTCTTATTCAGCTCTAGTATATGCTAGGAACGTCAAGGAGGAAGTCATTAAAGTAGTTTAAACATATCGTTTATGCCTCCCATTTGCTACCAATTGTAACCCTATGTTGAGAGCCCAAAGTCAAAGAACACTTCCACCAAATCCTCCTTCTACTCGCTGTACAATTACGTCACCACCTGACCCTCACTGCTAATGTTTCTCACAGTGTTAACAAATATGTCTCCAAAGTAAGTGGACATTTATCAGCTCAGCTAATGATAAATTTTTTCATGACCCTTTTAAGGTGTTCACCTTATCCAGAATAAATAAAATTAACCTACATTTTTGCTTCCTTTTAAATAGCACAGATTTTTTTTCTGACGCTTTTTGGAAGAATTATTTACTATAAGATCAGGCTTTTAACTTGCATAATACTTGTCTTCCCTGCAAATAGATCATAACTTTCTTTATGAAAGTAATTCCAAAACTATGACCCTGCTGATAAACAAACCAAAACATTAGAGATAAAAATGACCATTTAATTTAGCTACAATATAAAACAACAGATTTCTTCTTTTTTTTTTTTTTTTTTTTTTGGCATGCCATCCCCCTTTGTTTTAGGATCTTTCCCCATTGCTGTTGTCTGTGATAGTTACCCCTTTAGGAATAACATGCAGATTTATTCCCCTGACCCACTCCCAGCAGATTACCCCAAAAGATAGAAAACTGTTGGAATATTTTTTCCCTGTTTTTTCAATTTTAAGCTTTATTGCTTGAGGGTCTTAACTGTATTTTACTTGGCACAGGAAACGTAAAATATGTTAGATAAAACATGAGGGAAAAATTAGACCAGTCAGCATGCTAGCAAACAGCTATTTCTTCAGTGTCTGCAGCCTAAAAGGATTTGAAGTCTTGGACTCTAAAGCTGTTGTACATACATAAATATGGATCCCAAAACTTGTGGTGTTGTAGTTGGTTTTGTTTTGATTAACCTCTTTTGGGGGTTAGGGATAAAGAGAAAGTAGCAGCCACAAGAAAACTGGATAGAAGTGCCCTGTTAGACTTGTGGTGGGCTGCTTGGCTTTGGGAACTGTGTGCGTCATAAAGGACAAAGACGGCACCCCCAGATAGACACCTTTTTGTGTTGAAATTTGTTTTCCACACCAATTTGACAGGTAGTCTTCAAATATCTGGAATGCAGTGTATAAATCTTAACTTATAACATGGGATAAGTTCAGTGAAATAAACTTGAACCAAGCAGCTCTTCCCTGACCCCTCATTAAAAAAATATCTCTCAGCATCTTGCTTTTAATTTCCTAGGCTGGCTAATCTCATTCAAAATAATAAAAATAAAGGAAAGCCCTCACTTTTTAGTTGCTTTGGTTTTATTTTCTTGTTGTTTATCTCTTTCCGATTCCAGGCATTGTTTTGAATAAAGAATAAATCCCTCAAAACATGTTAATGACAAAAGTAATTCAGGATCAGAGTGTGGACATTTTGTAACTGTTTGCAGTCTTGAGCGTAGCATCCCAACCTTCCCTGATGAAATTACCAACAGCAGTGTCCCAAGAGGATGGTGGAGAACAGATTGTAATATTGTCAACTCTTCTGATTTCGCTGCAACTTCTGCAGACTAACATGCTTTTTCTTAAAGCGCCATTTCTTAAGAGTCCTGTGATTGCACATGAATCACAGCTTTCATTTAAAACACAAATGAGTTTCTACTTCCAAGCAGCAGCAAAGAAAATGAGATCCCCCTGAAGAGCCTAAACCAGACAGTGATAAAAACGGTCCTAACACATATTGACTTAAACAGTATGAGATTTTTCCTGTGTTCTTCGGGGATTTTTTTTGTTGGTTGTGTCTTACTTTATTGGAGTAGGGGACATTGGGTTTTTTCTTTTCTTTTTGAATGCTCAAACTGGTGTTAAAGTTGTGACCCTGATGACCACAGTTCCTATCCTTTGAAGGCTTTATTCTGTCACTCCTTTCCCTTGTTGCATTCTCACAGATAATGTAAATTGTCAAGCCCAAGTTGGGTGTCTCGGGTTTTCCCTGCTTAGCTTCATCCTGGACCACTTTCTCAGCAAGGTGCAGCTGGAACAAGCAGGGATGGAACACGTGGGTATGGCAGCAGCACAGGGTTTTGCAGTTATGTCATTTAGCCCACGCAGACAACTGAGATGGACAAACAGGTCCACATGGTTTCTGTTACCGCAAGCACCTTCTGAAAAAAAAAACCACCCATCAGGTAGATCTACATAATCACAAATTGTACAAACGTATCCTTTATTCCTACTCCTCAATTCTGTGCAGTCATGTGTGTAATACAGATTGAGTTATTTTGGGGCAGAATTTGATGTTTTGATTTGGCTTTGTGGTGTATAGGTGGATTTTTTTGTGTGTCTGTCTTTGGTTTTAGATTCCAGTTGTGTTTGCACTTGCAACAGAGAGCTTGTGTAGAAAAGCTGAGCTTTTTGCCTGTGGTACACCCTTAAAAATTAGTAAGTTGTATGCTGATGTGTGGAGCAACACAGAGATAATTTGTGATGTGGAATAAATATTTAAAGATCTCTATTCCTTCAGGTCATTTTTGATTTTGGTCATCGTCATTCGATACAGCACATGTTTCGTGCTGCCGTTGAGATGCTCTGTGTTCTTTTGCTGGGGACACAGAAAGCAAATTGAACCTAAAGTAAATAGGTTTCTTCTGGCAGTGCTGGTTTATTTAAGTATAATTTATTTTCCTGCCATGTTCTTCGTTATTACATCACAATGAGGGAGCGACTCTGCTCTTAACTGACCCCTCCTTGAGCTCCAGCAGTGTGGTGGCTATGAAGTGGCATAGGACTGCTCTCAGCTGAGCATGGCACAGTGACAGAGCGTCATACGGGTGCGGGAAGCAGAGTATTAGTAAGAGTGATTCTGGAATACATCTTTGGAAGAGGATCTGTTCTTAAAAAAGAAAAAAAAATCTTTGGGAGAGAGACTTTAGCAGGAAATACATGCTGAGTGACTGCCTCAACCTGTATTTGCCATGCCCTGAGGTGGGGCTATATTAGACTAATTTCCATAATTGTTATAGGCTTCTTTTTTTAAAATATTCTCACTCGTCCAAGGCACAAGCCAGCACAAGAGTGCAAGGTTCATTACTGCACTCACATCAGGCTGAGCCCACACAGTGTACCCTGATTTCTGTTAGTATTGGCCCAACACCACTGTTCATGCATCCATATTGCCTGTATCTGGAAGAGATGGTTCTGTATATACAGATATATATACACAAATGTCCTGCTCTATGTTAGTGTGTTCATGCTCTCCTCTACTCTTTTACTCTGCCTTTCTGAGGGCAGGAATAAGTATCTGTCAGAAATAATTTGTTGTTGACAGGCTTATTGCCTCCAAGGGATTCGAATGCCCTTTTGGGAAGCCAGTATCTTATGTTATTGGCTAATATCCTGTATTTTTTTTGGGGCAGAGGGATTGAAAGCTAAAAAAAAAATATGCTAGAGAGTTTGTCCCTGAATATTTAGCTGCAGAAATTTCTTCTTTTTTATAGAGTCCATTTGTGTGTACGTGGTCACTTGAGGCTACATAACCCAGAGATAAGCTAAAGTATGTAATTCCTCTCACCTGTAAATAAAAGGGAGCATGTCTTTGTCTCAAATCAAAATCAATATTTTGGTTTAATTCAAAACATAACTTGGACATTCAGAACAGTATCAGCTCAAGCTTTTCTCCTGGCTTCATGGATTGCATAGACAGTGTTTATAAATTGCAAGGAAACTTTTGACGAAGCTGTTAGTAGTTTAGGGTTCAGTTAAATTGTGTGTGGTTTTGAAACTTGGAGTCTCGAATAATATTTTTCACAGCTTCGCTGATGAGGCATTTCATTAGCATCGGAGCCTACACTGGCTGAGAGAATAACCTTTTACCATAGGTTCCTTGCATGCATTTAATCTCCTTTCACTTTTATTTTTTCCATCTGATGGAATGTATCCCTCTCCTTCTCCCATCACTGTTGTTTTCCAGGAATTATACTGTCCCACAACACAGCATCTTTTACTTCTCCACAAAGATGTACCAGGTCAAAAAGAGCCTGGTTTTTAGAGTTTAAAAAGTTATAATTACCATGTAGAAATATTACACAGAAAATCCTATCTAATGCTAGGTTTCTAAACCTCTTAAAACTGTTCTATGACTGTGGGTTTGCTGGTGACAAATGTTTTATGGGCATACTTTAGTAGACACCCGTCTAAAATCTGTTCTTAATAGTCAGATCCTAAATTGGAACCAGAGGGGCAGAAAAACCAGATTTGAAACGTGTTTCTAAGGGTTTGTTTTTACTTTCAGTTGAGACTGCCTTCTCTCATCTTTTGTACTGCTGTCAAAAGGGCCACTCTCATGGTTGTTCAAACTCCATGCTTCTTGACAGGAACAGTTGGACCCCTCTTCAATGATTTTCAGATGAAACGGCTTCCAAACCTCCAGAGCTTTAACTTGTAGTTATTAGGCCCTTTGAAATAGCAACACATTAATCAGCTGAAATCAAGTGGTCCTTTCTCCAAGGCTGTGATATTGCTGTTCTCTTCTAGGTAGAACTCTAAATATTAGTTTCAAGAGCTCTATTTTTTCTCCCCTCTAGATACGTCTATCTCATTTCTGTTTCTATTTTGATCATTGTTTTACAATGCTGTGAATTAAATCTTTCAGTTCTCTAATAGGCTTTTATACTCTCAAATTGCATTAAAAGAAGGAATGCAGAAAGCTAGCTTCCACTCGACTTTTTTTTTTTTTTTTTTTTTTTAAAGAAATTGGGCTACTGTCCTTTTAAATTCTCTCATGCACAGTATGAAGCCCAGCAGAAAAGGTGTGAATGATGTAATGGATTATGTCTGACAGAATTTGGTCTATCGATGATGTGAAACATTGAAAAACTTATGGTTTGTTAAAACTGGATAATTTGAAATGGGGACTTAGATTCTGTCCCTGACTTCTGTAATATTGAGCAAGTGATCTGAACCTGTTAATGACTTCCCTTACCAGCCTATGTATTAGGCAAAAGATAGAGTAGGGATTACAAGAAATCAAGAAGATATTGTTCCTTGCAATAGCCGTTGTGTACATCCGTGGCTGAACCATTCTCACATTTCAGCCAAAGGAATTGCTAAGAAAATAATTTAGGGAGGTTGATGCCAGAGCTTCTCCCAGGCATAAGATATCATTGGAGAGAAAATAAAAACATACATGATTGAGAACCTTGTAATTTGGGGGCTGGGGGCGTGCGTCTATATCCCAGGGCCGCTGATGCTGTAGTCAGTGTCAGGGAGCTTCATGAGAGTTGATAAAATAGGACATGGGCCTCTTTAGGAGCTGCTTTGAAAGCTGATGCTGCAGAACTACTCAAAAGGCTGTTAGAATGCAGAAATATTTCTATTCGCTTTATAAACACCCTCAGAACTTTTATTATGTACTGTATGTTCACAGCAATCGTTTCCCATACCTCGGAGGCTAAATAATTTCTGAATAGCTAAATCAATTTGTCTTGTGTCTGTGTTGTGTCACAGTAATGAAAGTTCTCTCTACTGCGGCGGTAGCAGGAAAGCAACTCTTCTTAAGGGGATGTGGGAGCTCTATCAGAGCATCACTGTCTGAGTTATAACTCAGCAACTGATTAACCAGTCAGCATTAGAAGGGAGGTGACAGCATGCCTCAGCTATCAATTGAGATTACAGTGAGATTTTGTAATTGAGTTTTAAGTTTTATCTAAGATCTGAAACTTAATAATACACAAAATGTACTGTTGGATCTAAAATCACCAAGGTCTTGATTTTGTATCTTGCCTAAATGACCTGTGATTACAAGGTTGTATTATACTTGCAACTGAGCAGAGTGACGTTCATATAGGATGGTGACAGATGCACTAAAATTGGTTCAAGTCCTGCAATTGAATGAATGAAGTCCCTCAAGAGCTTCATTGACTCCTGTAGGACTTTGCCTAGCTGACTGCCAGTGAAGTCTTTTTGCTGCGTTAAGAGAAGACTGAGTTTGCTAATACCCCGGGGGATGATGTAAATGCAACCTCCTCCAACAGGCTGAAGCAAATGTTTTGAATTAATACCTGGCAATATGAATTTCCATGAAGGAGTTGACATAAGGATCAGATGTATATTTGTATGCATGTGTCTATCTCTCTATATATACCTGAGATAGATATCTGTGTAGAAATGTACAATAACAGGTCCTTGATCTTTAGAGTGACATTTGAAGGAGGACAGGAGCTGGTATCACCTTCACTTTGTCTTACAAAGCAAGTAGAGATTCATCCAAGGGAGTTGGAATAGCTTCAGAGGAACTTGTTCTGGTTAGAACTTCTCATTTATGGAAGACTTTTTAGCTTGGAATATCAGAGTTTTTGAAGTCTTTATTAACTAAAGCCATGCGAGACTCCTGTAAGATAGATCAAGTACCGTGCCTTCTTGGCCAGGATTCTTGCATTTCTGTGGCTTTGCTTACATATGAAATGTGGCTGTTGTAATCATTATCACTTCTAATTTCTTAGTATGTTGAACAGCAAGATCAAAAAGAAAAAAAAGAAAATCAAAACCAAATCTTCTTCTAACGTTCCTGTGCTGCAAATCAATAGGACGAGGATATATTGTCTGGATGTCAGCCCATTTTATAAATGAATATATCTCAAAGATTGTTTTACTGGCCTACAAATGCCAAGAACAGGATGACAGTCTAATTCTTTGCATAGCAACAGCTAACATAAAATCAGGTTCGCTCTAGAAAATGCAGCTGCTGTTTGGGCAGGGTTACGGATACAGTCATTGTTTCTTGGTTTACGTTTGGCCCCTGGTAGATATTAACTGTCCATTTGTCCCATGTCAGACAAGTCTTTTTGTTGAAAAGTTACAACAGCTGTTGTTTTGTAGGGGTATAAATTCTCACCCCACTGAATGTAGTGGGAAGTGCTGCTTCAGTACAGTGTGGTTAGACTTTCAGGCCCATAACACAAAATACATTGTCATAAATATCCCATTCTGCAAGTGCCGGCGTTGCCTTTATGTGTAGTGTCTGACAGGCCAAGGATGAAGGAAGGTAGAGATTTAGCTTTCTGGTCACCCATAGAGTTTTCCTTTTGTTGCAGCGTGAGATACATTAACTGGATCTGACTCATTTTCACCTACCCGTATTATTCTAAAAATGTATTTTTTGTTTCTGAGCATTCCAGGTTCCTTTGGGGAAAGAAAAATCAGATAAATGTGTTTGTGCCTTGTCTTTAAAGGAGATCGTTTAAAATAGCTTCAAGTTACTACCAGCATTAGGCAGTTCTTCTGGAAACACTATGTATGAGTAGAAAAGGAAATGGGATCACAACACGCATTTTATGGCAGTTCTGGATTTAGTTTATTAACTTTGCATTGCCAACCACTCCAAGTTTGGAGTCTGTTCAGGTATCATTGGTACTTGTAAGATAGGATTGCAGTTTGGCTTGGTATAATTTTTATTTTTTTTTAAATCCTAAGTGCTTTTTAAATCCCCATCATGTTAGTGAAGTGTTTTGCCGATCTGATTTTCAGAACAGAACTTCAATATTTGGCTTCTGGTTTTGCTATTAGTGGATTTTGTCAGATACCACTCCAAATGCACAAACTCATACCGTTTCTGGGCAGAGAGACTCCAAGCAACCAGTGAAATCAGAATATGCTGTGCTGAAAAATGTGCAAGGGTATGGGAATGGAGACTAGGCTTACTGGGATCCCTTTCCAAAATAATGCACCACATGCAACCTAGAGCCTTGCCTTCTGGAAGGTGATGGTCCTTCCTCTGTGCAGCTATGCCGCCAAGAGCATAGGTGGATTAATGGCAAAGATGCATTCGCTGATCATCCTCCATGGAGCAATGAGGGAGCTGGATTGCTCCTGTTGCACAACAAGAAGAAACTCTCCTCTAGCCCGTGAAAGACCCCCAGGTAATTAGGGTTTAATGAAGTGGAGCAGGTTTACCTCTGAAAGCGGGTCTGTTATACGCTAGCACTAAGGACAAAAGGCTTTCAGACTTCAGGGGGTCGTGGGAAGGAGTGAATAAAGCCTTCAGACTAACCTTATGTTTGTGGCCTTGTACTTCACCAGAAACAGGGGAGGAGAAGCTAACAAATGGCAGCCTAATGGATTCAAACAGAATAGGAGGAGAGCATGCTTTGTGAGCAGATTTTCTTTGTTATGAATGTACATAAGGATAATGACTGAAAGGCTTCCTTCTATGTCTTTCTCTTTAAACACTTGTTTGTATTCCCTTCTGCTGCTTTATTTCTCCCAGGTATTTGTGGTCACCGTCTGGAGCGTGGAACTGTACATGGTGCCCCTGGCTCTGCTGGTGCTCTTTGCATACAACTTCTCCCTCGTTGCAACAGGGAAGGTCAACAACACCCAAGATGCTCAGGCAAGTAAAGTGGCAGTAACATTTCTGGCAGTCCCCAGCTTGAATTTGCCCTTGAGCAAGATGTCATGCATTTTAATAGTATTAAGCTAGTTGTGTAGCTAACAGCATTTTTGTTTCAAAGTTACTGAAAAGAAACCTCAAGCCTCTCAATTTTCATGATTCAATTCAAGCAATAAACCATTGAGTAGTAGGAGAAGATGACGAGAGTGTGTAGGAGGGGGATTTCACTTTACTTAAATAACTACAAACGTTTTTAACCGAGTTGAATTAAGAAAGACTTATAAAATGACAAGTTCCTGAACGCTGTGCCCTTTCTGCTCTTACATTTTGCATCACACTGATGATTCATGATTCACTGAAGAGGAAAGTCAATAGAAACTGAAAGAGAAGTTAGTTGTTTTTAAACCTTGTCCTGTGTTCTGAGACTTTAATAATCCCTTATTCCTCCTCCCCATGCCCCACTTTTAAATGACAAATGCTTTTTTTCCCCCTGAAATTTAACTTCCAGTTTTTTAACTTGATCTGGGAGAAAAAAAGATTTAAATGCAAAAATAATTTCAACATGTGTGGCAAAGTGCTACTGTTGGGGTATGAAATGCTGTTTGATGTTGACCACTGTCTTTACTTGCATAACAATGGCAATTACAGTTAGAAATGAGAGTAAATTAATGGGTGCCCGTAATACTCTGGTTTTAAATGTGTAACAAATACAGTAATGAAATACAGGCCTAATTATTGCTTCTTTCTAACTTTTGATAAAAAGATGATTGACATTTGTAGCCATGAAGAATACATTTACCCAAACAAATCACACAGATTTTATGTGAAGAAATAATATCCTAGAATTAAAAAGGTCAGTAGCTGGTTTATTAGTTTTAGCAAGAAAAGTTGCTCCTAGTTCAGTTTTCATCCATTCCCAAGTGGCAAGACTGTTAGAAAATAGGGAAAGTTGAATTATCCGGACCAGGACATAGACTTGATTTGAAAACAAATGGTAAAAGAAATGCTTTTCTCCAATTTCAGCCAAGTCTAGAATAACGTAGAAAGATATTCTGTGTCTTCAGTGACTACTTTATTTCATCAAGAAAATGAGAACTTCCCATGTGGGAGAATCACAGGCAAACAGGTGGTTTTGTTTTTAATATAAAAGACAAGATAAAATAATAATAACTTACCCAGCAAAACAAATACACGGAGAATACCTTCCAGCACCCATCACTCATCCTGTGGTGAGTTTGTTGCATGTTCAAGTGAGGAGAGTCTCACATAAGTCAACAAAATTGAGCAGTACATCATTTTGGTGGATACTACAAAAAGGCCGTATCTGAACATACAAGTTAATTGTAGTGATGCTGAAGAAAAGTCCATCAGAAAGTTGGCCCTTTTCCTGTCATGCATCCTGTGAACAATGCAATGTGGTGAAATTCAGGGGTGTATTTTGCATAAGCAAAGTTACACATCTGCCTAAGTGCTTTGCAGGATTGGGATCATATGGAACAAGTAGTCAAAGTGCCTTTAATATTACCTGATTTCTTTTTTATGTGTGCCTATGATTCTAACCATCTGTAGGTCAAAAATAGACAATCAGGTGCTACCCCTAGTCACATCTGTCCTGCAGATGAGAAAAGGTTTTCTTCAAAATACTGATGCTTTTTACACAGTCATTTATTTATTTTTCGCTTCTTCAGACCTTGGCTGCATGTGCGCTGCCTTTGGTTTTTGTGTGCTAGTGTGCATATTTCATGTATATAGAGGAATGCGGGCAACAGTCTTTGCAAAAGTAGACCTCAAATTCGCTCTGATTTCTGTGCTATAAAATGGGAATAACAGTGTTAACCTTGTATGCATGATGCAGTTGCCAAGAGGCTAAATTCGTGAATATTGGTAAAATGGTTTATGATTTACAGATGGGGAGCTTCTATAGAAATGTAAACCATGATCAGTATTAATTCAGCTGCTTTAGATATTCCAGAGAGCCAAAGAGTAAATCTAGCTATCTGAGCTCTCAGTACCTTCTGCATACTAGATGTAACTGCTTTTCTAGGGAGGGGAAGGATTAAAAAAAAAAAGGGGGGGGGGGGGAGCAACCCTCAAAATAAAATAGAAACACCCAACCTCCCCCAAAAAATCTCAATCCAAAACATCTTGTATTGTGATTTTTCACATTCTTTGCATGTTTGCTGTATTTAAATTTGTAATACACAGATTCAGATGTGTCTATTAAATAACCTAGAAAAACTCAGAGGACCCTGTTAAAGGCTCAGTTTATTAAACAGCCGAATCGAAGGCCAAGTGCTCCTCATTTCAAGCCTTAGCCAAGTCTTTTGTTTCCTCCCCTACCTGTAAGCATAGAAGTTAAAGGGAGGAAATAATGCAGCATAGAAATCTGACTGTGATTCATGAGATTACGTTCATACTAATGTATTTTTCTAAAGTCTAATGTTTCAGTAGTGGCCCTAAAGGGAGGGAGCAGTCAGTGTAACAGTGAGGATGGAACAAACTGAGTATAGAGTCCTCAGCCTTAACGTACCAGCTCGTTCATTTGTCAAACTACAAACAAAGCTGTTTACAGGCAGTAAAATTTGGCAATGAATTTGAAAGCCTGTTGCCTTCAAACTACTGGACACAGCCACTAATTCTTTATTTAGACTTAAAATTTGTATAGGGTATTGCATGCTTTTTTCAGGGTGTTACACATACACACAAAAAAGTCCTTGAATACGAAATGTTATTTCTGAAAGGTGAAGGTGGTGGGCTTTTTTGATGACTTGCAATAGAAGTGGGAGAAAACTGTGTAATGAAATGTTGTGGGAGTATCATAAGCTTTTTGAACATTGCCTGTCACTGAAAAATAAGTGTAAAGTTTTGTAATATGGACATCTGCTTTTGCAGGAGCTCATGGGCTTGGATGAAGATGAGGATGAAGACGATAAGGTAAGCATCTCACAATTGTGTTAGCTAGAATCAGAAGGGACGTGGGAGAGCACAAACCCACCATCCTGTCTCCATGCGATCTTTGTTTATTATCTACATTAAGTGGGAAAACAATTGTTACCAGTTTGTTGATTGGCAAATTTGAAAGTATGAAAAGATTCAACAGTGGCATTACCTACATGAGACCTCTGAGCATCAATTGAATCCGAGTCCCCAGTTTGTGCTTGAAATCACAGCAGGCAAGTGTTCATGTATGTGCACTTATAGGTGTGTGTACGGGTGGACGAGGTGCAAAGACATGCATGAGTATGTAAAATCCCCCAACGCTTCCATTTTGAGTGCTGGAGGACATTCTGTACGAATGGCTTTCCCTAAATGATTTGGCATTTCTATTTCTGTGGGCCGGAACTGGTTATTATTTGTGGAGGATTGGTTAGAATTTTCTCAACACATCTTTCAAAGCCTGGGAAAAAAATAATTTTAGTTCATGGGATGAAATGTAGATTGGAATTGGCAAGGCCTGTTTCTTATTTTATTGGAGCGTACTTACTTATTCTTCTCACTATGAAAAATTCATTGGATTTTTTTTCAAGTTTATCAAACCACGGTGGCAAATGATAAAAGGATTAGAGGGCTTGACATATGAAGAAAGATTAAGAGAACTTAATGTATACAGCTTGAAAAAACATAAGTAAGTGAAGGAGGATCTGATAATCTATAAATACTTTAAAGCTAAAAGGTGAGGAATTATTTAACGAGCAACAGCATGCAAAGGAACATTAGCTGTTAGGAAGAAAATGTTCACAAGTCAATGTGAAACTTTCAAATTGCATACTAAGTTAATAAGCCTCTTCTTGAATATTCTATGTTTTAAGACTGTTACAGTGAAATTGTTGATCATTGAGAAGTAAATCAATACCACAGTTAGCAAGTGCACCTTAACTCTTCTCAGTCACAGACGCTGGAATTGAAGCCCAGCAGACGAATTGATGCAAATAGTTATTTAAATTTAACCCGCTCTTCTGTGGAGGTTATGTTTAATGAGCAACCAGAAATACATCGAAGTTATAAAGTGGACTCTAGGCAATCTTATTGAATTACAGGTTTCTTGCAACACACAATAATTGTTTAAATGTTCTCATTTATAATTCACTCTTTGCATCATAAACTTGCTCAACTAAATGGACCAATATCTGGAACTCATCAGAAGGTGCTAAATGAAAGTTGCATCCTTTTCAAAGGAATACTTTGTATCTCTAAAAGTCAATAATTTCTGTTTTGTGGGTACCCAAAGCTAAACAGCTGTAAATGTTGAACCTACATCTTATTTGTGTGATGCCTAAAGTTGTAACTTATTTGCTGGAACCAATCCCATTTACTTTCTTCTTTTTTAATATTCCTCTTTTCATTTGCAAGTCCTGAGGTGGAAAAAAAAAGTAAAAATTCATTAAATAGGTATTTAATCCTCTGTTTCCTGTGCTGTGCAACAGATTCATTGCTGCAAAGCCAAAATACTCTAGGTCAAGTTTACCCTAGATATAATTCTTATGACTTTGGTTCTCTCTATAAATACAACTGGGTCACTTAAATACGAATCTAATCACTTCGCATTTTTGCCACCCCCCTCCCCACTCTCCCACCCCACCCCCCTCTGCCCCAGCCAAACAACTTCACTGCTATTTTCTTGGTTTCTTTTAACCAAGTATGCAGGTTTGGGAAAACTCCTGAGAGTCAACGTTAAGCTGATGATGGCTTGGCCCTACCATTTTGTAATCAGCATTGTCTCTGTTTCATGACTCTTTGAAATGGAGAGCTGGTAGAACTGGCTAAATCTACTCACAATAGACACTTCCAGCAGGCTTTTTCATCAAGATACCACTTTATATTCCAACATTACAGCAATAATCATAGAATGGTTTGGGTTGGAAGGGACCTTAAGGATCATCTAGTTCTATCCCTCCTGCCTTGGGCAGGGACACCTTCCAATAGACCAGGTTACTCAAGGCCCCATCATAATGTATACCCTCTATTAATGAATAATAATTCATAAATTGTATTAATTGATTTACTACTGTTATGAGTCTAAGGGATTCTAACACAGAATTACCAGGAGAGAGAATTGCTAGCCACTACATGTATCCCATGTCAATGCTGTGCAGCACTACCTTAATGTCTCTGTCCTGTCCTGGGTATATCCCCTTTGCACCAGTGATGGACCATGCTTGTTGCACTCTGATGACTTGTATCTTTATCTGAGTGACTTTTCCAAGTCTGAGGGTGGCCAATGCTATCTAGGGATTGTAAGAAAAATGTAATTTTATGACATTATCTCATGGCGATGTCAACATTTAAACAGACAACTATACTTTAAAAAGAAGTCTGTGTATTTTTTTTTCCTCCCTAACACAAGAGCTCCTAAAGTTGAAATCTGCTAGTTGGGTTGTGGTATACGAGGTCACTGTTTCTGTTTCCTATCATCGTGCTGTATCAAAATACTCGCACACATAGCCTTTCTGGGTTCTGCTGCATGTTAGACATAACAGACCATGCTTCTGGGAATTGTAACACACCCTCGAAGAGATGAACTGTTTACAAATTATAAATACACAGACACTTAGTTCAAAAACCCAAGAGCAGATTAACTCCCTCCACCTAAACTATCTGTCTCAAATGACAGGGCTTAATTGCCAGCTCCCCCTTTCTTTCCCCCTCTCCCCTCCCCAAATACCAGCATGGAGGACTGGAAAAGATAAGAGAGCTCTGTCCCTTTGGCACAAGCTGTTTGGTGGATGAATGCCGTCTCAGATTTGTGCCATCTTGGACATAGAGTTCAGGCTGCATCGTGTCAGCTCTGGGGTCTGTCAAGCTGTCTGAATAAAGATTGTTTTAAAATTACATCACTGAAACATCTTTCTCCTGTCAGTAGAAAGGTATAGACAAGTTACATGCAGCTCAATGTAAGTTGTCTGATCATTGACTATTTCTATTTATTTTACTTTTCTTCTTCTTTTTTGACAATGACTGTAGAGCTTCAAGAGCAGACAGTTACTCTGTTAAATGAGTGTATCGTAGCACCCGACTGGAAAGGGTCTTGGAGTCTTCTCATGATCTTAAGTTCTCTGGATAAAACTTTGCAGCTACTCCAAAACAGACAAAACTTAAATTACTACTATTTCCAGGTCTGATAACTGATTCAAAAGAAAATCAGAAACAAAACTAAATCAACAAAAATTCCTATTTGTTTGTTTGTTTGTTTGTTTTCTTGGAGGGTTTCTGTCCAGTGGTGAGGCAATGTAGCCCTGCTTGGCTAGTGGGATGAAGTAGGGAAAGATCAGATGACACTGTGGCTTTAAGCCAAGTTATTTGGCAGCTTCCAAGAAATGTTTAGTATCTCATGTATTGGAAAAAATAAAAGTGGGAAAAAAATCCCCAAAGAAGAAAAATCCAAAGTTTCTAATGTAGGAAATTCTCAGTCAAAAATAGGTATCAAATATATACGAAGTTTTCTGAGCACAGTTCAAAAAGACTCCAGCCGAAAAAATTAAAGTCAAATTCATCCAGTAGCAAACAGCTGACATTTTCCATTTGAGTTAGATTCAGCATGTGGAAACCTTCCGTATGGATCTTATTTGTACGGGTGGATTACGATGAAAATTGCATTAATTTTCTCCACAGTAAAGGTCAGTAATTGAAACATGAACCAAGAGTCTATTGTGTAAGATGCTATATCCCCATACTTAGGAAAGGTCACTGAAGACAATATCATCTCATTGTTTTCTTCCCTGGAAGTATAAATAATTTCATTAGTTTTTCTTTTTCTCCTCAGTGCAACAATTGCAATATAATATTTCAACATCTCCCATTAAGATTGCTGAAAAGAAATGATGGTAAAGACTTGAAAATACCCCATGATACACAGGGTATGTTCAGATTAACAAGGGGCACCCATCTTCTTCGCAAAATTATGGGCAAGATCATGTCCTAAAAAAACCCACAAGGTGTGTGTTTGTGCAGGCATGGACCCCCTTAAGTTGCTGCTCTTTCTTCAGTCTTTGTGGCTTCAGTCTTTCAGCTCTTTGTGGCTTCTCTCTCACTGCTTCCTAATGAGTCTACGCACGGAGCAGGCATACGTTAGTGATGGAGAAGCCTAAGGGACAGATTCTGCTACTTGCCTGAGCTATGCTTGGTGCAAAGCTCAAGGATGGGACACTTAATCATCTGGTCACACATCCATCTTGACTAAAGCGTTTCTAGGTATCACTTAAGACACAATTATAGCTTCTGTAAGTTTTCTCCAAGCTTCTTATTAACCTGATCAACTTCTGGTTAAGACAAAGTGCAAGAGTTGCTCTGGTTGTGCTTTTCTCTTTGTTTGGGAGCCTCCTGTGTACAAGAAACTGGAAGATAAATGGTCTGTTTTTATTTCTTATTTACACTACAGCATTATTTAGGACTGCTCTTATCCATAGGCATCCCATAAACTGGCACAATCCTTGTCCCAGCATGATAACCCACCCATTCATAGATTTAGGAGTGCTAGCAAAGAGAAGGTGAAAGGAAGGGCTCACAGAGGGCTTTTAGATATCCTGGGAAGTGGCTCTCTTCCCATACAAACCTTAGCAGCTGGTACAAACCCAGCCCTATGGCAGTCTGGAATACTCTGTCTTGTCCTGGAGGTAGATAACCCAACACTGTAGCTTCTCTAAGCCTCTGGAGAAATATGAAGCAGCACCAGGGAAGCCATTGGACCGAGCACATAAACCTCAGGGAGTTCGTGTCCCTTAAAAAGTCCAACTATTTAAAATGTTGTTAAAATTCATTTTGAATTGGCCAGATGTATGAATAGGTCTATCTTTCTCCTGTACCCCAAATTGCTAAAGATCATTACCTAGATTACAGATGATGATCCAGTAGTTTAAGTCTAATCGCCATGTGGTTGTTCTTAGGTCTCGTGTATTCCCAGGAGAAAGCACTTATTTTTGACCAAAGTTGTTTTCTTTCCCCTTCCTTTTTTTAAATCAAAGATGACTGATGACTTTTAATCTCCTTTCAGGCTTCTTTCTTGTTGCTTCTTAAGCACGTGTTCCTCACCTGAATGGTGTTTTATTCTGTTGTGACAACTAGTATTGCTTTAAGACTTGTAGCAATACTACCAGACTTTGGGTCACTTTATGTCCCTATGCAAATGTGAACAAATACAGAAAATGCTTCTTAAACCCCCTACATTTCACGCCTGTGCAGAGACAGAGTAACAGAATTATGACCTAAGCCTCTCCACATAATCTTTTTCTTGGGTTGGGCTTAGGAGACTTTTGCTGGTTTTCTGTGCGCAGATAAAATGTGTCTAATGTAAGCAAAAAAGTGTAAGCGTCGCTGAACAAGGCGTGAAGTGGTCATCTTCTACCTTTTAGCCAGTGGTCCCCCAGCCTTAGCTTTAGGATGATGTGCCCTGCTTTTAAAATGTGTCCTTTTAAGGCTGATGGTGCTCTCCTTCATATCACTCTGAAGTAATTCTATTGGCTCTGGTGGAATTATTCCAGATTTCACACCTTTTTAACTGAGAGCATAAATTGACCTGTATGTGTTGCATTTCCTCTATTTGGTAATTATTTCAAGTACACTCAGATTCGCTAAATTTCCACACCAGGCAGGCACATTTGCAGCATGGTGTTAATAAACAAAAAGATCCTGTGATGCACAGTTTGGGGACTGCACGAGGCAATCGCTGAGAGTTTGGCAGCCATCCTCTCCGGGTACCCATCCTCCTGGAAGTGCCGAGAAGCCCTCCTCGACCCGCAGCAGACATTGCAGCACAGGGCGAGACAGTGACTCAGCAAGGCAGATTGCTGGGATGGTTTCAGCCGCCTTTGGCTCCCACCGACGGCAGGATCCAGTTCAAGGTTGCTGTGGTGACTATTTTCAAAGCTCTGCCTGGAATTCATTTTAGCTACCAAGAGACTGTCTGTCACTCCATGGCTACCACCTCCCACAAGAGCTGCGTTCTGCTGCTAGACTGAAGCTGTTAGTGAGTGGTTCCCTGCAGACAATAGAGACCAGTGGTCTGCTGTTTATACCAAATAAAATCTTTTTGGTTTCAGAAGTTCTTCATCTATGAGTATTTTGGCCTTAAGATGTTGTTTGGCACAGGTTTTGCTGGACATCAGTAAGGTCAGAGTTTCATATTCTAGCACAGAGCAAGTTGCAAGTTAAATCCAACTTTGGCTAAGTCTGCTTTTCTCTAAATAACTACAACATGTTGGGTTTTTTTGGGGGTTTTTTTTGTGTTTTTTTTTTTTAAATAAAAACAAACAGAATAATAGTGGAGCAAAAAGGCATGCATGCCTGAGCCTTTTTACTTTCTCTCCCCTTTCCAGCAATCTTGTTTGTTGCTAATACACTGGAGAATTCATATCTGGTATGTGGGATAAATCCTGGTAAAACATTGCCCTAATGTGCTTGTAGCATCAGAGGCATAATGAGATAGCCACTGTAAAAAAGCTAATCCTGAAAGTTAGGCCAGCCCAGGGCTTAGGCAGCCTAACTCTTTGAATTCCTGAAGATATTCAAGATTTTCATTCCTGACTTAGTTGCCTGTATTCTGTTTTCTTCCTTATTTTGGATTAATCCCTATTTATTTTTTCTCCTTCTCTTTTCCTCATCTTTGCCCCCAAGTGTTCCTCAGCTTTATATATTGAGTTTCCCTTGGCATGCTAAAAATCTGCTGATGAATACCACTTGTTTGAAAGTTGCCTGTGAGTTTTCTTTTTGTGCAAGTGTTTTATATGAAATCCAAGCGAGGAAGTATTTAGAACTTGCTCGTGACTTCAAGCCTAAGTCTTTAGTTGTGTGTCTACAATATTTGCAGTATACATCAGAAATACACTTAGACAATAACAATGAAATTTGTTTATATGTTTGAAGCATTGCTTACTGGTTTGGATGTATCCAGATGAAGAATGTCTAAAGGATAGATTTGAAATATAGGGAACAGCTTTTTTGTAAAGATGAAATCTATTAATCATTGAAGCAAATGATCACAAGAAATTAGAGGATCTCTACCATCCAAGTTTTCAATTCAGTAATGGATGCTTTACTAGAGCAGAAGCAGTAACTGGCATTATTCGGTTTTTGTTGCAGAGCAGACGATGGATAATTTTTGCCTTCAGTCTCTTCTTCCATAGGTCTTATCATTTCCCCTCGCAAGCCCAGCTCTGACAATTGTAGCTCACCCATCATGAATTGCCATGTTAATGCTGGAGACGTCCCCTCCTGGCTTCCCCATAGTTTGCATACATTCAAAGTCTTCGTTGTTGGAAGTACCTCAACTTTATGGTCGTGTGGCAGCTTCTTTTGCAACTGTCCCTGAATGTCTGGGAGCTGCGTAACATCGTAGGGAAGGGAAGGAGGATCACAGAGCTATAGTAACCCTTTGAGTGCGTTTACCTGTCCTGTTTATAAACTGTTACGTATTTCAGAAATAGAAAAATCTAGAAGCACCTTTCATTCAGTACAGCAGAGATTTGGTGTCTTCATTTACACGTTTTTAAGTTGATGAACATTAGCTGGACACAAAAGATTTAATTTCTGAATTTGCTGGGTGTTGTGTTTTTTTTTTTTTCCTTCTTCCCCTGACACGCTTAATCTTTTGTAAGACCCTTTTGTGGTTTTGTTCAGGCAATTAATGTAGAAATGAAGGTTTCTTAAATCAGGATATGCAAGGAAGATTTGAAGTAACACACTGATTATATAATTAATTCTCAGTTGTAAATTCATTTTGATGGAGTTAATTCTTTCCCAGAGGCTGAAGACTAGTTTTGGTCCACCCACAGTGCTGTAATCAGCTAAGAAATAAAGAAGAAAAAGGCCTTGAAGGAATGGAAGTTTCATGAACGGTTTTAGGGAAAAAAATGCCAGAAACAGGCAGGATATTTTCTTTTTAATTCAAGCAAAAGCTTCTGAGCTGTGATTTTGAACCATGGGTATCCAAATCCTGTTTTCAAGCCGCATAATATGTTGAGTCCAAAAGAAATCAGAAAGAAATGGTAACTGAGGAGGATGGAGAAAAATTATCTGGGTGGTGGAACCTTGCACAGCTGTGAAAGTGTGTTTAGTGGAAGATGTATTTAGGATCTTTTTTTTCACATGTTCCGCAAATATGGTAACGTTCAAATATAGCTTTCTGCATGACAGTTGCCCATTTGCTAATAAATGTGGACCAGTGATTGTCGTCTTGGTGGACTATGAACTCTCTTACTACTTCCGACAGTGTTTTGTGAGGTGCTGACTTCACAAAGCATAAACAGCACTCCAAAACCTAAATAATTTGGAAAATCCCATTTCTCGTACTTCATTTGTCTGCTTCTCTCTTGCTTAACCAGTGACCTAATCATCCTGTGATTAGACTGCAGGTTTCCAGAACAAAACAATAATAACAAAGAAAAGATGTTGACAAATTTCCAGGATTTTCAAGTGATTTTGCACACACATATTGCAGTGCATACTGCAAGGACAGTTGCTAGCCTATTTTACTCTCTAATAACTAATTTCATTTACAGGACTTTCTAATCCCACTCTGTCTCTGCCTTTTCCTTGGTTGGGCATATTTTGTAGTATGAATTGAAAATGCCTTTGTCTAGGGGTGATTTTAGCATGCACGCTAGGTAAGAATATGCATGCAATCATCATTATATCCTAGGAACTGGTAGTTTCTGTTTTATTTTCTTAGTCTGCTTGATGGCTGCGGCAGAAGTTATGTTGTATTGGTTAAACTGCATTATCACCACATTTCTAAGCTCAATCGAAGACGTGTAAATGAAGTCAGCATGATGCAGATGGAGCTGAAAGATGATCTTCCTTGCAGCTCTGGGTAGCAAGAGTAGGCTTGCCCTGGAATATCACTTCAGATAGAGAGGGGTTTTTTTACCCCTCTGAATTTGGACAGGATGAAATTCCCACTGGTTGATTTTTCCATGGATCGCTCCCCAACTTCTACTTCCAAGTTTGGTGCAAAAAAGCCAACTATGGCTAAGGGACCATTGTACTGTTCTAGTGAGTGAATAGTTAAATACAATCTTAATGTGTCATTTACATTTGAGCCTAACAAGGTTATAACTGGAGTTGTGTGAAAATGACTTTTTGGTGCTATTTTCACATAAACTGACTATTTATTTATTTATTTTGTTCTGGGGTTATTTCACACCCCAAGGGTTTCATTTTTGTTGGTTGTTTTATTAATGTAAAAATACTCATTTTCACACCCAAATGTGTGATTATTTAAAATGCTGCTTCTGTTCATTGTGCACTGACTTGCAACCTAAAGGCAAATATTCAAATGTCTGGAGCTTGATAACTCCGTGGTGGTTTTGGCTGGCTTTTTAAAACTCAAAAATTACTGTGAAGAGAAATGGGCAGTAAGAAATTCAAAGGGTTACAGGGGTTGTGCTGTCTTGTCTGCCTTTCGGTATCCAAGGATGGTTCACATGTTATTCCAGCACACAACCATGTAGTGCCGTACCCTCTCTGATGCACCCAAACCCTCTAACATCACAGCGGTCCCAAAAAGCTGTAGCCACCTCCCTGGCCCAGTGCGACTTTAAGTACTCGTGACCCTCTCTCCTGCATGGAGAAATAATGTGGGTTCACAAGACAGAAGCAGAATTGCAGCAGTGTTGATCCTGCTGTCTCTGGGCCCTGCTTACTCCCTCCTACCCTTTCCCCTGCCGGTAAGGACCATGAAGAACATGGATGCAATTTGTGTTTTACCAGTATCTCCCCGCTCTGGGCACGGACTGGTTAAAACACATCTTAAAGTGTCTTTTTTCCGAAATTGGGCTGATTTTGGAGAGTCTAAATGTGATGTAAAATCAGTGTCCAGGGCTCTGCATTTTGTAATAAGTGAATGTTTTGCTGATTTCTTGCTAGAATATCTGCAACCACACCAATTTGCATGCCTGTATGTGTGTTAGATTGCTGGCAAAGAAATGCTGAATGCTGATAATTGTATACTGATTTCCAAGGCTGATTTAAGTCATTTTGATTTTTAATTCATTCTGTGCTTCCTTTTTATTTCTGCACATGTGTAGTAATGTCCTGTAATGTTGTTGCCTAAAATAAGCAGTAAGAAATGAAGTTGTGAGATGGCTGCTGTAAAAGGAAAATGACATTTTTCCCTTTGATTTTTTTTTTTTTTTTTCCCCCAGTAAAAGAATAGGTCTCTGTATACAGAATGTTCAAAAAAATGTTGCATTCACTATGTTGCTACTAATTTATATACAGAAAACAGCATGGCTGTTAGGAGCCTGCAAAGCTCAGAAAAGTCACATTCAGAAGTTCTGCACAAGAATATTCTTGTTCTCGAGAAGCACTGAGCACCCAGCACTCCCCTACAGGTCAACTGGGCTCAGGGGTGCCCAGCATCTCTTCTGCTTTGGCATGCTGCTGGGTTCTTCAGTGAAAGCCTGGTTTGAGATCCTGCAGTTGATTTGTGTTAGAAGATGTAGAAACCTCTGCCCAAAATGTAGGGAGCTCTATGCCTTTGTGCTAGTTGTATGTGATAAACCCAAGGTGTGTGTTCTGTCCTTCCTTCAGTGATATACTTGAGTTCATGGATGCGACAGCAGTATTGGGAACCTTACTCTCTTCATGTGAACATGTTAACAAATACAGAAAGTTTTGCTTTTCCTTTTTTCTTGTTAGGAATCTGAGAAAAAGGGGTTAATTGACAGAATCCACATGGTCCAAGAGATTATCATAGCTGTTCAAAGCATCCTAGAAGAAATAGCATCATTTGGAGAGAGGATTAAAAAGTAAGTGATAGTTTTTTCTTGCTTAGCTGTAATTTGCAATGAAGCAGGGCCTAAAGGATTAAGGCAGAGTGAATGTCTTGCTCCAAAAATGACTGCAAGGTACAGCAGGAGAACCTGGCCAGTCCCACTGCTGCTTATATACAGAGTTCCTTGCTCCAAAAAACTTTCCAAAGCATAGAGGAGAAAAGCCATGTGCTCTACTGATGTAGCTCTCACATTTGCCCAGATTTCTGGTCTTGTCTGTTTGTGATGGGGTAGGGAGTTATGACGCCACACAAGGGAAAATGTTGCTTGAAGACACGGGCACAGAAGTATCAGGCATTTCTTTTCATTTCCTTCTCAGAAAGTAGGTAGGAATGGATGGTTGATGTTGCCTTTCCCACGCCCTCCCCATCCTGGCCTGGTTACAGGGGTTACCAGTCACTTATTTCCCTGCCCAGTGCATTGATTTTGATCTGTCTGCTTCCTGCTGGTGCTACAAGGAAGCCCAAAGGGGATTTTCTGGGTTTTGTCACAAGGGGAGGCACATGGGGTATTCCTGACCTTACAAAGGAGGGAGGCGAAAAGCCATTAAAAAAAAAAAAAAAAGTCCCACACACAAACACACACAAACTTTTATAACCCAATCTTTATTGGAGCTTAATTGACCCACATTGTTTTCTGTTTTGAGCACAGTGATGGTTTGTGATCGAGTCACACTTTAATGAGGAGCTGGGTTCAGGCTAAAAATACAGCAAACGCATGTGCTGTGGTTCCATGCTGGACACCCCAGCTGGGGTGGAAGTGGCCCAAAGATGTATTCCAGCCTATGAACAGGGTACTGTTCTGCCCAGCTGCATGGCAGGAAGACTCAGAGTGCTTAAGCACTATTAATTCTTGTATTCATTTTGGTAACAATGGTCTTAGAGAACACATTGGGTATTAATGTGGATGCCCGATGTAATTTCAGAAGAATTCCATTGTAACTCTACAGTAATGTACCATTAAAAAATTGCCACCAAAGTTTTTCTGTAAGTGACAGACTGAATTGTGCTACAGTTTCCGTCTGTCACTCTAGTTATACAATCATAGGGAGTTTTAATAGTTTAACTGAATTGAGCTGTTTTGCTATTTTTTTTACTTTAACTTAAGCTACTTTGATTGATAATGATTAGTCCCTTTCCCACCTATCTTTAATATTTAATATACCTATTGAAGCTTAAAAGTAATTCTTTCAGCTTCCTATTAATTTTATCTGTCAAGGGAAGTTTCTTATTTTATAGCCTGATAAGTGGTCCACGTTCATTCTCTCTTCTTCCTACTCCCCATCACGATGTGATGAAGTTAGCAGGCAGATTGTATGAAAGAGATGCCCAGATCTGTAAATCCACCTATGGGCTAATTGGCATTCATTGTAGTCCAGGTACCTCAATATTTGGTGCATGCTGTAGAGATGAATCTTACAAGGGCACAGGGGGACAAAATAACTTCAAAGATGTGCTAGGAATAGCTGCTCACCTTAAGTCCATTGCAGGCTTACAGATGAGTGGTCTGAGTGAAAGGAAGACCTGTTTTGTGCTAAAATGCTGCAAAAGTCTGAATGACTGTAGCAACTGAGCCTCTTGAGAGTGCTCCCCTTGGGAAAAATCTGATGCAGGTTAGTGGTCTGCAGAAGCTTGGACTGCTGCTGGCATACTGTAGCTTACCCGAGACAGCTACCTATATACACTGTAGTAAGGAATTGTTGAATACATAAGGAAATAGAAGCAAATATATAAACATTAAGAGATTTAGATAGAATATTATTCCCTAATTGTATACTGAGAAATGACTTTAACTGCTCTTTTAAGGTTTAGCATCAGTGACAATTAATCCATTCCGAGTTATTGGCAGGGTTGAGCCTGGGCTACATGCCACATTTGAGTCGTGCATGGACACACATGCCATCATCTCCACTGTGGCCCACTGGAGCCAGCTCAGGTGGCTCACACCTGCGGCATGGCCTTGTCTCCAGATCAGATAATCTGCCCATGAATAATGGAGAGCTGACTGGTGAGCAGAGATGTGTAACAAGTGTGACACGTATAAGAAGAAACAAAAACAACTCCCTACATGCCTAACAACTTCCCTGAGCTCCCCAGAGACTATCTTCTTTCTCCTTATCATGATATCTGCCTCTCGGATATCTCCCTTAATCCATTACAGCATCCAGATACGGGAATCTGCTTATCCACCTTCCAAAGGGTCTGCAATTTACAGTGCATTTGAAAGAGCTGAGCACTGCAAAGAAGTCATTAAATTATCATTGGGTAGCAGAGTACAAGCAGCGTCCAAGAGCAGAAATGTTAAGAAGGATTATTGTTTCTCTTTATAGCACATTCAACTGGACGGTGCCTTTTCTCTCTGTCCTGGCCTGCTTGGTCCTTGCAGCAGCAACAGTCATTTTATATTTTATACCTCTGAGGTACATCATTTTAATCTGGGGTAAGTACTCCACCGTGTCTCATTTGAATGCAATCAATACAATATATATCTACAGAATGAAATCAAACAAGCTTTAAATGACCTGTTACACAGACAATCAAATGCTGTTCCTTAGAGGTGAATAATATGCTATGAACTTCTTAAAATTACCATTTTTTTTCCCCCAGATGATCCGATGATCTGCTTTTTCTTAGGGTTCTTTATACATTTCCAACAACACTACAAGAAGAGTATTAGTCTAGATAAGCTACTTTCAATATTAGTATTATTCTGCAGGAGAGTAATTAGCTTCCTTTCTGGATCCCCACCAGCTGGGACATGGTAGGGAGTGGACAAGATGTGTTTGAAGATCTGAACCACGGAAGCCTGGACCCCAGGATCCTTTCTGGTCTTAACTTCCCTGCAATCAGGAGGAGCAGTGTGCCCAAGACCCCATGGTCCAACAGGAGTCACTAAGAATCTCCTTGTGTCACAGGTCGCAAAGTATTTGTATGAGCTGAATCATGAAGTAAAAGAGGAGCTTTTAAAAATAGAAACCTTCCTGGTTGTCTTATGAAGAAGAGTAAGATGGTCGTTGACACAAGGAGATGGCATTCCACCTGTTGAAGACTTTCCTCATCTCAAAATGGCCTTCTATCTTGTTTAGGGTGATAGTTTTTATCTCAGCCTGGAGGTACAGTGGCTGAAAACATAGTGCAGGTAATCCTCACCAAACCACTGACGCTCAGCCCTGGTGTGGATCCGGGTTGCAGGGACCCACCGTCACCTTTCCAGGGCTGAGCCATCTGCCGCTGTCTTGGCTCTCCTGGATGCAGAAAAGGGAGGGAATGAGAAGGTGGCCATACAAAAAGCCACTCTTGGGCAAAAAAAAATGAAATAAAGGATTAAATCAAACAAAAGAAAGGGCAAAAAGGAAGGAGAGAAATTGCTAGGAGTGAAAAATTCAGTAACAAAATATTGCTGTTCTTGTATGGAAGACATGGTGAGTACATGAGAACTATACATCCGTTCAACATCATCTAGACTGACAGGGCCTTCAAATATGATACATGTTAAACAACTACCCTGTGGCAAGGCCTCAAAAGACCTTATGGTATTTTCTGTTTTTTAAAAATCAGGTACACAGAAAATTGTGTTGTCATTTTGCTACAAGTATAGGGCTTAAAAGCTGAAGCTCAAATGTGAAGCAGGTACATTTCAGAGAAAGGAGAAGGCTGGAGCAGCCATCACATTTGAAATCACTTTCAGGGAAACTACTACGAGATTTTGGACAGGGGTACGATGGAATTGAATGCTGTATTACGATCCTCAGAGGCAACCAACATTGCACAAGAGGGGTGATTGGAAGGGTACTCAGGTCTTTTGCTTTCTCATCCTGGTCCAAGCAATAGAGATGGTGCTGGCTGAGGGCTGCTCATCGCTCCCTTTTCTCAAAGGCAGGAGAAGACAAGACCTCATGACCTCCACTATACTATGAACAATACACTCCTATGAATCTTCTCCCACCAGGGACCACCTCTGATAGCTAAAGCATAACTAAGGCTATGGAGAACACTGGTAGCAGTGCTGCAGTTAATAAGACAGATTGTTTGCCCTAAAATGAAAATAAAGTAAACATTGTGATAAGTTTTTATACTTTCCCACAGTATCATAATACGATCAACTTGTCAAATATGGTTCTGCAAAGAGAGGGCAAACTATAAGACATGATGGAGAAGGGAAGCTTTAATTTTCGGAAGAAATGGAAGGAAAAAAAAGCCTTTATCTTGCCAAGTTATTTTCAGAGCCCTGCAGTTCCCTGGGCAAGAGGAGAGGGAATGTCTTTGGTCACATAGAATAACAGATTTAACAGGAGTCTCAGCTGGAAATTTGTATATTCTCCCCAAAATATCCCCCAGAATGAACGCATGCTGCAATCTCTTTTTGCCATGTTGTTGACAACAGATGATCCCCAAAGTAGAGAAATACCTTTAGAAATAATGCCCTCTACTTCCTCCAGGAGGCACTTGTGAATGATTACCCATGGCAGGGAACGTGTACATGGCTTTACTGTTTTCACATAAACAGAGGCACTGTTTTCACATTAATTTTTACTTGTGAATTCTTTTTCCCTCTTTCACCTTGCCTGAACAATTTAGGAGAGAGGGAATAGAAAGGAGTTGTATTATTTTGTTTGCTTTTTTTTTTTTTTCCTAGGCATAAATAAATTTACTAAGAAGCTTAGAAATCCCTACGCCATCGACAATAATGAGCTACTAGATTTCCTCTCCAGGGTACCATCTGATGTTCAAAAGGTAGGTAATGAATGGCCACCGCCAACAGAGGCAACAAGCAGCACGGAGAGCGGCTGGGTGCTCTGCTTGGGGAATACAATGCCAGTGCACCTTTGAATAAGGGAGATAAGGAATTGGGGAAAATCCACAAAGGGAGGAGGGGGAGGGCATTAGAGGAAAGGGGAGCCAAAATCCTTTGTCAGAAGGATAAAATGATTGCAGAAAAATTATCCTGAAAATACCTACTTAAAAATGATCTGGAAAATCACCTAGCGTGGTTGCTGAACTATGGTTTCTGTCACCTTTCTGCTCCGGTATTTGTACGGAGGGAAGAGAAAAATAGTCTCTTTGATAGAGATAACCATCCAAAAGGATTTGCTGAATTCTCACTTTTCTCAAGATGGAGGAGTGGTCATTATTTCTGTGACTTTGTGCTTGCTGTGGCTTTTTTCACATCAGCTGTCCTTCAAAATTCTTCCTCCTCACCCACCTTGAGCTGCAGTCCTCCCTTGGACAATGCTCCTCTCGTCTTTTTCTTTTGAGAAAGCCTTGAGATGTGTATAAAATACTCTGTGGTCAATCAGATCAATCTTCTACCATTATGGAATTATAACTTTTAATCTAACCAGAATCTATCCTCTCTCAATTTCAGTCAAGTCTCGTCTCTTCTCATATTGCTTTTAAACAACAACACTGTTTTCAGTAATCTCGCCTATCTTCCTGGAAATTACTTGAACAATAAGTCCTTTAGAATGTCAAGATCTGTTTATTTCTCTTGGAGGAAGGAAAATAATCTTGCTGGGTAATGAAGCCACACGATATAAAGGATTCTTTCTTTTGTTTTAATCAACTGGAATCTGTGTCCTCAGGCCCTGATCCTGATGCCCTGGATCCCACTGACATTGTACCTTCCTCTGTGAATCGTGGTACTTTCACAGTGAGGTGCTGCTCACTGTGAATAAGGGGATCACAATCTCACCCGTAGTGTTTTTACTCAGTTGGAGACAGAAAAATAATTGCCCACATGCAGTGTCGAGACATCTGATAGAAACAAGGTTGGAAAAGGCTTCTGGTGACATTTATCTCAAGAGGCCACCAGATTGATTGGTGGCAGCACTAATAACTTGAGAGAAATCTTGCCATCGACTGGTGGGAGGAAAAAAGCTAAACAGAAATGATCATAGAGACATTAAGCTTCACTGCATTTTTATTTTTTTGTCATTGCTCTGTTAGAGTGCACTGGATTTGCAGTGATGGTTTGCATATGCCCTTTTAGTGTTTATGTTTAAAGATAAGCTGCTTTTCTATTTATGCTTTATTTAACATTTACATTTATAACATTTCCTTGAGTGGTTTCTATCATTTTTGAGCTCTCTGCAGAAAATGATAACCATTTTCTATGAGGGAGGAGTGATAAAAGTTCCTAGGATGGGACAAACCTCAGACTTCTCCACCAGTGCTAAAAATAGGGGGCCTGTGACAGCCACACTCTGCTGAAAAGTCATCCGTGGCAGCTCTGTCTGCCCCTCTGTCTGCTTCATTTTACGTGCTATCAATGCATCATCATTTCACTGTGGTACTGCAATGAGTTAGAAATTACCTCTGTCTATACATTAGTCGTTTACAATCCACATGTGTTGGACAAAAGGCAGAGGAGGACTGAAAAAAGCCGGCACGCTCAGCAAAAGTTTACCCGTGATTTCAACGGGAATACTTTTCTGGAGCATAACAGACAATTTGGAGATTACACCATCTTGTCAGTTTATCACACGTTGTAACCAATATATTGTATATGGAATTTTTTTGAAAGGTGGGGGCAGCTTTGTCTAGGTTCTGTTTGGGAAAATATTTTCCTTTTTTGAAATGATTAAATATGTCAGCATCCCAAGATCTGTGTATGGTTTTGACAACTGTCATCTTACTGCGTATTGGGATATTCCTGAATTGAAACTCCTGAGAGAAGTTTATTAAACTTATAGGTTAATGCCAGAAGAAGAAGAAAAACATCTCCCAAACCAAAACAAACGCAAAAGATCTATCCTACATTGCTGAAATCAGGTAGAACCCCATGTATCTCATTAGAAAAATCTGCTTTTAATATTTTCGTTTCAAGAAATGATGCATGACTTCTCAAATCCTTCCTGCAATTAATCCCCCATGTTCCTGTGTTTAGAAAATGATTCATTACTTTTGAACCTTCCTAGTTTCCCTTGGTTTGTCCTCGGGGAGCCATTAACACACACTGTAGTGAGCTAGAGTTACCTAACTGCAAACGTCATGTCTATTTGTTTTTACAGGTGCAGCACGCTGAATTGAAACCATACAGCAGCTCCAGTCCCATTAGGAAGAAGCGGAGCGCGCTATAGGATGCAGCGGGATTTTGGAATGCGGCATCTCCCTCCGTACCCCCCATGCATGCACACGTGCTGCTCCCCTCCCCTCCTTCTTGGTTCAGAACAACACTATAATCACTGCCACAGACTTTTTTTTTTTTACCTGGAAGACGTGGTTTTTGATAAACACCTATCTTGGATTGTCTTTTTTGGGTTGTCTTTTGGGCATAGAGTCATAGCCCAAAAAAGAGCAAAATGGAACACGGGAATTAGTTTGTGGGGTGGGGAGGAGAATGGGAGAGGATGCTGCAACTGCACCTTTTTTTTTTCTTTCCCTTTTTTTTCCCCTTCGATTGCAGAGGCAAGGCTGGATGTGGCAGCGCTCCCTGGTTTATGTAGGAAGAGATAATTCCGCTTAGTGTAGCAGATCAGCTGAGCTGATGTGAGGAGATGCTCTGAACCAGTTTTTAACATATCCAACAGATTTACATTAAGATATGAAAGCTATTCTTTTCTGAGTTAAATCACTGTGCCTAGAAAGGTTTAAGCTCTGAATTAACGAGTCTTTGATACCCATCTTCTGTTCAAGCAGTGTACATTTTAAAAAGTTTTTTATCATAATTAGCAGAAAGAGCTAGGAGCTCCAACAGTATCTCAATATTTCATCCAGCACTTGTGGGTTTTTCTTTTCCCTTTTTTTTTTTTTTTTTTTTTTTTTTTTGCTTCTCTTCCTTTTTTTAAAGCCCAGCCTGTGGTTAACTCTTTGGATACTGGAATCATCGGAGATCCATTGCTGGCAATGGATGCATGAGAACCTTCTGCCTTGAAAGGATTAAGAGACTGTAGAAAAGCCTAACTCACTGACCTGAAAAGACTCTGTTGACTTGCCTTTTATAATTCCATCTCATCAGATATTTTCAGCATAGCTGTTATTTTCCTGTCTGAATCCAGAGGGGTCAACACTACAGATCCAAGAGAAAAAAACACTTTATAGCCTTAAAAAGTAAGTGCTTGTGCAGATAGAGAGCCTGGTGCCAAAAGACTTGGTTGTGCAATAGTGTGCAGGCTTTGGTCCACCACTGATGTCTTGCTGGAGTCTTTCCAGGTGGTTCACGAGAAGAGAATCAGAAAGTGAGGTCATATAGAAACTGAGCAATGAAGGACCCCGTTTTCTGTTCTGAGGAGAATGTGGTTTCTTGCTTGCTTACCAGTCTTTTAGCTATTGTGCTTTTGCTTTATATAATTCAGATAACCAGCGTTGTTCTTGTCTGACTGGGGAAACTGAAACACAGAATCATGTGTAAACCTGCTTAATTTTGGTGAGAGAGTAGCCCTCAGTCCTGTAGGTGCTGTAGGACATTGTGGGAGTGACTTTCCATCACAAAAAGTCCTTGGCAGCACGAGACCTGGAGTTGCTTCTTGTGATTCCCAGGCAGGGATTACCACCAGCATCCCTTGAGGTAGTTCACAATACAAAGAAATAGAGAATCCAGAGAGACGGGTTTCTTTTTAACAAAAGAAGACTTTGAAAGTCATCTAATTAAAGGTAAAACAGGTAAAACCTTGCTTATGGGTTGGTTATCCAAACGGACCTGCACTGCATGGTTCAGTAATGCAATCTTGTGGGCCTGGTGCATGAATTTGAAGAAGGAAAACACCAGAGTATCTTCTGCTGGATTATTAGCCAGATTCAGTGATTCTTTGAGAAGTTTATTTTTCAAAGTAACAAGCCCCACTGTGCCTTTGAATAAGGAGAGGCACATTTTCATAGACTTGATTGGATAAAGAATGTATTTTGCTCATGCAAAGCTGTATGTAGCTGTAATGGAAAGACAGAAAAAAAGATTATCCTGGTTTAAAAAGCCACAAAAATGCCTTTGTGTGCACGTGTGTTTTGTGCCCTTGCATATACAGAGCTGTGTATAAAGAAGGGTATATGTATAATGTATTTATAGGCAAGTGTGTGTGGGAAAATGGGTGAATATACAGATTTAAATACCTTGAAAATGTTTATGAAAAATGCCAAAGATTCTAAAGCTTATCATCTTGCGTCTGTTCTTCTTCATTTTGTATCTTTCCCGGCATGTCTCTCTGGCTGAGCCAGATCTCTGCATGATTTGATTTACTCCAAGTTAATGAAGCTGGTTGGAAAGAGCCTTGTAGAAATTATAAAATCTCCAGTAAATCTCCTTCTTGTACGTACAATAGATGTCCACGGACCCCTTTTGTTAAACCAGTTTCTCAATCTTCTGTGTAAACAATGCCTCATTGTCTCGCTTTAAACTATCATCTGGTTTATCATACTGTAGTCTTGTCATTTTGTAAGGACCGAAGTCAGACATATTTAAGCAGGCATGTGAAATCTGATTGTTGATTTGAGTGAAAACATTCAACTGCAGGAAAAATCGTTTATTTATTCAGAAGTTGGGACTGATACTTTATTTTTTTTCCTATAGATTTTTCCACGTGGAACTGATTTCTGTTCAGGAGACAGGGTGATGTCTTTTTTTTTTTTTTTTTTTTTTTAGTGTAGATATATTGTATTTCACAATAATTTGTATTAGATTGTTATGCTGGAGACACACCAAATGAAGGGTTTTGGATGGTCTGGTACCTATATATATTGTAATGAGCTCTTTGTTTTGATAAATGCTGTTTGAAATGCAATAAACATTTGAGGTTAAGCTGATGCTTTTAATTTATCTGGATTAGGAGATACGTTTTCCATTTTTTGCAAAATATTATGCTATAATATTTAGTATCTGACTAGGCAGGCAAGAACATCACTTGACAGTGCAGGGTAACAGTTAACACTGGAGGTTACTTGAAATGGAGACTGTGCTGCAGCAGGAGATGAGGCAAAGCCTTACTCTACCTGCTTACAAATATTTAGTAGGATTTCCTGGGCCCTACATGAAGGAAAGGAGGGTTATGTGCATTTACTGCACACTCCAGTAATTAAACTCTTTATTCAGATTTTCATTTGATTCTTAAAGCAAGGGTATTAGTTGATACATATCTCTGTGTGTCCATTTGCCCATGCAAATTACCAGTTTTTACTTTGTTAATCAATTCAATGTTTAGCATGGAAATTATAAACTTAAATTTTTGATTTCAGGTAGTCATTTCAGTGCAACAATCTGTACGTTTGTATTCTAAATTGTGTAAGACCAGAAGGCATTCAGAAATTTAAGTCTAACTATGGGTCTTTTGGATGACTGTGGATTACAGAGTCATGGAGATATCAGAATACGGCTAAACATGTCCACTCCTTGTACAGTGTGTAAATTACTGGATTTGACATATATGTGCGAATGCAATATGTACTCTCGTTTGCCCAAACATAAGTTGCTGCTGAAGGTTGGTTTCTTGAATAACCATGAATAGGGTTGAGGACTCAGCTCCCCTATGGATCACTGTCAGTAAAACCCAGTCACTGAAACGCACCTTGTGGAAAGCAAGAAAACAACTGAATAAAGCAAAGTCGGTGGAAATGTCATGTACCTTTTTTTTTTTCTTTTTTCTCTTCCTGCTTGCAAAGCTCCAATTTTAACTTTCAGCCATAACCATTCCTCCCTCTGCTTCCCCCTCAGTCCTCTCCCAAACCACCCACAAATTGTGGTGGAGAGCCCAGGCTCTGCCCTGGTGACCAGGGGCTCCCACCGGAGAGCACTGCCCGGCAGAGCAGCCACCCTGCACCCGTCTGCCTGGGAAAATGCTTCTCCCCTAGAAATTCAACTGGCTGCTGCTAATTCACTGCCTGGGGTTAGAGTACTAACAGCTCCCCGAACTGTCCTGTCCCGCTAGAAAACAGAAACTTGCCATTTAATTTCCTGTACTCTACATGGGGCTACATTTTATTTTATTTTTTTAATTTGGAGGGCCTGATCCTGCAGGCGGTGCCACAAGTGGAAGCGGAGTTATTTTCCCATCAGACCCGTAGGCTCGGACCAGGAAGGAATTTGGTGGCTCTGACGTGTTAAGAAAAAAAAAATTGATAAAATACATTCTAATCAAACCTTAACCTTTAGATTCTCCGTCCTTTAAACTAAGCTGATAGGCTGTTTGGGAAATGTTAGCTTTGACTTTAGAGACTATGGCATGTGTTAGAAGTGAATCCTGTTCTGACTTAATATTGTATGTGTATTTTATCTGTAAAGCTACATGTGTCAGGGCCCTGGTGCATCTACCCCTTCAAATCACACAGGGACATGATAAGAATACCTGCTCTTTAGTGTCCTTAAAGTTAGCAGTTCGGAAGGAAGCTGAGATACTACAAGTGATTGTTAATCTGCTGTATTGCAGATGGAGTGTTTTAATCATTCTCAAATTGGGGTAAATGAAGCCGGATGAAATTTCATCATTTTGGGACATCTGCCTGACAGTTTACCAGTGGGGAAGACCCTTAGCAGCAACAGTAATTATATAGTTCAAGGATCATGTGAGCAAAAGATATGTTTATGATTAATGTAAATATTCACAAGCTTTTAGAAATGATGGAGTGGGAAAAAAGAAAAAAAGCCTCTTGAGATTATATAATTTTTAATCTACTTTTTTTTCTGTGATGCTTTGGCTTGAAACTGCAGCATTTCAAGAGAATTTAGAAGGTCATTTTGTTTTCAGTAAAAGACGTGCTCTTCTGACATGAATCATGAAACTGAGCTTTGGGAAGCAGGAGGTGGCATTCAGGTCTCGGTGTTTGCAACAGCAGCAGCACCTGGGCGGGCACGAGTTCAAGTTCTCAGTGTGGCTTTAACCTGAGGGCTGGTGATTCTTGTTAAATTTTACGTGAAGGAATGTTGCCAATCGGTTCCTGCATGTTGGATTGAACACCTGCAATTTCCCTCTTGGCTGAACAAGATGATATGCCTCTTACAGGGGAAGAAAGTAAGAACTGGAAGACATGCTGGTATAAACTTCATTTGAGCTGATGTCCTAGTGCAATCACCCTTCTGACCTCTTGAGGGCTTCCTTGCAGAAGGTAGGAAGGACAGGATCATAGACTGGACACATACACCTGGTTCTGGGTCTTCCAGGGCCAACCATAGTCAGATTTAGATGGTGAACAGACTGTGCCTTGTACTGGTGCTCACTGGCTGCTAGAATGGCTCCATGAAGCCACGTGCATTTAAAGAATGGCCTTCAGCCCATGAGGGAAGGATAAGGCACTGGGCTTCAATGACTTGAGGGGTAGATGGATGGGTATGAGCAGGGAACCTGTGCTAAGGATTACTTCCCCCAGGGCATCTGGGACTGCTTAGCTAGGGATTTCTCCTCTACACCTGATTTGTTGTGACCAAATTTCTTGCAGATGAATGTTTCTGCTCTGGATCTCTGCATTTTTGGTAAATTACTTTTATGACTGGGAGGAATACTAAATATTTAACTATTATCTACCAACTGGAGATGATAAAACCTAAAGACTTGGGACCTATACTTCCAAATGCGTCGTCAGCATAGATTCTCCTTCAGTCCCAAGGGCATACGGTGATAAAATGGTGCTGGTACCAAACTTCTCCAGAGAAGCGCAAAGTCTGCTCACCAGTATTGTTACAGTGGTTTCAAAGACACTAGAAAATACTTCAGTTGCAACCTCTATAGAGGTAAGTGAATAAAAGGAGTTGGGTTTTTTTTGTAGTGACGCTACCTTTTATTCCTACTGTTGGTATTTTTTTAAGGAGATCACCTGGAAAAAAAAGCAAAAAATATAAAGGATTATTTTTGTTTCTTGAGCACGTACTTGCTGCTACTTCTATTCTGGCTATTGTAAGTGGAAGATGGGATTGGACTGCTTCTAAGGTCCTGAGTCTGATCATAGCCAACCCATGTATTATTCACTTGCTCAGTACCTCCACCTCCCAAAGCAGAGTAAATAATCTTTTCTTCATTTTCAAGTGGAGATGCACAGTGGAGAGAGCATATGTTCCTACAGACAAAAAAAAAAAAAGACTGTTAGTTTCATTGACTTGTGTGCTAAATTTTGCTTTGATCATGGCTGTCTGATTTCTCCCTCCACCTTCTGTCTGCCTGTGGTTGGCTCACTCCACAGAGTGAGTATCTGGAGCAGCACAGCAGCTACAACCTTAGAAGAAGGAAGGGGGGGGGAGTCTCCTTCCATCTCCAGCAATAGACGACTTTACTGAAAGTCAATGCCATTCCCTTGCATTTATCAATGCCACTCTTGCTCTGCATATTTTTGGTATTCGCCATGCATTGTTAGCAGTGATTGTCATGTAATTAAATCACTGCTCATCACAAGAGCCTATTTTTATGCTGAGATAAGCATCAGAAGTCTGCTGCAGCGTCCCCCAGATCAATAAAGATGTTCCCTGTAGGATTACAAATAGTCTGGGGTTGTACAGGGCACTAGAATTAATTAGGAATGATTTCTCTTTTTCTTTCTTCTTTCAATACATTTTTAATTGTTTATCCATTTTCGATGGGCTTGTTTTTAACTCTACCATGATGGCCCAGATGCTTCTGTTCAGACCTTTTGAGTATGATATGATATCAATTTGAGCAATACCACTTGCTGTAAGCAGTCGCTATTATCATCATCTTTCCATAGTCACGTGCGACTGTTGCTTCAGAATATGTTTCTGCATGAGATATTTGCATCTCAGGCTTTGCACTTGAGACGACGGTTAAATGGGTTTATTAAGTGGTTGAACTTGGCAATCCGAATACAGTGAGTAACCTTCAGGTGCTATCCTGAAGATTTTGGCATTTTGATCAGAAGGCTAGAGGGCAAGCGGAGAAACTTGAACCATTTACTGAGGAAGCATTTGCCCAAGGTGACAGAGCAAGTCTATGGCAAAAAAAGGACTAACACCCTGGATGACTGTGGTTTATATGTTCCTGTTCTGAGCTGTCTACTTTCCTTTGCCTTGTTTTTAAATTTTCTCCTACTTATGTGCCAAACCGGTTTTCTCATCCTCCACGGGGCATTGATCCAACATCAGGATCTACTGCTCCTCCCTCCCTGCTGACCTGTCCTGCCCACGGGGAATTCCTGGATTAACAACAGCCTTGTGTCCGAGTCCTGCTGAGCCAAGTGTGTGCAGACCCCAGGAAAGCCCCTCGAGTCTCATTGTTTGCCATAGAGGTAAGAGCAGATAAAAGTTGCAGTGGATAAAGAAGGATAGGATTATTTAAAAGAGTTCTTTAAAAAAGAGGCTGACCAGAAGAAAGTCAATTAAGGTGTCTGTTTGGGAGCAGGGTAAACTAGAAACACAGTGTTGAAATTACATAGTATTGACCGAGAACATGAACAGAGGCGGTGGACTGTCTGTGTAGGACACTACAGCAAGACAGAAGTTTCTGAGGAGTTTCTGAAAACAGAATGGTGGTGTCCACAAATGGATGAGGCATAGGCATTTTCACCGCCCTTCAGTCAGATGGCTGAGGCCATGTCCTTCTCATCCAGCATCATCAAAAATAGCAATGGCTTCTTCAGCTGTGCTGTGGAGGAGTGTTCTCTCAAAGACTCAGGGAAAAGGTAAATTCCTTTTAGGGAACAGAAGCAGTGTTAGAATTCCTGTAGGGAAATATGGCCATTTCTCTACATGAAAAAGAAATTAACAGTTGAGTGTTTTGCAGTTGCCTTGCTGTACTAAAGTGTTGTTCTTTATGAGCTGCACCTGAGGTGCACTGAAGTCAAACTCCTGCTGAGCTCAAAGACTTTGGATCCATCTGGCTACCTCTGTGAAAGGGATAACCAGTGGCCAAATTTGCTGCTGATAAACTAGGTGCACCTAATGCAGAGAAGGATGGTAATGTCCTGGAAGAGCTTTCCTGAATACAAGATGGTGTTCCTTGGAAATGATTCTTCTAATTGGGTGATGCCCACTGCCAAATGAGGGAGGAGGAGCAAACATTGCTGTCAGCAGCTCTCACCTGGTTGCGTGTGCTCTGTGTTCGTGTCAGCTTGGAGGAGACGGATGAAGCTTGTGTTCTGCTCTCAGTTGTTCTGTCCACCTTATGCTTCATGGGGGTGAAGACTAATTAGCTCTCGGTTAGTGGCCAGTCCTGCTGACACTATGCCAGGGTATCCCCATTTTCTGAAGAGCAGAACTTTGCCTTGATTCAGTGGTAAAGAACTGGGCAGCAGCTGTGCGCCAAATATCACAGGGATGCTCAAGAGCTCCAGGCTTAGCAAAGATGCTAATTTGGGTGCAGCTTGGGTGCGGGTCCTACCACCCAAAGGCAGTGGTAGGACCTGCTACAGCCAAGAGATTAAACACTTTAATTTGGAGCCATCGGGATCCAAGGCCACGTGAACCTATTGCCTGCCTTCTGCTTGCACCGCGAACCAGCAGAACACCGCGTCTCTGGAGGTGACGGGGTTTTGGGGAGCACAAAACTCAGCAAATCCCCCTGCCACCTCAGAGAGGCTGGGGTTATGACAGCAAGCGTTGCATGGCACGTGTATGTGCCCATGCCCACGCAGAGAAGCTGACCGTGCCCAGAGCGTGACACGGTGCAGGCTCCTGTCAGCCAGCCCAAACCGATCAGCCTAGGATTTGCAAGTGGCAGTGCAGGAGAAGAACTGGGACCCCCCTGAGCACTTCTGGGTTAAAAGCTTGCCGTGGACCCTCTGAATAAGCCTCTTCTCATAGGATCAGCTAGGAGGGAGCTGCTGCATAGCTCCAATTCTGCAGGTGTGGCGTGTTCTCTCCCCCACTGCAGTGTTGTGCACTATGAGTAGAAAGGACTGCACCTCTCTTGCCTGCGCCAGCAGAGCCCTGGCGATTTCAGCGCTCGGTCCTGGCCTACTCCTGTATGACAGAAAATTCAAACTTGCTGATTTTCCAGTTGTCACCTCCCTCCTTCCTGGGAAGGGGCTCTGATGGATTTTGTTTGTCCCCTGAAGCTCTGCAGAGCTGCTGCTTACCAGAGGCAGTGCACAAACGTGCTCAGAAAGTGAGGAGTCTGGGGACGTGAGTCAGGTTTCTGCAGCTTTTCTATTGCACATACGTAGTGTTAGGCTTTTTTACAGGGAATGTCTTTCCAAATAGTTATTTTCCATTTTCCCATGTGTTCAGTCTTTTCCAGCATCACAGTGTGACTTGGATTAAGGTAATTCAGAACAGGAGACTCCTTCTATAAAATATGTGCTTGCCCCAGAATATTTTGCCAGAAACAATTCTTCCCATTGCCAGCTTCTAACGTCAGTTTGCTTGCCATCAGCCTTCCCATTTTTTTAATTTTTGTTACTTGCATTATTGTTATCATTATAGTTTAAGTGTGTACGAGATAAATGTAACCTTGCTATACGTTTTGATTGACTGCAGTTTTGGGAGGGACATGATTGGCATTTATGCTATGTCAAAATGTGCAATGTTATGGGAAACTGGAATACCTAACTGAAGGGGAAATATATTGAGATTTTCAGTGGGCAGTTGCCTTGAATTCACTGGGCACAATCCCACTCCTGCTGAAGTCAGTGCAACTCTCCCATTGCTCTGAAATTAGCCCATGACAGCATTGCTGGGTAGTCACCTCGGTGGCACTTGCATGGTTGCCTCATAGATAATTTGCAAATTGTCCGTGAACCATGTGTACAAATGTGTCTGGTATGGTGCTAATTTACTGGCAAGGTCTGGGTACACAGATCAGCAGATCTTCAGCCGTGCCCGGCAGCCCGTCTAGAGGTCTGATTTCTCTGCAGTGTGTCAGGGATAGTTGACGGATGGGCTCAGCCTTCCCCTTCACATGTGTTTAGAGATCTCCAGCCAGGCCAGGATTTGCCAGATGACCACGGTGGGGAAAGCATCAGAAATATTTCCGTAAAAAGTCACCCCTCCGCACCCCCAAAAACTTATCCAGTTTGTGCATGGGTGTTACAAAACCCTCATTCATGGCTACAGGACGTGGCCGGACATTATCTGTCCCGTGTTCCGGCTGGGTTTATTTTGGGGTGGTCAGAAAGGAAATTCCAGTGTAGAGGTGAGCGGAACGTCTTTGTCGAACTGATGTGAAAAAGAAAAATACCTGGGCATTTGGAAGGGTTTGAACTCTGAGCATAAGTCTCTGGGAGATGGATGAATGGTCAGAGGGGAGGAGACGGGGGGGGTCAAAGGTCCTACGGCATAACTCATCGCTGCGAGAAGTCCCTATCTCACAGCGAAAGTACGAGAACTGGCTGGCAGCAGCGTGACCCCTAGCAGTCAATTCATCAGAAGGATTTCCCGTCTGAATATGCAGATGTGTGCACAATTATTTTACCTATCTTCACAAACACAGTCCACCTCCCTGCACGCTTAAATAAATCTTGGCGCTGTCCCTTTCAGAAGGCATTTCAGGTTCAGCCTGGTTGCCTGCATCCTGCGTAGTTTTGTTCAGCAGAGGAGTCCTTGCAAACAGCCCATCTCCTCTTCCCTTTCCGCTTCCCCTTCCTCCTCCTCCCATCCCACCGCAATCACTGCTGCCCAGACCCATCCTTCACTCGCACAAAACTGATTTCTGTTTATGGAGCAGCTGGCAGCGGCAACGCTCGAGCACTGAGCGATGACTAAGAAACAAGCCCACTTTTCCCTTAGCTGTCAGGAGCTTTTAGAAATAACACCCTCCTCTGAGGAAGTCAGAATAGCAACAGGAAAATAAGTAAAACCTATTATAAAACAGTTGTCCAAGAACTTAGGCACGGCGCGGGGTAGAGATCAATATGCTGTGAAGGTTAAATCTATTTTCACACTGTGTTCTATTTCACAGTTTAATGGTGTTTTAATGTGTCTGTCACTGAGCCCCCTTCATGTTATGCAGGTAGAGCCTTTACAAAGGAGAAATAACGTTGGCTTTACAAGCTTCACAGTAACATCTTATTTACCAGCTGAGATCTGACGCTTTCCTCTCTGGAGATATGCCAGGGTTTGACTCTTTTATTTTATTTTATTTTTTAGAAGACATAATGTGGTGTTGCATTTACAATAATTTTTAGATGGCTTTTGGGGAACGCCCGTCGGGATGGGAGCAGCAGGAACATGTGTGTGCCTCTGTAGAAGGGACAGAAATATCTACTGCTGTTTGTACAAGCTGAATATATGGAGGATGTGCAGAATTCCCAAGCTTGAGTTTGCATCCAATCCAAGATGGTATATGGGAACGCTTTAACTTGAACTCAGCTGACACTGCGATGTGGCATCGAGCTTGGGAAGAGCACGGAGGTTGAAGCCAGTGGACAAAGAGGAGTGATTACAGCCCAAAGAAAAGATGCTGAGGGAGTGTGGGGTAGAAGGAAAGCTGATTTCAGCCCATGCCAGTGGAAAGGATGAAAGGAGAGGGAGAGAGAGGGGGAGCAAAAGCAAAGAAAGAGGTCTGGTATAAAATCCAGGGTATGTGCAGTGCTAGAGCAGACATACAAGCGTGTACTGTGTCTGGGATGAAGCAGTTGATATCTCCATGGTTCAGCTCACACCCTTTGCCTAGAAGTCAAAGAAGGAAAAAACCCCTATTCTGGTTTAATTATCTCTCTTGAGCTTCAGTTAGGTAAGGGAGAGGCTGAGCCACCCTAGTCAAAGGGTACTGCTGGTTCAGTGCTCCAGATGTGTAACTGGGTGTGCAGATGCCACGTGTTGGTGTTGGTGTGCTGACCTGCTTGGTGAGGATGCTTTTACAAACCTCCCGCTGCCTGCGGCTGAGCCAGCACCTGGATGCAGCCTCCAGCCATTTACACCTCCCTGCAATGAGCTGGGGCTACACACAGCTATATTTTGTCCCACTGACAAGGCTGGGTAAACCACAATCAAGCATAGCTCCTCTGGTTTTGCCACGAGTGAATCTGAACACCTTTGTAATCCGGAGGGACTCACTCCAGACATCCTCGCATTGTAGTTGATGTGCAGAGTCAGGGGAGGACAACCTGCTCGTGCCAGTGGCTTCTCTTATGTGATCTCTCTCCATCCCATCTTTGGCCTCAGCAGCTCCCTCACATAGCTGGGAGAGCACTCTCCTGTGCAGCTGCCTTGCCCTCCCACCTCTCCCATCTTTTGCTCCCTCAGTTGCTCTTTACGCTCCTCTTACTTTTTCTCGCAGCCAAATGGCTTAACTCCGTGCAACCTCCTGGGAGGGCCTGGCTGTAGGAAGGGAAAGCATCAGAGAAGTAGGTATAATCTTAAGTCTTCTTTCGAGCAACTTATTAAAAACCTCAAGCTTCCCTTCTACTGGTTGCTTTGCCAGAGTAATAAGCCTTTGCACTGTCAGGGCTGGTGCTTGCTGGGCTGTGAGTTTTTAGACTTGCAGAGCATTGACTTGGCTTAACCTACGTATCCCACTGTAGCAGAAATGTCTGCAATGTGTGTTTTGGCTTTTGTGTGCTGCGTGCTCCCAGTTCATCTCTTCCCCCCTTCCGTTTTCCATTGTTGGAACAACAATCTTCGGCTGGATGCAGAATGCAAACGACACTGTATTGTGGGGCCAAAACAAACTCTCTGTTAGCATGTTTTCCATCCTCCACAAGGTAAAATACCAGCCCTGAGAGCAGCTGACCCCTGGTGGGAGCCTATTGTCTGGAAATCCAGTCACTGACTTCAAGGGGCAAAATTTTGTCCAAGCAATACTGCTGAGAAATGAATTTGTATCCTTTGGAGCTGGTGGATCAAAGGGTTTGGACCTGTGAGAGGGGGTGACTTACCTTCAGAGGGAGGTAGCAGTTCCCTCCCCAACCACCGCTGCCACCAAAGTGCAGCCTGTTGCATTAGAACATCCCCAACGTTCTGAACTGCAAATCACAGCATTGCAGCGCTCGCTTTATCTGCCCTTTCCAAATGGAAGGAAACCTTCGAGAAGGTCAGAGCTGGGGACAGAAAACTTTAGGGAGCCAGAGTCCCAAGGAGCTGGCAAAATACATTCAGGCCATTTTTCTGCCCCAATTTTGCAAGTCCAAGATAGTCAATGAAGGTTGTCACCCAATGTCCCTTGTGCAAAATCTGTAACACATTCACATCTGGTGTGTATGAAATGGTGAGACAAATATTTTCTGCTCCTTAACAAAGACTGGAATTTGAATCTTGTCTTTGGTTTTCTTTTTTTTTTTTTTGTTGAGGGGATTCACTTGCCTTTACACTTTAAGGGCTATTTCTCCTACTTCAAACACTAGAGCAAGTCGGTGAATATTTGAATTACAAGCTTACACCTACATGTTGGTGAACACTCCCCCAAGTGAGGCCACCTTTCTGAAAACGAAACAAACTTTTCATGAAAACGGTCTTAGCATTTAGGGACCAAATTTATACAAGTTTGTCTGTTCAGTCCTAGAGTTATAGATTAAACTGAAAATTTTAGAAAGCTGCCCAATCAAGTGGCTTTGAAGTTTAATGCTGGCTTTTAGAAGTGAAACTTTATTGCTTTTTGGCAATACAAGGCCATGTGCCTTGTATTAGGCATTGGAGTTTGGGAACAGTGACAAAAGGACCACTGAAATAGAATGTTTCATTATTATGAACTCACTTTCTTGCTTTACAGAGGAGTTCTGGGCAATAATGTTTGGTTTTTGTCTTGCTAAAAAAATTCCTGAGGTCATTAATGCCATAATGTAGCTTGTTTAAAACCTCATCTTTAATATGAGTTTCTTCCTGAAACATTAAAACACTGAAATCACAGCATAGAGGAAAATGAAAGGTTAGAGACAGGAAGATGTTCAAAATAATGTGACTTTTAAAGAACCAGTTAATACACAGTAATTTGATTGTTTGGTACTGGCTAATTCTTTTTTATGGAAGCTAATAGGTGATTTTATAGTGCAAGAAACTGTTTCTGATAGATGAGAGATGGAAGAGTTTTTTGTCTCTTGCTGCTAGAAATCCAGTGGGATTAGAGAGTTTCTCCACAGCCAGGTGTTGTCTACCTTCCTTAGTTGTGTACATTTGAGTAGTTTTGTAACTTGCTGAGGCTCATCTGCAAGGCGACACTGGGAGCAGAGGATGGTGGCAGAGATAGACTTCAGAGACCTGAATAGCTCCTTGAAAAGTAATGGGTCTGGCTGCTCACAGATGGAAGGACAAGAGAATTACTGAATATCAGCCAGGGCAGAGGTGGTGTTACCGTCCAGAGAGAGAGAATGATGAAGTTTCGCTGGCATAGTCCACAAAAATGAATACTTAGAGTATAATTTAGATTTTCCAAGCTTTATGAAGAGAAAATGTAGTAGAAAAATATTGTTCAGAACTTTTTCAAAAATGAACACTTGAAAATGCAGAATGATGTCACATGGAGACCTTGTCCCAATGGATTGTCTCTAGCTGCCTGCAAGGAGATTGTGGTCCTGGACTCTGAGGTAATGAAGTTCTTCAGAAGTTCACAGACAGTTCCCCTTGTATTTCACATCACTTCCAGTGGACTCTTACCTGTGGACCTTTTTCACTTCTAGAACATATTTTTGAAGTAATGTTTCTGATACAGATGTTCACTTATAGTTGCTCATATTTTCCAGGTTTCTTGTTTCCTTACTTCACATAAAATTCTTTCCCTGTAATACTGTCCCTACAAATCACCAAAGAAGAATCAGCACCACTGAAACAATTCAACTTAATTCAAATATCTGCAAAACATTGTTTAAAACCCTTACCTAGGTTTAATACTTCGTGAAATCTAATGGAAAACAAACATCAAGAAATCTCATCTCTCACTACTCACTAAGTAGGCTCTTTTAAGGAGCTCCTAGTAGTATGGCAGTGACATACAGGTATGTGCTGCTAGAAGTTATCTCTGTGTCTTTATAGTTATAGGACTTGGCTTTATATCACATAGTTTTATCAGAAATGCTTCTGGTTTTTTTTTTTTTCCTCTTTTAGTCCTAAATTTGCAGGTGTCCAGTCAGTTACGTGTGAGAGGCAAATCAGTTCATAACCTGAGAGTAAGTACTGTGATACTATAACAATCTTTTACATTGCTGTGAAATTCCAAGATCTTTTTGCCATTTCCAAAATGGAAAGTGGCGTACTGTCAGTTAAAACTGACACAGTCACATTTCATGTGTTTTATTTAAATCTCCAGCTATGTTTCATTACAAGGCTTTGGAAAATATTTTGTGACAATGCAATAGTTCTGATAATAAGTCAACCTAAGGTATCATAGAAAAAAAGAGTTCTCAACAATTATCCTTCCCACCCAAACCTTTCTTTAGAAGCAGTATTAGAAATTTTTAATGGCATTTTACTCCCACTATTGCCAAAGAGAGTTTTATCATTGACTTGAAGGGAAGCAATGTTTAACCCCTTAATTTTTGCATTAGCAGAGAGGAGTAGTTCAGTTGTTAGTGGATCTTGGACTGAAATGTAATCATTATAAATAAGCCCAGTTCCTTTAAACCTGAATTGGGCAGCTCCCACTTCGCCTCAGTGGAGGTTCTCATCCTCTGCTTGCACCCCCAGTTCCCCTAAAAATCTCTGCTCAAGTGCCATCATGATGCAGTGAAAGAAAAACATCCACTGATTATAAAGAAATTGCTACACTCTGCTGCAGGCAATGCACAGGCTGAAACGCGATAGTCATGGCCCTGACACAACGCCGACGGGAAGCCAGGAGCTGTCAGAAAGGTCAGAATTTCAATAACGTGTCTGTGCATTTCCAGTGCTCATTGCATTCCCTTCTCCTGGTCTGTTCTTTCCTTTCTATACCCCTCTGGAGCAAATGCATCCTCTCAACAGACCTTCCTGGACAAAAATGTAATAAGTAAATAAACAAGGAAAGTTTCAGAGTCAGAAATCTCCTTCAAAACCTTATGGAAGGAGATATATTTTGGATCATCAAGACCACTCTGGACTATTGAGCTCTCTCGAGCAGCTCTCCTTTCTACTCTGAAAAGTCTGTACCTTTCCTTTTTCTGAAGTGATTTGCTAATGCCCTTCTCGTCCTCTGTGTACCTGCCGGTTCTGCTCACATGTGTTGCTTAAATTGGAGCATTTACAAGGTGTGAGTGACCAGGTCTAGGTCTGAAATTTAATCTGCTGCATTTAAAAATTTAAGAGTTGTGCTCTGATTTGTGTCTGCGAAATTATATCAACTCCAGTGCAAATTAGATAAACTCAGGACATCGGTGCTCGTCTGAATTTCAGCCTCACCTGAAAGCGTCAAATCGTTATTTACACTTCTGCTGTGGGAGCTCGGTGTAGGCTGCAATATCTGAGGAGCTGGATACGTGGCAGGGTTAACTCCTCCTGAACCAGGTCTGATCGACTCGTCTGTGGCCATGCAGGGATTGAGTCTACGGATTGAGCGGTGGTCTCCTGACAGTCAGTCCAGTGCTGTAACCACGTCGCCATCCTTTTCAGCAGATTGCTGATACTTTTTCCACTTATGGACCCGTAAAACATTAACAGCGGAGAGGAGGATTCCCATATAAATGCAATCCTGAGAGAACAGGCTTGACCTTCACAACAACCTCTGCGGACTTTTTGGGATGTGCATCCAATAGCTCCCTTCAGTTTGAAATATTCAATGGTTTACTTGAAATGTTCGAAGGTTTACCTTTCTTCAGTGAACACAACAAAGTCACGAGAATTAATAAACAATTAATAAAAGCTACAATATCCCCCAAATCTGCATACATAGCCAGTCATTCTGAGCAACCTTTTCTTTTAGACATACCATTTATACAGCCTCTATGTTTTTTTCCCCAGGTTCAGTCTTCAGATCAAGCCAGGACTCCACTGTGTTTTGCTCCCACCTTGCAGCTCTGCCTCATGGTGCACGGGAAAGCGAACAGCTTCTGCCTTGGAAGCACGTGGACCTTGCTTTGACTGGAGCCATTTTTATTCTGCAGGTGAGTGCCCTGTATAACGATGTGTGTACGGCGGAGTGAAGCATCTTATTTTCATCCTTTATTTTTGTCTGGTTTTGTTTGCTTCAGAACCTGATAATCATTGCAAGGCGGCAGCTAAGAAACCAGGCACATTTCTGGAGTAATACAAGGAGGATTTTAAGTATCGCTAAAATCAAAAGAAACTATGGGCCAGCCTCAAAGATCTCCCCTGCAAGACTTCAAATGGCCAGTAGGAATTAAAATGGCTATTGCTTCTAACAACTGGCAGCCCTGCTTGTGTATAATCATGCTTACGTGTATCATGATGCTCAGAGGGAAAAGAAGTCCCACTCATAGGAGGAGTGTTAGTAAACCAAGTACGCCAAGGGGTGTGGAGAAAGATAATATCTTTTATTTGACAAACTAATCTCAGTTGTGGGCAGGGAGACAAGCTTTCAGGTATCTGAGGCTATAGCCAGGTCTGAGACAGCACACTGGTTTTCTGGTTGCAGCTCTCCCACCCAGCATTGCTCATGTCTAATCCTACCTCAGGGGATAAAACCACTACCAGAAGCTGCACGTCTCTTTTAGTGGGCCTTTCAACTGGAAACACAAGGGGTTTGTTTTTTTTTTTTTCTTCCATTAAATTCTTTAAGAGTGAAGAATTATTCACAGCTGCTGGATTTATGAACTGGGCACAGCAACTGCATGTACTGTATAGCCTAAAAATGAAGCTAACTTTGACTTTCAGTTTGTTTCTTAGCAAATTGTCTCTATGTATTCCCAGCAGGATTGCTGGAGAGAGACAGAGTCCACTGTATTCTGTCCCAGTGTAATCTGCATTTCTAATTAAGGCTATTCGCGAGTCCACTTATCTGACATGTGCAAAGAGCAAATAATAAAGCAATGAGAAAATAGCAATCTGCAATGAAACCTTTGTTTTAAAATTCCATCTTTTATCTCTCTCCCATATAAATGCCAAGTGCAGATAGCACAAAGGATGCCTTGACAATGGTACTTGCTGCTGCAGAGGGTTGTGGCGCATTTGTTTGTTCTGTTCTGCTTTCCATCTCCAGACGCCGTCTCTAGGGAGTCACCTATTTGGACACTGAGCATTTGATCAGAAATGGCTCTATGTGCTTCTAGAGCCTATTGGTTTGGGGTAGGTCAGCACCAGTTTCCAGTCTTTGGTATCTCTTATCTCTTTTGGAAGGAGAGATGGATTTTGAAACCTTTAAAACAACTCATACTTTCAGCCTTTCCTCTGATCGCTTGACACGTTTTGCAAACACCCTCTGCTTTCTCCCAGCTTTGAGCCTTCACTTAGAAGCTGAGCTTCTTTCACCCAGTTTGCCAGTCTTCTTGTTTGGTACCTCAGCAGTTGACTTTGACTCTGGTGTTTTCTGACAAGGCACCATGCTCCTGGTGAAGCTCCAGGCTGGGTGAGACAGTCATCCAACCTGCCCCACTGACCAGGCTGCTTACCTCTGATTTGGGAGCTGCACAGAAAAGGGGAGAAAATGGAGTGGAAACCAAATTTCCAAAGGTATGAATTGTCAAGGGAAAGGTTAAACCCGCCTACCTGGGATGTGGGTGGCTGATAATTCCTCTGAGAGTTTACCCAAAGAAGCTGCTCTGGGCCAAAAATTAATTTAATTGGAAAACAGTCTCCAATGCCATTTTGCTTATCTTTTCAATTTTCAGCACGTAGCCATACAGGAAAATGCTTTAATGGGTTAAAGCACCACATTTCATCAAGTTGCCTAGGGAAACTGAGGCTGTCTTTTTTTTTTTTTTCCTATACAAATGTAAAATGAAGGTAAATTTAATTGTTTCTTCTCAGATTTAACTTTCCAGTGCTAAGGGAACACGAGCCTTGAAGGTGCGTTGGCAGAGAAGTACTCTGAGACACCACAACGGCCCTGTGCATCTTTCTGTTGGATTTAGAGGGGAGTTCATTTTGTGGTTTGGTTTAACTCTTGAGATTTCTGCTGTTGCTGTCAATAAAGGCACAATCTGCAACATTACATCACGGCTTCACTCCACAGAGCTTTTCTCCTATGACAAATTCTTCTAAACCCCCCCTACTCAGTCCTTCTCAAGTAGATAAAGTAGCATGGTGTATCCCCAGTGTTCAGAATTTGCGATAGGTCTGTCTAAATCATGGATTACTTTAAAAAAAAAAAAAAAAAAAAAAGAATTTAAGGCTCTGTGGGTCTTCTTTTAGGCTCCCTCTCACTGCTGAACCTTTAGCAGTCCTTTCTTTCTATTTTTTACGGTTTCTCTACTGTTCTCATACCAAGATGTTCACAGTGTTTTTTGCTTTTAGAAGCCAGTGCTAAAAAATTTTTTGAAAAAAATCAAAATATCATGACACTTGTGATATATAACCACAAGACTTGGCAATACTTCATTTTCCTTCAAATTTAGCATCTTCTTTTTATACACAGGTTTTCTCAGATTTCTTTTGCTTGAGGAAGCAGCCTGGAGCTTCAATTTTGCTGGGCGTAGTATGAAAAAAAGAAGAGGGGAACAGTGGGCTATTGCCACGATTGGGAAAATTAATTTTTATTTCAGTCCATCGGTGAGTCAATGCTGGATGGATGGAGGAGCTTGTGACCAGATGGAGGAAACCTGGAAATGGGATGTGTAATTGGAGAGGTCTTTTCCATGAAGAGGCAGGAAGCATAACTGGAGGGAAGGATTCAGAAAAGAGGTAAATAATCTGTAAAGTGGTTAATCTTTGTCCTGTTTGGGCTGGTTTGTGTATTCATTATTGTATTGCTCCCGCCCATCCTTCTTTGTTGGAACCAAGGTGCACCATGCACATCGCCATTTATACCTTTCACAGTTTCCAATACCTTTGGCCTTTGGTGCTACAGTTTGCAGAACCTCTCGGTGAACAGGATGGGAGACAGATCCATTTCAGTAATTTCTCACTTTCTACCTCTTTCTGTGGGTTAAAATTCAGCAGGATCTGGTATTATTCATAGCCTGGAAGATAACAGCACAGTTGGGAGCTGCAGCATGCAACAGGTATGAGAAGGAAGGGAGATACTTTATGCTGCTGTTGTCTCCAAAAGTAGATCTTTAAGATCAATGATAGAAACCCTCAAGATTAAATAGAAATAAGAAAAAGCTGAAGTGAATCTTAGTTTTTTGCTAGCAGCAGAGGAATAAATGTTAAAGACATACATGTGCTTCACAGATAATCCCAGCCTGTAATATGCAGGTTTTATTTTCAATATAATCTTAAAATGACAGCATGTAAAACGAGAATTTCCTGCTTCTCCAGTCCTTGCAGAGGTCCAAACTAGGCCATCCCATCTGTGACCCTTGGGCTAGGAAGATCAGACCCGAGCGAGTCTCACCTACTGTGTGAGAACAGTGAGAACCCACCTCCCTCGCCCATCGCGGGCTGTGAAAATGAATGCATGGGGGAAGAGCGCTTTGAGATCCTCAGACTGGGAAAGGTCAGGAGAGCATCGCCATCTCTTCCAGGAGCTCCAACACCAAGGGGAAAAATAAATCACACAAAGCTTAAATAGGAAACCGCAGCTGCTGTCAGATTAAATCTGTTACAAGTGCATTCCACTGCCTCGCTGAACAGTGTTTTATTTCACACCTCAAAATGTGAGGCCCTGTGCCACGGACTTGCTCCTTTTTCCCTATTCCCCCTAGATGACTTAACAAGCTGAAAGTGCAGCTGGAAATTAATGCTTCCTGTCTTTTTAAATAATGTGACATTGAAATCCCGGTATTTAATGCGTTGGCATTTAACATGCCACAATATTTCAGTTACTTTGCACTGGTTGGGGTGCAGAAGTGTTATTACAGCTGTTCTGAAATTCTGACAAAGAGGTGCATTTCTCTTCTTTTTTTTTTTTTTTTTTTCCCTCCACTGTGTCCTACCATAATTGCTTTTTGCCGCATCTCTGAACCGTAACCATGGCGATCCGCCACATTCATCAGAGGACACTCTTGTTGTTTTGCTTGTGTGAATGTAAGAAGGGGGAAAAAAAATAAAATAAAAAAATTAAAAAAAAGAATGAGGGGCATAAAATATTTGCAGAACTTTCCCTAAAAGCAGATTTTTCTTTTTCTCACTCTCTCTTTTTTTTCTTTTTTCTTTTTTTTTAACTATTTCCTTAATGACAGAAGCTGTATTGGAGAAGTGGCTTGGCCAAAACACCAAGGACTTGTTCATAGCCTAAAAAAGGGAGAGGAGGAGGCTGGTTGTGGAGGTATTGCTCTTTGTTGAAAACAGAGATAACTGCAGCTTTCAAACCATTTGCCCCTGAAAGGAGGAACTGTTATGTGTGGAAGGGGTAGGAAAGGTTGACCCTTTTCCATTTCTGTCTGGTGACAAACTGGTCCTTGTCTGGAGAACAAGTTAATGCAGAACATCATTACCATATTAAAGTCATGCCGTTTCTGATTGGGGAAGGAGAAACTGTCTGGCTTTGGACAAAAATTTGGAGCTGCCCCTTTCTGGGTTTTCTGGGCACATGGTCTGCAACTCATGCAATGGATGGTGAGGAAGGAGAGATGTTGAAACCACTGGCTCTGGTGGGGCAGGCAAGAGATGAAGAGGAAAGGGAAAGGGAATGTTCTTGCTCTGAGATGTTTTTCAGTGCCTGCCACTTCTCTTTCACTGCTTCAAAAAAGCTTCAAAAATTAACCTGGAGACTTTCACATTGAGGGACTTGGGCAGTTCCTCTTTGCTCTGTGTCCTGGAGCTGCTTAGAAGGGATGGAAAAACTGCCCAATGTTCAAAGTATCCTTTGATCAGCTTTACTTATTCAGAGTAGCCAATTCCAATCCATCAGCCACTGTTGGTGGATTTTCCAGGACACAAGGAAAGAAGAGCCAGCAGTGGTTCTTAGAGGGTCTGTCTGGGATCCTGTACTGTGGAGCATGGGCATGGTATGATTGCCACTGTCCAGTCTGTTAAGTGAAATGGCTGGGGATGAGGGTTTGGTGCCCTGTAAAACTTGGCTGCTCTTTCCTGAGGAACTCTAAGAGTTGCTCCACATGTATTCACGCAGCACGATTTAGCTGTAGAAGAGATTTGTTTTCCTGTAGAGGCAATACGGCTTATTTCCATAAATGACTTTATGATATTATTTTACTATCCTTTGACACGGCAGCCAGGAGTGGAGTGATGAAGCTGCTGTGCTCCGGAACCTATGGCAGCACTCACCAGGTGAACTTGAGAGATTCCCCAAATGTCCTTGCTGTGGCAATAGCCTGTGGCAATATCTGATTGCCTTCTAAAGTGGTAGCTCTTGACATAAAGCCTCATCTGAAAGAATAATTATATGTCCCAAGGTTGTAAGTTGTTATAGTCGGGGACTAGGTTTTGTTTGGCTTTACAACATTTGGCACATGAGGGCTTTGTCTCTGGGACTTCACTGCAGCAACAGGCAGGTGCTGATGCAATTCACCCCAAAGTCCACTTTGAAACTCCTTCATGTGGAGTCTTCTTGTGTTCCTGCTCTGCAATGTCTGGCAGCACCATCAGCAATGATTGAGGACCTGTGGAAATTAGGGTAGCTTCTGCTTTTCCTTGTTTACTCTCCCTCAGCCAGCTACACCTCTGCCCTCTCTACCTTCCTCACTAAGGCGTTGGTTGATCAAAGCCTATGGGCTTGCCATCAATGCCCCAGTTCACAGGTTGGGATCTCAGCACACACCCCTCCTCTGTCAGTGGTTCCAGCCAGCTCGCTGGACCATGCGTGGTGCTGGCCGAGGCAGGGGCACGCATATGCCTCTGCCATCAGCAGAGAAACCCTAGAGGAGGAAGGTTCCTCAGGCAAAGCTACTTATTGATGTGCCCCAGCATGGGCATTTGCTGGCAAGGCAGAGCCACCAGAGCATTGCTCAGTGACCTGAGAGGTATTTGGTTGGAAAATGTCTGGTTCTGTTCTCGTCTGGGAGCCATTTGATCCGTCCCCAAAGAAGCAGCATAACAAAGGCCCTGGGGCCCTCCCATGGGTGACATTGGATACATTGGGGTTTATAGAGCAAACTGGGTTGTCTATAAGTCAAAAAGTCTTAGAGACTCATTTCTAGGTGGGATTGTCAATATAGAATAACAAAGCAAAAAGCACTCCAGGCTAAATGTTATCAGTGATTATTTTTAACTTTATTTTTACTGTTTCTGATGTGTTCTTCCATCTGTCTTGTTGATGTTTATTTTTCCATTTGTGATAAGGGTTATATGTCATGCCTCCCTTGCATCAGGTGCTATACAACCATATACTGTCCTTCTCCCAAACAGTGCACAAAATCTTTCTCTGTGGGTGAGTTCTCACTGGCGCTGTGGTCACGAAGTTACATATACCCTTTAAGAGGAGTTTTTTTAGAACACGTAGGACTCTTTATTTCTCTTCCCCAGAGCAATGAAGAGGTATGAACCTCCTCATTGGAAGTAAAACAGGACATATAGAGCCCAATAAAGTTTCAAAATATTTTCCATAATCAAAATTGTCACCTATTCATAATAAGTAGCAACACCTGAATATTGAATGATTTGGATATTTTGTATAGTGGAGTCTATTTGTCCTTGGGTTCTTTTCTTGATTTCTGCTCCATTTTCCCACGTAAGGAAAATGAACTTCTTCCATGCTCCCTAAAAACCTAGGACCTAAATGGCAATCTCAGAATATCTTTTCAGATATTTATCAACCATAACATACAACTTCCAAAATACTTAAAATTCTCTTCTAAATTCAAAAGAAGTTTCTGTCTATGGAAGGCTGTTGTGTATGCTGATTGTAGTGTGCAATCAGAGGACAAAAGTAGACCTTTTTTTATGAGTAGGACCTGCACTAAAGCCTATTCTAGCTATGTTTGATTAGGGATTCACTAAGTATATGTCTGCATATGTAGGAACCTATTAGTGAAAATGTTATATAAAACTACTCACACTGAGTAAACTCAGGGTAAATTAAGTGGTGACTAATAAATAGCAAAACAGCAACTTTTCACTGAAGAACCCTCTTACCTTCTTTGGCAAGGAAAATAGCATTCTGAAGGAACTATGTATGGTCCCACTGGACCATGTGAGGTCCAGTCTTGGAGGATGCAGGTGCTCTGGAAATGCAACATCTCCTCATCTCAAGCGAAAAGGCCATAGTATCAGCTGGGCTCTGGAGCTAGTTGTCAAACAGCATATGCTACACCCTCAGGTGCCAATTTAAACTTAGGGTTTTTTTTTTCCCTAGATTTGAGCAACGCCTAGATTTTTCAGTCTCCTGTGGATGAAAAACAATAAACAGGTTCTCCAGGGATGCGTCTTGGTGGGGATAGAAAGATGCACTTTCCGTATTGCTAATCTCTGAGTGAATTGCTCTAGTATAAGGTAGGTTCTGAGCCACAAATGATTTTTTTTTTATTTTTTATTTTTATCTCTCTTTTTTTGGTTGTTACAGATGAACATAAAACGGGGCTCAACAGGGCCATTTGGTGGAGCTGCCACAGCCGGAGGAAGCTGTTTGAGGTTTCCTTGGAGCAGCATTGCAGCGGTCTGTGATGAGCACCAGGAACAGTCATGCCAGGTAGAGCAAATGGAACTTGGAGCTGAAAATTAAATATTTTTAATTAAAATCCACATCTGCAAGCCACTCACTGGGAGCCAAGATTTGGCTTTTAAATTATGCTTACACGCTGGGATCACCAGTGTCAGAGACGGTAATCCCAGAGAGGCAGCCAGTAGATCTCGCTGGTTAATATTTAAAAAGCTGCTGGCGCCTGATGGAGACCGTTTTGCGAAATACTCCATCAAGGCTGATTGTTTCTGCTTGTGAGTAGTGTCATACGTGGGTAGTTTAGTTGTCGCTTCTGCTTATGGGGCAAGCCTGGCATTGACGCAGGTTCCAAGAAGTCTTTATGCTGTGTCAACGCGATGCCCCCTGAATTTGGTGTTATGCCAGCAATGTGCCATGAGCTCAAATGAGGCCATCCCCTAATAGGATTCTTCTAAGAACCCCTAGTGGGTTCTTCTCTATTGCTTCCACTGCTCTTTCAGTGGCCACGGACAGCATCGCTTCACCACTCTGTCTTCTCTGCCACATATTTTTAGGCAGGAGGCGGCTGAGGAGAGATGGCTAGCATGCTGCTAGGGTTACCAAACTGGGGGTTTGTCCTTCATGCCCCGTGCATCCTGTTCTGCTGCTGGCTCGCACCCCTCTGCTTCCCCAGCTGCTCCGTTGGCCACCTTGCAGCCATGACCACAGGAACCCCCTGAGAAGGGGTTTTGCCTCTCTGTGGGCTGAAAAGACACTCTGGGGCTGGAAACACATGCCAGGAGAGGTTTCGGTTCATCATCTTTTTTTGCTGTTAACAAAATAGCTCTGAATTGGTCTCACACAATCCTTCCTAATGCAGCTATGGAGGGAGGGAAGAGCCAAGGTGGAGTTAATTACGTTCCTCTGCACCACTCTGTGTATGTTATAGGCCGTGAGAGAAAAGGTTTGAAGCCTTTTAGCAATCATTTTGAAGCCAGAGAGTAGAGCAGCACATTTATACCTGGTTAATATGCGTCAGCTCTCACCAGCATTTAACAATCCCCTGCCTTGTCTTTACTGCTGTGTTGGTTTTCTATGCAAAGGGATCTAATAACATGTTTTTCATTAAAAGCAAACAACAACAAAACTCGTATTCTAACATCTTTCAGCAGGAAAGGAATAACATCAAGTGGCAGATTAAGAAAGAGGTGCCAGAAATATTTTAGAAAGACTTTTGGAAAGAGAAAAGTTGGAGCTTTCTGTTCAGCCCCTAAGTTTCAGATTTGGTGTTCGAGTTTGCGTCTACTTAAAGGGAGAAACAGGGTCGTAAGAGAGAGCTGAGAATTTACAGACTTCAAACATGAAGATCGCTGCAAGACAAAAGCTTGTCACCCTCATACATCTTCGCAATCAGTTGGGAAACAAGACTTAATCAGTCAAGACGGTCTGAGCAAACAGGGTTATCTTTCAGCTTTCTCTAAAAGTAGCGAGATTAATACTTAATTCTGTCGAACGAGAAGCGAAGTCGGGAGAAGCCAGCCCAGCCCGGAGAAAGGCTGCTGTCAGTGCCACGGTTAGGCGATGAAACGCAGGCGGTCAGGTTCACTTTTGTTTAAAATCAATATCGTTTGCTCTAATACAACCTGGTTGTGTTTGTATTTTCAGTAATGACTGGGAATAATTAATTCTCCTTCATTTAACAGATCCCTCGCTCTTTCTCATCACTCGAAAGAAACCCCTAAATTATGTTAAAAAATGACTTTGACAACAAATTTACTCAAGATTTTAAACCAGCTGTCAGTGTCCCTTGAAGTCAAATCCTCTTTCCACTTATAGCACAGACGCATGAAAGAGGAGGCTGCTGTTCCTGAGCGAGCACGGAGGAAGATTGAGTTGTGCGTGGGAGGACAGAACAGGAGAAAACTCCAGTTACTTGGGCCACTCCTCCAGCAAAATTATTAAGTATTGTTAGAAAGTACTTTGCAGAGGAAAAAAAAAAAGTTAATCTCCTAAGCATAGTTGAATGATGGGGCTGAGCTGGCAATAACAATAATTAAGGAAGAAAAATTTATTGAAAAAAGTTGGCTAATTTTCTCCACCATTCAGCCTTATTCTGGGAAAACAGGAGATAGGGGTTTTGTCACTGTTTCCAAACTGGATAAATCACCCAATCTGCAAGCCATAAGAAATCCTTCTTCTGTTCCAGCTCTTTCTGAAGTTATTTTTCCTCCGGAGAGGGAGAATTGCAGCCCCAAACTTGATTCAGATGGGTCCAGGATATTCAAGCCTTCAAAGGTCGTTCAGACACAAACTAAGACAGACCATCTAGCAAGCATGCGGGGACCGAGTTCAAAATCAAATCTAGGTAGTAAAAATACCCAGAAGAATTTTCTTTCCATTTTCTATTTTGCCTCATCACTCACATATTGTACTATTGAGTTATCTAAAGAAATAAAGCATGTTTATGTTGTCTAGGTATATTCAGCAAGCTTTATTCCACTCCCAAGAGTTCATCCATCAGTTCCAGCCTCCATCTAGAGTGGGAACGTGTGGATCTGTAAGTATACCGCTGCATTTTTCTACACCCTGTTCCTCATAATAGTCGATCAGCAATACTTCAAAGAAAGGCCAAAACTGGACCCAGACAAACCCCATAAGTCTGCCAGAAGAAAAAAAGGGTGAGGGGGAGATAAATCTTTCTTGCTCTCCAGAAGTAACCACAGAAACTCACTTGATGCATAAGATAAATATAATGCAAATAAAGAGCGATCCAGTCTCCTTTCAACCCTTTGGGGATATACTGGCACACGGAATCCATGTCTCCTTGACTATACAACCCCTTTCAAAGGCTTATAAAATTCCAGTTCAGATTTCTTACTCTGCCTAATTTTAGAAAACCATAACAGATTGCTCAAATAATCAATACTTGTACTTTAATTTTCACAGTAAGATTATTCATGACTGATCTATAATTAACTGATCTAGTTCCAACAGTGTCCTTCAACTCAAATATTCTCTTTCTTTACTGTTCCCCTGGCCCCAGCATCCTGAACCCTGAATACATTTAAGAAATGTCATCATAACCTCTTTTAATCTTTAGCTGTTTAAATAAGACAAACCCCCTAAACCTCTTCATAAGGGACCCATTGCATTCCGTTACATATTTATACCCTTCTCTGGACTTGTCTGAGTAAGGTGGTTGTTCTTAAATACAGGTACCACAGCCTGATGAATATTTCCACAGGTTTTTATCAGTGCTTCTGACATTGATATAATTTTTTTTAACCAAAACCACTTCCCAATACATTCTAGTCATTCCTTGGCTGACCAACAAACCAGACTTTTTCTTTCCTCTGTGGCACTTAATGGATTACTTTTTTCTAAGTCTTCGACATTCCTCTTTCCAGGACTTGGTGGATCTTTGGAAGAGTACATCTGTGGCAATTCCTGTTTGATGAAGCCAGAGAGCCATTGACCTTTGCTGGTTGATGAAATCTTATTACTCCATTTCTTCTCGGCATCTCTCCAGTCATTTTCAGCACGACTTGCACCGAAGTGGAGCAGGGGTTGTTTCTGTGCCTGGATGGGACTGGTAAGCTGAAGAGAAGTCACAATTCTATAATAATTATGATAACATTTGCATAATGATAATCTAGGTGATCCCCTCTTAACCTGTGTTCCTAATGTGGTTCCAAACTAGCAGATGAAAATGGATTTTCAAACACAATGAGAGTGTTAGTTACATTCTGAGCATGTTTTGCTACCAAGTTTTGCAAAATTACAAATCAATTAATGTTGCCTATCAGGTTTTCTAAGAGCAACGAAACCAATTGAAGCAAATTATGGGGACTGTGTGGAATGCTCAGATGGTGCTTCAGCAGCTCCATGGTGGTTTCCTGAATGTCACCAGTTTAGACCAGCAGAGTCTGTCCCAAGTTATCATTCACTTTTGCATCAAAGATTGTATTTTTATATGAAGAATGCAATTATAAATAGTTTATAAAGTGTTAGTAAATTATTAATAGAGAAGAATACTCAAGTCATGAATAACATGTTATAGATTATTTAAAGCGCATCAGTTCTAGTAGTGTAGAAGAATATAAACCTGGCTAGCACAGTATTGAACATTGAATTGATTTACTCATTATTAATACATCTATTACTACCTTATTAACCTGTTGTTCACTATTTATGTGATTACCCCAACAGTAAATTAATCTAAACTGATTTCTTTTGAAACAATCACTTGGAAAAGTCATTCTTCTAGATTCTGAATTTTGAATTTATTGAAGAAAACAAGTAAACGCTTTTTTTGTCCCTGTAGTAAACTAAAAACATGTGATTAATTGTTTTTTGTGGCTTCCCAAAAGGTTGTATTCCCTCTGCCACCGCTACCAAAACTCTTTCCTATAAGTTAATCAAGTTAGACAATGAAGTAAATGAAAATAATTATGTTAATCTAGGGCTTGGAAAGGCAAAAAGTTTACTGCTTGACAAATGGAAGTTAAGAGGACTGGTGGAAGTGTGGTCCATGTGCAAGCACGTTGATGAGATGGATGGGATGTGCAGCTCTGGTTGTACATGACATTATTTGAGCACAGCTCCTGGGAGGACACTGAGGAAGGAGGAGGTAGGGTGAATATCAGGAAGCATTTCCTGGCAGCGAGGTCTGTCAGGCAGTGGAATGATCTCCCTGGAGAAATGGAGGAAGTCCTGTCGCTAGAGTCAATTAAAGGGTAGTCTAGACAAAGCCCCCATTAGGATATTCTCCTAAGGACCAGCCGTGTAGATGGGGAGGGAAATGACATGAGAGATGGGTAAATGACCCCATCCATCTCTGTCACCTTTAAAATGCAGAGGTTATGTTGGTGTTGGCTACCCTTCCACAGAGGATGCCAGTAAAGATGTTAATCGTAGGGATGGGTTTGTGATATGGGTGGCAAGGAGTCAGAAAATATCAATGACTCATAAGAACTGGCAAAAAAGTCTTATGACGTGTCTTCTGGTCACTATATTTTGGTGAGATCTGTATAATAATTAACTAAGCACATGGGAAAAAACCTCTTTGGTCCATTAATAGTGCCAAATCAGTTACTGTTTGGACTGTTAATGTTTGGATTTCATCATCTTAAGCAAAAGATAACATAAGAAAAAAGATTAAATTGCAGTACACCTAAAAATGTTGGAGCCTCCTATGCTGGAGACAGTCATCTTGGCTCCATCCGTGGCTGCATTATTCTAGAATTAATGCTGTAGTATAATCAATAAAAGGAGCTCAGCTATACCAGGCTAATTGCACCTGGCTTTATTTTATCTCTCATGACAGACCTTGGCCTTGCTTTATAGCCCTTGCCAATGCAAAGCAGCCATCCGGGCAGGAGGGTTGGTTACCTGGGGCACCCACCGGCAGAGAGTCGCTGGCAGCGAAGGACTATTCTACTGACATCTCTGCCCTCTCCGTCCTGTTGTCTGGCAGATGGGATGTAATCAGGGACCCCGTCTGCCTGCCTGGCTGCGAGGTATTTGAGCAGCTCCCTCTTGGTTTCGCAGGTGACATAAATGCAATCAGATTTAGGGCTGCTCCAATTTTATACAGCATTGGCATCTCCAAGGTAGCTGGAAACCAAGAGTGGCTTTAAAACATCTCAAGGATGCTCCAAATAAGTGCTTGGCTCAAAAACTAGCCCTACACCTCCTGCAAACTGACAAGGGTCTGTCAAACTCTACCTGTACTGAAGAACAGGGAGGAGATAATGATGGTTTTTACCTTACTAAGGTAGGAATTATTTTCGTCCTGTGCAATAAAAGTTTAATAGTATACATCCAAGACACAACTGCAAAGTTTGCCTCGTAGTCAGAATGTTATCCTGAAAATTACACTTTAGTTAGCAAAGCACACAGCAATCCTCACCTTGACCAACAGCTAGAAGTCCCGAAAAATCAGGTAGGGAAATCTTAAAAGTATTTTTCTTTTTCCCACAATGTAAATTGCTTTTGACTGTTTGTTTTTGTTTAGCTATTTATTTTTTTTTTTTAAGTGAGTTTCCAAGGTCATTAAAAATGAATGCGGGCCTTTAAATTTCTAAATACCAGAGGAGCTCCCATTAGCTCTCATCCTTCTGCCAGTGTCTTTTCGGGAATATTGAAGCCACAGATGCGGAGGAAATGCGCCCAGTCGGTAGATAACGCCTGACTGGCCTCTGACCCTGGGGTTAAACTGCTGTCTGGGCTGTGCGGACCAGTAACCCCCTTCTCAGGGATGGAAAGCTGCCAGCCAGCTGTCAGCATGCCAGGGCATTACATCCAGCGTGGTGACGCGATGATACGATATCTTTTTAATGTCCTTTCTTTTCATGCCCCTCTGCATTAGCAGCGACGGGAGGGAGTTGTGTGAGCCGGCGCTGAGCCTCCCATCGGTTGTGTTTTCATAGCTGCCAACTAAATCTGATTAGTTTGTCTGCATTCCCGGGAAAGTAAATCTGCTGTTTATCACTGGGTCCATCAAATCCTGGGTATTTCGACTGATGCTTGTTAAGGCACATTATTATTTATTTTCCTTATTGTGCAATAGCCACAAGGATTTTTACAGTCTGTTGAATTATAGGTAAACGGGTGGTTTATCAAGCTAATCCAATGAGATGGTAAGGCAGAGCCAGGCTCTCTGAGCCTCTGGTGCAATAAAGGAAGGGACAGAAAGACAGAGATTCATGTAGTTTTGATTTGGTCCTGATGGCACTAAGGGGGGAAGAGTGATTGTTGTTGTTGTTGTTGTTGTTATAGCTGGGCAAACCACCAAAGCTGTTTCCTTGTGGACTGAGCCTCACACAGAGACGTGTCCCCTCTGACTGCCCTGCTAGCAGGGGTCCCCCCCCCACCATGCACCCACTGGAGAGTACTGCCTGCCTGGAACATTTAACCAGAACCTGCCCTTTCCAAAGCCTGGATATGCTATAGCTTCATTAATACCATCTTGAGCTGGTTTGGGTTGGCTACCAGGGAATGGGGCACTCCTTCCTCCCAATCCCTCATAAATTGTAGTGTTTGCTGCTGCATTGGTGACTCTGCCCCTGTCAGGTTTCTTCCCTGACCTGGCAGTATTTACACTTGCAATAATACTGTGAGTTTACAGATGGGAAATTGAGTTTAAGTGACTTGCCCCAAGCCATACGCAAAGCCTGTGCAGAGTGAGGCGCTGAACTGGGGACACTCAGGTCCTGAACTAACCCCTGTCCATCCCAACACCATCTTCCTTCCTCCAGCCTCAGACAGAAAACAGAGGTCACAACCAGGCACGCTTTAAAGCATGGCATATAAGCAAGGGTAGACATGGGACTTGAACGGCTTCCAAACAGGATCTTCCTACCTAAAATACATCCGGCATTTCAGCTGCAGAAAAGACTCTTCACTTCCCTCTATATTATACTTATGTTTAGCTGCTGCCTGTCCCAGATGTGCCTGCATCTTTGTGGTGGGTGAGATGACTCCTGGGAGGACACAATCTAGACAGCTGTTATTAGAGCCATTTTTCCTGCACTTGGAGCTTCCCAAGCTTTGACTCAGCACTGACTATCAGTGGGATGCAATGTGGTCTTCAGGGAATACACACAGACAGACAAACTCCTGGTGCTCATCAGTTGCCTGGGCAGTATCTTCTGCTCTCGCCATAGAAGCTTCTAGTCTTTGTTTCTAAAATTATTATGTATTTAGAAAGTGGATTTCAAAATATATATAATTTCCCATTGTTGCCATGGATGAATCCTTCTTAGAAAGAAAAAACAACAGAAGTGATTTTCAATCTGGTAGTAAAGCAGTGAGTACCATGACAAAGCTTAGCAGGTTTATAATGGATCTTTTCCTCAGGTGGTAAAGGCCTACAGTTAGTCTTGATTTGAGTCTTGCCTTGTTACGCTTACACAGAAATTGGAAAATCAGACTCAAAATACTGCAAGTGCAGCAGATTTGGTTTGCAGAGTCTCCAGCAGGAAGGTGAAGGACAGCACAAGTACAAATCATTCTGATTTTGAGTGTAAAGCATTGCTTTTGGCTTAAACTCAGCATCGCTTAAGCTTCATCCATACATCCCTTCCACACCAAAACCCCTCACACACAGAAGTATTCAAGTCTATGCTTAAAACACACATAGACTTGGGAGAGCACATCTGCTGGCAGCAACAGCAGCTGTACAAAAGCATCCTCTGCTTGCTTTCATCTCCTTCCTAATGGAAAGGAAAATGGAGCATAAAGATATTCTGCAGAAGGTTAAGTGCTCCTGTCTAAATGCGGTGGGTTTGGAGGAGTCAATGAAGCAAAGCCGGGGGGGGCGGGAAGTGAGCAGGGGGGGCCTGGAGGGGATGCACCGGTTTCTGTTGTTTGGCTGCAGATGTGTTATTCCAATTAACTTGAAAGCGGGAATGCGAGGGGTGAGTGGGGAGGGAAGGTGAGGAAGCGTTTTTATGGCAGGAGGTGAAACCTACGCTGTAGACAGTGATGGAGATGGCCCTCCTGGTCTCTCTAAGGTCATCTGGTTTTATGTGAGGCGAGAGGTGTAAAACCGGTACGTGAAACCCAAACAGGAAGGGCCTGAATGGCACATGTGGAAGAGCTTAACAGGCACATGTTTGACCCAGGGCTTGGATTGCTGCTCATCACTGAGTGGCCCCTGTAATTGCAGGCTCTGCTGGACATGTCACTATAATAAGGTACGAGATAACCCACCCGCCTTAATTTGATGATAAGCCCTGCAGTTTGGCTATATGTGTATGTCAAGGTCTATGGACTTGTTGGGTGTAGGATGTAGATGGAAGAAAAGGATTAGGATGTAGATGGAAGAAAAGATCTTTAAAATGTCCCTGCTGGACCGCGATGCTGAAGGAACCTATAATTGCACTGTGGTGAGAGTCTGGTGAGTTAAACTGCATTCCAGGCTGGAAAAGAGGATGAAAGGAAGTGTGTGTGGGGAGGACATGATAATACTGAGAATAAAAGTTAATTAAAAAATAAAATCAAGAGAAATGTGTCTCTAAGGCCACTTCTTTCGCAGAGACCACCTGTCAAACGCTTCCCTGTCTATAAACCCAAGATTGGCTTCCAATCTCCTCTGCAGTTCTTTAATTTTTAATGCCTCTCCCCCAGTCTCACAGGTGGCTATTATAGACAGAAGCTGTCGCCTGTATGGATACAGATGTGTGTGATGCACGCACTGAACATGAGTGCTCGGGATTCGGGAGCCGACACCAGCCGGGAGCAGGAGCTGCCAAAGGAGGTTGTTAAACTGCAGAGAGCAAGGTGTCTCGGCATTGTTAGGGATTGCCACGTCTCTTTTCTTCCTTCTCTCTTTTTTTTTTTTTTGTTGACTCTCCAAAATGTTATTTTGGTGCATTTGAATTGACAGCAGCACTAGATGGTGAACTGGAGGCAAGACAATTCAAGGTGTGGTTTGTGCATGGGGTTTTGAGGCAAGAACTGCTGGTTTTAATCCAAGCCTCCCCTGTGTTACAATACGTAGCTTCCCCATCGCTGCTATTCCAGGTGAAAAATAGGGGAGTCATAATTCTTTCTTTACCTGACTCACAGGGGTGTTGTGAGGCTCAGTTAGTTAATTATAGTAAAGCTTCTGAATAATAATCATAATAACACTTAGCAAATGAAAAGCGGGTATTATTATCGTTAAAGTAATGACAAGGCACCCTGCTGAAAGAAGCAAATATAATGCTGATTATTAAAATCATTTGTATTTAGTGGCAAATGTTGCCGCTGCTTTATAAACTTAGAGATGTAATCTTGTCCCCAAGCCATAACAATAAGTAATTCTAAGTGCTTTGTTGTTAGGTTTCTCAGGATATAGGAACAAACAGGTACCTTCAGTCAGAAGGGCCTTTAATCTGAAAATTAAGAGAACAATGGAAAAGAGAAGAAAAGCCACATCTTGCTGAGATGAGGCCAAAGGCGTGTGTCTTATCTGAGCAGATGCCGGCTGCTCTGCCCGCTCCCACTGGTGCCAGCATGCCCTGGGAGCAAGGGGTGAATTTGGGAAAGGGAAGTAAAAGAAGCTAGAGGGGGGGAAGTTTGAGTTTGGAGGATGTCTGCAGGCAAGATTTTGGTACAAATGACACACCTTTATTAATTATTTCCACCAAGCCCAATGGTAAGCTCTCAGATTTACTGCTGTCTATGTAGCTCATGTCTCTTAGGTTTTATTTCCGTTACTTCCATTGAGCTCTCAGTGCCACAGCCTAGCCTGGCTGCTCTGGTTCCTTTTTTTTTTTTTTTTTTTTCTCACGTACATGGTTGCAGCTTTTCCCCAGAAAATTTTCTACCTAGCCCAGGTGTAGCAGGAATGCGCCCCAAACCTGGGGCTGCGAGGTGCTGCGAGGCTATCCTGCCCGGGGAGGGGGCAGCAGCTGGGATGACTAAAAAGAAGGGAGAGTTTGGGTCAAATCTAGTGAAAAGAGAAAACAACTTGTGATTTTGAAGTAAACATCCATCTTTGGGGTAATATTATATTTTTTTTCTTCCTCTTTTTGCCCTTTAACTACAGTTTAAGATTTGAGCGACTGGAAGGGGCCAGTCAAAAAGTCATTGCTGTCAACTGCATAGTGGAAAAAATGCTTGCTCCCATCAGAAATATCCCACCGCAGCTGGTCATAGCTGGCTGACACCGTAGACGTCGTCTCAGAAAAGGGTAAAAATATTGAACGGGTCTCTGGAGATTTTCTTCACTCTCTGGATGTGCTCTCTCCGAGTCCTGCATTAAAACAAACAGTAGAGAGGAAAAAAAATATCTGAGGAGTTGCTGTTTGTGTTGTATATTTTGTGTTGATGGATGGGTTCAGTTACTAGGGCTATTAATCCAGCAATTTTAGGAACATAAAATTAATTTTTAGAGGAAATAAACTACATAAATAAAATGAGTATAATTGGATATCGCTCTGGTTCCACTGATTCTAGGGCTGTAAATTGCACTCAAAGTTTGCGATGTCAGGCTCCAAGGTCTTTAATTCTGTTCCTTAAGGATGACATATGCAGTGGGGGTGAGTGTTTGCTTCAGCAAGTTCAAGTATCTCAAGGGGATCCCAAAATTGCTATAAAAGAAAAGGACTCACTTGTTAATACAACCTCTTTGCTTTTGGGCTGCAATATTTCACCTTAAAGTTGGCTTTTGATCCCAGGAATGCTTATTATTCATATAAATCTAAGGCATGTGAATGTGGCATAAATATTTCAGTTGACGTTCTGGTATTTGTATTTTATTCTTGGTTGTATTGTGGTTGAGGTTGTATCATACTCTTGGTCCTGTGACTGCATATCTCTACATCCTTGGTCTTTTGTGGCCAATTTCAGAAGGTTGAATTGTAACCATTTTCACACCTTGTGAAAATACATTTATTTCAGCTTGCGGACCTTCAAGCTCACAAATATGGCAAACACAAGGACATAATAAGCTTTATGGTACATTAGACAACTCTTCTCTCATCTTGGAAACCTGCCAGTAAGTTTTGATCCCTTTCTGGAAGGGCAACTTTTGAGACCCAGCAATTCATTGCCGTAACTGCAACATTCTTAGACAGCACCATGAACTGCCAAGAATAGAAGACATATTAGATATATGAATTTCCTTTACCTCTTATAAGGTCTTGTGTTGAAGCAGGCATTTCCCTGGATGATCGGCTGGAAGAGGAACAGAATCCACGGAGATATCTCTTCTGGTCCAGTCTGGCAGAGGCACTTAGGAACTCTTCACTCCTTCACTTTCTTTGTTTAATTTATTATACTGTCATGTATAAACATCTCCAGGAAAATATTAATTAGAGTGTGTATTCTTTGACAACTAACTCTAAATGGATTAAACATGCTTTACTCGATGAAGCAAGGAGGTGTTGATTAAGAGAAATTGAATTGTATCCCTGAGATAATTTTCTGTCTTTGCGCCTAGAGAATATAGGCAAACCAATGCTTGCAGGAGAAACTGAGCTGCTACACTCCAAGTATCTCAAAAATAATATTCAGGACATACATATTAATTGATTTGATGTAAAAATGTTTGATGCAAACTTGTGCTGAGACTTTAAATTGAGGTCCTGACCATTCTCTGTGGTCACTAGAGGATCCTGCAAGAATGGGAACGACCTGGCAATTTCCAGTTTGGATAATTATGTTCTGCCTCTTGAATGTTTCCCATGCCCTTTCAATTAGTATGATAATCATCTTCACTTTGCGACCTACACTGAAGTATAAGTGACGGTACATGCTGTTAAATAGCTGCCATGCTCCACCCCAGAATCAGCTGCTTTGCAGCAGTGATGCTGGAGCGGAGAGCTTTGTCACCTGGCGTGCATCGGCTGATGGGACCAGGAAGGTGAGGGGGCTTCAGGACCATGGTAGGGTCAGATCTGCCCCTTCTCTGTGGGCTGCTTCAGAAACACTTCTAGATGAAAAGTCTAAAGCGTGTAAAACAGCTCACTTTAAGCAAAAAAGGGGCAAATAAACGAGATACACAGAAAGGAGGGGGGAGTCATTGTAAATTCAGTAGAATAACAGCAGGTGAGGAGACCTCCGCTGCAGCTCAAGGGTGAAGTTTCAGTACGACTGGTGCAGTCCATCAAGCAGCTGCGGAGGAATGAAGAGGTGCTGCAGCTCCCATCTCCCTGACAGTGTGATTTAAAGAACTGTTCTTTGCTGGCCTGGCCTTGTGTCTTTCAGTTGCCTTGAAAGGGAGAGAACAGTGTCTCTGCTCCCCCATTGGCATTTGTCTTAAAAATAATATTAAAAAAAAAAAAAAAGAGAAAGAAGGAAAAAGAATGGAGTGTGCAGTTAAATACGGGAGAGAGAGTTTTCCAGCCATTGAGTAACAAGACAAGAGGAATATTTCACTGTGCTTCACGTGATTTGTTTATGTTCACCTTAATGGTAAGGAGTTTCTTTACTCCAGCGTTACATCTTGTAACAGAGAGTTTGCACCGAGACAGTAGTCCCAGCTGCCTTTTGGATATCAGAGTTTCCTTGCAAGAGATATGTTGCTATTTTATATGTTTTTTGATATGCAGCCTAAATGAAGTCTCTGAAGGAGGATCTGTCTTTTGCTAACAGCCATCATTTTTATATAAAGTCGAAGGTATTCATATTATGTCTTCATCTTCTATATCTCAACTAGTAACAATATCACAACTACTCCCTCCTGACAACTATATTCATTTCTCATTAAAGATATTTCATGTTTTATTCAGGAATTTAAATGAAGCTATCAGAGCCTGTAATAGCAACAGTTTGGGATAATTGTATCTCATTGATGGCAGCCTCAAGAGTTCTAATTAATATATATTTAGCTCCCTGGCTGTCTTTAGACCAAACGCCTCAGTATGAAAGACAGGGAGAGGCGATAAGGGGAGGGGGAAGGGAATAGACTCCAAAATAACAGCCCCTTATTGAAATTTGGATAGGAAAATCTGTGTTGCAAGAAGGAACTGCGTGCTTTGGGATTCTTTCTTTTTTTTCCTCCCATTCGATCCAAAATAACTTTTGAGATGTAGAGTCCTTCTCAAGAAAAGAAAATGCAAGAATATAGATTTACTGCCCACTTGTTTGGAGGGGAAGGAAGGATGACAAATATGTATTTTTCTCCTCCAATGATACACCTGATATCCGAGTTCAGCTTATCAGTGGTCTCTGCTTTTATTACCTCTTTCCCTGGGTCCTTCAGCCGGACTGCTCCATTCAAAATTGCTCAGTTTCGCAGATATGATCTGCAATGCAAACAGGCTCTCATTACACTTTTTCATACCAAAAAAAAAAAAAAAAAAAAAGCTTACTTTGGTGTATGACTGATTAGCCCTCACCATACAGCTCTCAATTTTCTTACCCCCTTTGGGCTTTTTTATTCCCCCCTCCTTTCCTTCAACACTACCTTTCTCTCTGTTGTATGAAATGAGGCTAGGAAAAGATTTGGGGAGGGGGTATTATTCTGTCATTGGAATTCATAGCACTTGTATTCACTTACAAGCCTGAACTATTTTCTCAAATCACTTCAGTCTCTGTGACTTTCTCAGACTGTAGTTTATAAATCACTTTTGTGGTACACTATCTAGAGGGGATCAAGACCCCTGGAAGCTTGAGTCATATTGAATTGCATTGTGTAACGGAGAGTCATTAGGAGTTTACAGTCGGGGGAAAAAAGAAGTCTTATAAATAGGCTAATTCAACTGGCACTTATATGTTTTAAAGGCATTATTGAGGAAGGAGGATGGTAGTATTATTTGCTCCCAATTTTGCTCTCATCAGCAGCAGCTAAGGGTGGCTCTTGAATAGGACAGGAATAGAGATTTCATAGACCTCCAGCTTTAAAACCTCTATTTTTTCTCCCCCTTTTATTATTTAAGCAAGTACTAAGGACTGTTTAGAGGTTTATTTAACTGGCTTCCAAGCTGGAAACTAATCCAGCCTATACTGGCTCAAAGTGCCTCAGTTTCTCCTGAATAAGAGCTGCTTCTCTCTTACTTCCAGCTGATTTTTTTAAGGTGTTCATTTGAGAGAAGTATCTTGTGCAGAGTAGAACAGGGGCTTCCTGACAGTGAAAGGATTTTCAGTAGAAAGTTTATAAGGCAGCTGCATTTTTTCAGTCTGATTCTGACAGTAAGGCTGTTCCAGTAAAGCTTTTCTTTTTTACCTTTTTTTTTACCTTTTTTTTTACCTTTTTTTTTTTTTTTTTAAGTAAAAAAAGAGCGATGATGTAATGAGAAGGTATTTATTTCATTTGGGTGTGTTTCACTTGCAGATTCATGACACAAAAGTGTCAGCCCCTGGGCGTTGCCTTGCTGCAGAATGGATTTTCTTGGCTGAGGTTGGACAGTATCGAATACCTGGATATCCTCACGCCTACAGGTGTGGTAGAGGGAGAACAATGACCAGAAGCAGGTGCCTGGCCCTCAGGAACTCCGACTCACTGCCAACAAGCTCGCTCCTAGCTGAAATTGCTGTGTTTTTTTGTTTTTTTTTGTTTTTTTTTGTTTTAAAAAGACAATTTTCAGTATTGTCTGCAGATCTCAGTCCCATGTCATCCACTTCCATGCCATCTGTGGGGTCGTCGTGCTCGGCGCGGACAGGATTTTCTCAGAAAAACAAAGTGAACCCTCGGTGAAAACAAGAGAGGAGTCAGAAGTTCAAAGGGTGGAGAGCTGAGCGGGCTCGCGTGGCCGGCAGCGACTCTACGCCAAGTGTCTCCTTGGGATTCGGTTGATGGGTTGCTTTGCAGTCCTGCCCCGGCGCTTCCATAACCTGGGTTGGAATCCAGCCCAGCCCTGAGAGATGGAGGGTCAGTCCAGTTTGATAGTGTAAGGTCAGAAATGGAATGAAGCTGGGATATCTCAATTGAGATTCGAGTGTATAAAAGTATAAATCAAAAAAGCAAAATCCTTGAAGGGACACCTTGCAGCTGTCTCGGGAAATGAAAGGCTTTAAAATAAGAAGAGTCGAGAACAGGAGAATCCTGTAGCCAGTGCAACTAATAACACTATTCGGTCTCGACTCAGAGAATAGCAATAGACGACTCTTTGTCGTCTGGAAAAGTAAAGGGTGTACTCTCAAACCCGGGGAGAGATACTTCTCCTTAACATAGCACACTGCCAGCATACTGGGTGGGTTATATGTGCATGTAAATATAAATCACATCATTTATACTGCTACTTTCCAATCAAATACATTGAAAAAGGTTGTTCTAAGAAGGCTTTGCCAAATGTAAGGACCTTTCTTCTGTGTCCTTGAAAGCTCTCAATAGGCTCAAAGTTCACCACCAAAGGCATGGAAGGAGAAAAGAATGGGCTTTTTCATCCACATTACTCCTGAACGCTGCTGTTTCATTTTGCTGCGGGATACTCATAATTTTATGCTTATTTAAACAGACACATATCTAGTTTATGGGCATATTCCAGGAAAAAAAAAAAAAGAAAAAAGTCATGTAGCTTCGAGTGCAGTTCTCATGGGCAAACACCTGATCCCCTTTAATAAGAGATAAAAAGGAAACTATTCCCTTGCCAGCCTGCTACATTATAGGGCTTTGCTTGCGGTAGCACGCTGGTAGCTGCACTTCTGACTGGTGCATGGCATGGCAAAGGCTCAGCTTGCAGGTACGGCGATTATCAGCAGCTTGTGCCAACGCCACTTAAACCCGCTGGAGCAGAACTTGTATGTAGCACTGAGTGCCACACGGTTAGGATAGAGGAAAGGCTTAAGAGTTCAGGATGTGCACATCTGCCAATCAAGTACAGGTCAAAGGTGGACCTAACTGATGTTCCAAGCTGCATCAGCCTGGATCTTTACTGTTTTAAGGATTTAGATTTTTTTTTTTTTTTTTCTTCAGTAGTTCCCAGTGGTTTGATATTTTTATTGCTATTAGTATTTCCTTGAGGAAAGCAAATTGAGTGCTCAGGTCCCATGTGCTAGTATATTTCCCCCCTCCCAAGGATATTTATAAGTTCACATTTGTGGGCTTTCTTTGAAATGGTCCACGCTGGTGCACTTCTATTCTCTGTAGTGTCTGTCATTAGTTAGTTGCAAGCTTTGGATTTCCTTGTCTTGCCCACAGAGATGGTCAGAGCAGTTTAAAAGAAAGAGATGGTTAAGCTGTGTAAAGTGATAAAAGCTGGGCAGGCTAAAATGCTGCACCCACACTTATAGGGCCAACCATAGGATGTCTCTTCACACAACTTTAAAGCTGCTGCTTCTGCAGCTTTGTCTTTAACCGGTAACACGAAGAGACATGCTAAAAGCAGGTACCTGACACCTAGCTAGATATCTGGGATCCTCGAGAACCCAAAACAGAAAAGGCAGATTGATCCCTACAAGTGTTAGTCCCCCACCCTTCAGCCCCCGCCGCGTTACGAAGAAAACTGCCATGAAGAATTTTTAAGGAGATGGAATATACAGAGTTTGGTACTGGTTATGACTTAAATAAGGAAGGTCATAGGCTCATTTTCCTAGTTTGGATTTGTGAATCTGATCTCCCTTTTGGTCCTGTTGAATGAAATTGTGCTTTTATTGGCTGTTTTTCAGGATACGCAAGGACTGATCTCTAAGCAAAGCATCACTCCAGATCTCAAATTTAAAGACAAGCCACTATAGGTGAGTTCAATGGTTCTGACACATCAAAGTCCAGCAAGTCCTCACATTCATTTTAAAGCAGAAAGTAGATGCTGGAGATGTTAACTGAGTGACTTTGCAGGTAAACTTGTAACTTCACTGAACCAGAAGGTATCTCTTATTCACACCAATATGGACACACCAGGAACCCCGTAAGAAACTACATTTAGGAGAGGGTTCCACTGAGCAAACCCAATGTGCACTTAGTTCAGATAAACCCTGGAGAGTCAACCAGTGAGACCTCAAAGTCCAGTGTAATTTGTGGTCTGATGTATCCCAGTCAAACTTCACTGCTCTCTTTCTACAAATCAAATGGAAAAAATCGGGCAAAATGATAAGGCGTTCAGATGTGGCTCCAGAATAAGTGCATCTTCTGCTCCATGGTGTCTGGGTCTTGTCTGATTTCTGCTCATATGCCACTCAAGAAATCAGTATAGGTTTTAATTTGACATTTAACCTGAACAGAAACATCTACATGCTTAAAAAGAAAGTAGGTATTCAAGTGTATATATTCAAGTGTATTTAATTTCTCATGATGTTGTAAATGAAACATTTTCAAAGTCCTTTCTTTTAAATGTTCTGTTCGGATAATTTCCCTAACAAGCAGCAGAGTTAAATGGCTAACCTGCTTCTCTCCTCAAGTAGCTGGCAAAATACTTCTTGCATCTAAAGCTTTAAATGGTGCCTCTGACAGAGGTAGTGCATGAAGCGAGAGGAAAGTATTATGGAGGTGCAGCTCAAATTTTCTTCCGATTTCTCTGGCAGCCACATAACACAAGAGGATTCCTCTCTGGAGAATGAGTTGTCCTCCTGGGTAAGCAAAGGGGATCCTTGCAAGTTATTAAAAATTGCTTAAAATAAACAGGTAAAATAGTTAGTCCAAAAGTCTAGTAGCAAATGGGAACTTGGCCTGAGAGAGGATGGAGCAAGCATGTGTGCTCTCCTTGCTGTCTGTGGTCTTCCCCAGCCTCACCATCTTTCTTTTAGGATTTGATCAATGCTATTGCTGCATTTCTAAATTCTCTGGTTTGAAGCCATTAAAGTTTTTGTGGTGTCTGACAGCTCTTCTCTTTCTAAACAAGAACAGAAAACTGCATGCACTCGGAGAAACCAATGATATTGAAAATCTGCTGAAAGCAGGGTGAGAGAGAAAGGAGAAGAGAGGATTAAGGAGAAACCCTGCTTTGAATCCATCCTTTTGTTTTATGGCCGATATAGCCTCTCTTCGACATATCAACAAGAAACAAAGAAATGAAATCAAATGAAAGGGTCGGAGATTAGAAGAGAATTGTCTGTAGCATTTCAACAAAGCCACTGATCGCTTGTGCCGGCGCTGGCTCCTCTCCCCACACCTCTCCCTCTCCGTTCCCCCTCGTTACACGATACTACTTGGGAACATGTTATCAAGGACTGAGAATCAGGCCAGTGGCTGCTGATGTTAAAAGGACATGACATGTGCACAAGGCAGGGCATAGGGGCTGGCTGCACATATTAAAGCCAAACACATCACAATCCGATTAGTAGAAATGGAGTGTGTGTGCTGGCTCTGGGAATTTTTTTTTTTTTTAAAGTAATACTTCTGTGCTTTTTCTATTGATTGATTTATTTTTGAAAGGAGTAATTCCCCTCTAGCTTTTCTCTCTCTGCTCCCCTTCTCCCTCCTTCTCCCCACCTTCAATTCCTTCATCCCTGCATTTTCACCTCACCAGAGCTCCCGAAGAACAGAAGTTCAAAGGCAATTGGAGTAGAAAAAAAAAAAAAAAATATTGCAAATGCAAAGAGCTCTCTAATCTCTTTTTGACCTGTCCTGTACAACAAGCAATTTCTGCAAATCTAACACAAACTTGTAAATCTTCAGTACTGGGAGACTGGGAGGGATAAAAGCAACACAGGATGTTTCATTAGGATTTAAGCTGACTAGTTAAATGTGTGTGTGCATGTATATACATTTTTGCTAGATATGTTTTTAAAGGTTTTTTTAAAGTGTCTCATCTTCCTTAATACATTAGTTAGCCACCAGAGTTTTATTATTTTACTAGAATGCATTTCTTCTATCTTTCTTTCATTATTTCAGTAGGAAAAAAGGAAAACAGATTCCTAAAGGAAAGATAGACTTTAAGATTCTGATACTTGAAAAGAACCCAACATTTTTCATTAGATTCAGCACATTTTTTGAATGCAGAAAAAAGAATACAGTCGGTATTCAATATCTATAATAATGGGTTCAGGTTCTGATATAATGGGCAATACTATGCTATTGGACTGCAATCTTCCCATTTGTTTAGCTACTAGTCTAACTGAATAATTAAACGCGTGTAAATTTAAGTTTTCATATAGTCCCACTGAGAATAAGGGAATTTCTTATCTGCCTAAAGTTAGACTCACTGTAAGTAGTTTGTTGGTTGAGGCCCAAAGTTTCATCTCGAGTCATTACACTCAAAGGTATCCTTGCTCAGCGAATCACTTAAAAGCCTTCTCAATTTTAAACATATACCCAAAGCCCACTGTTTAGGATTCAGTTTGGTAACACGTGTGGTCATGAGGTTAGTCCAAGGGAAAGGTCAATCGGCAGAGAAATCGGACAGACTTTTCTGCAACGACTCAGGATGGTAAATACATAGAATTTAGTGAGAGGAAAACAAAACCATGGGGAAAAGGAGAAGTTCAAATGAGGTAGGTGGACCTACACGGGCATTCTCACTTCCTTCCTTCCCACAGCTTCCTCTGTTCCTATAATCTCAGCACAGATGTTTCCTTTTTAATCCCTGGCTCCAGCTGGCAGTGCATCTCTGCTCTACCGTACTTAGTCGCAATTACTGCAGACATTAACTCTGCACATGCTTCGGAAATTGACTGCTTTTTCTTCCTTGGAAATGTTGCTTATCATCAGGTTTTTAACAGCCAGAAATAAAGGCCATTTGTGTACTGATGAATCCTATTCCCTTCAAGATTTGTAAGAGAGATAAAAGGCACAAGAAGCAGGCTTAAAACAATTGCTGGCATGGTGGAAAATTTGGATATTTAATTTACAATACCTTCCTTTACTAGTACAGAGATTCTTCATCATGTGATAGAGAAGGCATGGGAAGAATGTCAAGCACATGCCACATTCACCTGCCTGCTGTTACTTTTCCAAACTGACCACAAGTGCTTTATTTATTTATTTTGATTAGCAAAGCAGAGGCTTGGTACACTAAGCTGATTTCAGGGTATGTTTTGTTGTAGATGAACTTTCATTTACTAATGGAGCAGGGGTGGCTTGATCAAAAGGTCAAAACCACAAAATCTGCACCTGATGGTCAGTTCCACTCCGTTCCTCTCCCCCAGGCATGAGACCATCTCACCTCATGTTCACCCATTTGTGGTGTGATGCTGCTGAAACGCCATCAGAGCCTGGTGTGACACAGGCCAGATTCTTACGAAGAAAAATATAACCGGTCCCTGGGCTTGACAGCAATACGGAGTCCTCCAGCTGCTGAATTCAGGGGTCCCAGTTTATCATGATTATCCTGGTAGTGTATTTTTTTCCATTTTCCAGCAACTTCCATTGGATGTATAAGGGATCTGAGCCAGCCACACTACCACGGCAGATGGGACTGATGGGCAAAGGAACAGTGAAGAATCTGGAGACCCCACATATCAGGTAGAGTAGTTTATTTGCTTTGATGAAAAATCTTAAATAATGTAAATAATTGATATGAAAATATCTTTAAAATGATCAGAAAATCCTTCAGTTGAGCTGGACTCTGTCTTTCTCTGTGTGATACTCATGGACTCAGATTTTCTATTCTTGATTCCCGAGAACAAACTGAACTTGTGCACTAAAATCTATTAATGAAGTTACTGTGTGTTGCTCACCTTATTCTCCTCATTCCCTTTAGCACTCGCTGAAAGCACTGAATACGTTCCCATTGCTTTCCACTCCATTCCTGTCAAGGAGGCAAACAGATAACACGTCCAGCGTTTCAAGTGGCTGCTAATATGATGTATACAACTTCAGACATCTATGCGAGCACCCAGAATAAGAGGATAAAGTTGGCAACAACCTGAGGTCATCTTGCCTATAAACCACCTAGCCACTGCCCTCCAGGTAAGAAACTGGAAACCTGTGCTTATCTCTACCAGTTAGTGTTCTTAGGCGAGAAGACCATTGCAGATTAGATAGATGTGCTGTTACAGACGCAAAAGCCTTTTAAAGCCCCTGGAGAGCTTTCAGTATGGATTCGTACTACCTCTCAGTCAATAAGAAACACAGGATTTGTTTGACAATGACAGTTCTAGGACTAAAATGAGAAAGTTCTGCCAAATGGTAACAACTCTGTGTGCTCCTATGGAAAACTTGCACAGACGTGTGTACAGTTTTCCCAGGAATGACCCATAAAATCTAGATTATCATATATAAAAGGAGAGGTTTATTTACACTGTATTGCCTAATACTGCATGCAGCCTTTCAGTATCATTACACTCCATTGAAAGGGCACAATGATTGAGTATTTTGGCTTCCTACTGCTATTGTATCCATTCACTGATGGGGAACAAGAAAAGAGAGTGAGAAGAAGAAAACAAAATGAAAGTGCTTGAGGACAATTCAACTTTGAAATTGTCTTCATTAAATACAGGAAAAGTGCAAAATAAGCCCTCTTTGAAACTTACTCAATAAAAGCTGTTAGAAAGCTTTCAATAATTTTTGTCCGGCCTTGGCTCTTCTGGTACTCTTCTAGTCAAGATGAAGTGTGTATATAGGCAGTACTGAGATCACCTATTGGTAAATTAAATAGTAAGTCCAGCTTGGCTACTGCAGAGAAACTAATTGTGTAACATCTATGACATAAGTAAAGCAGGAAGAAAAGAGAAAGCTAATGATTTTTTTAGCTGTGGGATATTTCTTTGCTACTATTTCATGTAGTGTGCCCAAGAATACCACAAATGGTTTGATATCTATGAGAAAAAAAAAATAAAAAAAGGGGGGGGATTTTGCATTATGGGGTGCTTTGCAGGAAAAACGAAGACCTTGTTTAAAAAATAACACACACGCCCTGCTCAAAAAAGAAGAAAAAAATTCCCAACCCAAACCAAAGTCCTGCAGACCTGTAGAACCCACTAAGGAGAGCTAAGACGGAGCTGCAGTGAGGCCAGATGCAGTGAGACTTCTACATTGTAATATTTAACATTTGAAACCAGGTCCAGGCGACTTACAAAATAGTTGGGCTTCTGAGAATGAGCATCAGTAAAAAAAAATATAGCAGTAGTCACATTCCTTGGAGGATGAAGGAACTTCAAAGCAATCTGTCCTCACCCTCTACCCTCCCAGTTCTTCTGCTTTAAACCACAGCAGTGATCATTAAAGTTACTTTTCTTTGTTAAAGAAGTTTTGCAAGTTTGTCAGCTTTAGCTTTTATTAGTTGATCTGGTTTAGCTGGTAGTTTAAAATGTTTAAAAGGAGCTAATCTGTACTTATTTTTTTTTTTAATAAATCCACTGCATTCCATACAAGGTATTTGTTGCATATAAAGTCAGCAAGGAAAAGGAACTCAGCTTCTGTATGCAGCCAGCTAGATTCATAAAAGTGTTCTCCAATCTTTTTGAACTAATTTCCAGAGTCTCACAAGCCTGTTGAGTCTCTCCCATGACTGAGCATGTCAAGTGATGCCGTGTAAAGTTTGGAGTAGAGATCAAGCGTACACTCTTGATGTGCCCTCTTTCTAATAAGAGTTGGCTACTGTGGCAGAGTTGAATGAGAATTCAATTGTGATGGAAGTTAATAGGATTTATTGTTATCGCTGAGGTGCTGGGAAGTGGATGAACCTTTGAGTTCACTTTGGCTTCCAAGCTACGTCAGCTTGTCCTCAATGGTCTCACTGCCTTTCTCAGTCTTTCCCTAGACCTCTTTGCGTGACTATTGATATAGATGCATGACTGCATCTGTATCAATAAGCAGTGCAGCATCTTATGAGCTAGTCCACAGAGGGCAGTAGTTGGTGCTGTGGGCCTGATTTCTACGCTGTGGATATCTGGGGGAGGATTTGCTTTTGACTTCCTCTACTGTGGTCTCATAAAAGGAATTTCCGTTCAGATTGGGCACAAGTTTTGCTATTTTTATTGAACCGTGTGTAACGTGCACCAGAGTGCAGACTGTGGGGGTGACTGGTAGATAAAAGCACACTTTTAATCCAAACACACACACAAATATAGACACAGCCTACATTTCCCTCTTGCCAGCTACCTTATGAGGAAGAGGAGCTGGCTCAGAGAAGTGATCCTCCCTAAATCAGAAAGACTGGTGTAAGCAGTAGGGGAATGGAGAATAGAGGGGGTTTTTCCCATTCTGTTTTTGAGACATATATGAGAAGGCAAAAAGTTTTTTGTATCAACTCCTAATTTCAAACGGTTATCCAATAATTTCTGTAGGCGGTTCTGGATGTTGCCTATCTGGTTTAATTTGGATGGAGAGATCACGTGGTTTGTTTTTGTTCCCTGACTAAATGGACTTGATGTTTAGATTCACATTTCTTGAACAGATATTCTTGTTATGACTTTAAGCCAGCTTCCCACAAACACTCTTAAATAATTGATACAAGTTGGATATTTCCCTGGGAAAATGTATGTCTTAAAATATTTGCAAACCCCAAATTCGTATTAAGATTTAAATTTGAATTGACATTTCCCTGCACAATGTTTGTCCATCTCCATTGTGTTTGTAGGCAGAGGTTATGTTTTTGGCAAGTTGACATTTAATATTTTTTCTATAGTTCACTCCAAAAGGAACAGAAGTTGTCTCAGATTGCAAATTCAAATGGAGATTTTCCAACTGCCTATATTACAAATTCCCATTCACCATTTGAAAATCGAGCTATCTACTTTTTGGTCCTTATGCTATCACCAAGCACTCATGATAACAAAGTTAGTAAACATTTTTCATGGAGTTAGACTCATCAGTCCCATGTTATCGTTAAATGGAATTCAGAAGCAAGCAAAAGGAGAGCCAAGAGACACACTGCGGTGTATTTGTCCCAAAGGAATGGCCAAAATGTACCAATGCCTCTTCTTGCCTTCTAAGAGAATGTTAGAAGATAACCACTTTTTTAGCTAAACAAAACAGGACAAAACTACAGAAAAAAAAAGGGTGACTCTAAGATAAGGGAGTACAGCAGCCAGAAACTAGCTTCAGAACCATTTAAAATCAGACTTTCCCCTGGCACAAAGTAATCCTACCCCCTCCATATCCCCTTACTTAAAACTAGGGAGGGGAGAAAAAAAAAAAAAAAAAAAAAAAGAAAGAAAAAGGGGAAAAATAAAAAGACAAGGAAAAGCCTTTTAGGTCAGCTAGTCCATCCCTTGCTGATCCAGGCATGCTGCTGATAGTATTTTCACATCCCTGAGTGCTTTGTCCAGGCTACTTTAACTCCATTGCTAGGGTTTCCATCTGCTCTCAGGAGGGATCATTCCATTTATTTGTTGTGAGTTGGCTGTATGGATTTTTTTTTTTTAAGTTTTATTTTTATTTTCATTGACAAACCAAGCAATAAAGATTGGGTTGCCAGGCCCAGACTTCCCCACAGTACAGGTTGTTGGTTTTTTTAGTTTTTTTTTTTTTTTTTCATTTTTCTTTTTTTCTTTTTTTTCCCTGAGAATGGAAAAAAGCTTTCAAAGTAGAGAGTATCACCTCCCCCTTGCTGCTCACCATCACGAAACCCTGACTGCAAAAGCGTCTCATTCATCCCCTGAAGTGTAATCCCTTGAGATCTTGGAAATACTCCATAACCTGAAAACACTCTTTGTTTTGAAGGATAAGAAATAATGGACTGTTTCCACAGTAGGTAAAATGCAAGGTTTTGTCTTGAATTAGTGTCAGCTTTTACTAGGACACGGGGGCTTATATGTATTTCTGAACTAGACAAGTGTTATGATGCTGTGTGTGTTCTCTGCTGCGTTAGCTCTATTACTAAGCAGAGTGAGTCTGTCTAGGGGTCTACTTTCCAGTATCAGACAGTTTTGAGCCGTATTCTGATTTGCTTTACACCACCGCTCTAAATCAGACAGTTGCTATCAGCAGGATGATTGATGCCAGCGTGAAGCAAAGGTGGGTGAGACTGACCTCATGCACTTTGCATTTCAGGCAGGAATCAAATTTTGCTTCCCAACTTTCACCTTTGGTTACAGGCGAGCCATATCTAGCTTTGCGAAGGGAAGCAGTTGGAGGAAGGCTATATGGGGGGCAAAATGCAGTTACATTGTGTTCTGCCTGTGAATTTGCAGGCTGCTGTGCTAGGCATCCAGCTCTTTGTACTAACAGGAGTGCTAATATGATGTATTAAATGTCACACCAGCATCGCTGGGTATGCATATCTCTCCCGTTGTACTGCCTGTTTATGCTTATTCAGCTCTTTGAATAATTTAACACATTTCATACTCCAAATTACCCACAACAGTTTGACGGGGCTGCTGGCAGTTTACTTGAAACACTCAGTGTTAGGTCAAAGTAGGGCCCAAGCATCTGCTAAATAGAAGGACATTTCATACTTAGCAAAGCATAATTAGACGTATTCCTGCACACTTTTCTTTGAAAAATACGTAAATCCATGCTAATCCCAGTGGTACCATAGAAATAAAGGGCTGTACTTGACACTGCTATGTATAGCCCTGCACCAGGAGTGATTTGGGCTGAAGAAGAATAATTGTGGAGGCCACTAATTGTTGAGGACAGATAAAACTAAGCAAGATGACACAGCTGTATCAGAACGTCATTCATGCAGTTGCAGAGCAGAGGTACTGATTGCCTTGGTAATGGAATTAGGGATTTGGGAAACTTCACTGACAGCAATGCAATATTTTTCATGCATTTATCTCAGACTTGCCTCAGAACAACTACCCACGGGCTGAATAACGAACCTGGAAGCTAAAGCTAAAGGTCCTTAGACTGCCAGCTGGCTTGGAGAAGGAATCAAGATCTTCATGCTGTTCTCTCTATTCCAGAGGGGATGTTAACATTTTCAGGCAGCAACTTTAACATCACCAAGAGAAGGAAAGACCCAGTCTATAAGTCTGCCTGGACATCGAGCTGGTCACATGCAACTGAACCTGCACAACTGCATTGATGCTGCATTGGACCAGCACTACATCCTGGCTTGACTGGAGGTGGGATGCACATGGACACAGCGATCCGCACTCATCCATCCCCTTGCACTGCTGGAACCAGAGTCATGGGAGGTGCCCATCTCAGACTTACACTGCAAATTCTCAGGCTTCACCTTTCTCTATCATGAATTAGCTCAGGCCCTTGCCCTGAGAACGTTTCTGCTGGGTGGGAAGAAAAGTAAGAATGCAGAAAAGGGGGCATAGCTGTTGGCTGGATGGCTGGGTCTGGGCATCCTGCTCAGGATTAATGCAAGTGGTGGTCCATAAAGTGCCAATGTTGTTTGAATTAAATTAAGAGGGAGACACTGAGCTAAGAGAGGCAGACAAAGTACCTGGTGCTTTGCATATTTGCCTATCTGGAACGGGGGCATATTTACCTACTAGATCTGTCATCTCTTTGTCTTTTTATTGTAAGCAAGATGCAAAACGAGCATTGCTTTCCCAGCGGTGCCTATTTGCCCTTATTTGCACCTCAGTGGGGCGAGGCTGTAGGATAGTCCACACGCTATTTGCACTCAAGACACAGGTATCCCAGCAATAAATCAGTGAACTGATTTTAGGGTGTAGCTGGGAGGATGTTTGAAACTGCTGACTGCTGGATGTGTGTGGCTCTGAGCCACTCGTGATGCAGTGGGCTGGGAGGAGAACTGATCTCCCCCAGGGCCACCCAACTCCCCTTCAGCACCTCTCCACACTCCTCCGCTCAGGCAGAGAAGAACCAGAGAAGGGGCAGGGCCACAAAAAGGTGAGTGTTTTCAATTAAGCCTTAAAAATCTCAGCCCTCACAGTACATCAGGTGGGAGGAATCTCTCCTCAGTCCCGTGGCTTGCCCAGGGCCTGGCAAAGTGATGATGCAGGGCACAGTCAGCAGAGATATTTGCAAAGTGACAGCAGGGCTCTGATTGAGTGAACCTCCCAGGTCCAAAGCACCACGCTGCTCCGGAGGATATGCTGAAAATCTTTCTCAGGGATTTGCACATCCTTACAACAACTGAGGGTCTGTAATGAAATGTTTGCTTATCATCCATTTAACCCGCTTCGAAGCAGCCTGAGCCTGCATTGTAACCTCAGGTCAAAACTATTTTGGATAGCTGAAACTCATGATAAACACATGCTTTTGAAGGTTAGAAAGCCATCAGTGGGAGACATCAGATTCGCTTCTTTATTATTAGAAGGGGAGAAAATCCAGGAGTGTTCAGAGCAGCAAGTTTTGTATAAAACATGAAAAGCAGATGGGGGAGGTGGCAGAAGGAAGGAGGAATCTTTTTTGATACCAAACAACATTGCTTCTGCAGCAAATCCTTTTTCCTTGTAATTTAAGATTGTGCTTGAAATAAGGAGCCAGCTGCACCCGGGGGGAGCAGAGGGCAGCCTGTCCTTTTGGGTGCTTGATTGGCTCTTTCGTGTATACCTGATAATTACCAGGGAGCTGGTAGGAATCCAGTTGTGCTACTCGAACGTGCACTGAGCAGCATCGTATTCACGGCAGCCCTGTTCGGTCTGAGATCTCTGAAAGAGGGAAAGAAGACTCACAGAGCACAAGTCTTTACTAATAGCAGGTTATGGCCTTACCTAAACTTCACTACAACTTGTCCTGCTAAAGGTCTGTGCCTGCCTTGGGGTTTTCAGCTGTATTAAGCAAGCTACATTAAGGTATTTCACTTAGAAAACACACCTTTATTTCTCAGCTCTGCATAGAAGTCCTGCTACTCCCTCTGTGATATGGGAGGACTCCCAAAGCACATTTTTAAGTGCAGTCTCATGGACATGGTTTTTAACATCATCATCAGTGTCTGGGGCTGATGAGTGAGGTGTGTAGAGATGGGGGAGAAGGGGGGAATCTCTTTGCACATGCCAGCTCTGAGCTACAGCTGACTGCTTGAGCATTGCACAGGGAAACCAGAAACACTTTAGTTACTTTTTAATACAAAACTGGATAGACGTGTGCATGTCTGTCTGTACACATACACACAAACACGCAAAAGTCAAAGTCTCACCCCTCAAAATCACAGTCCTGTACATTTAAGCCACCTGTCCCTGAACAGTTTTCTGTATAAAGAGCAGAGCACTGGGCTGCAGCTTTTCCCTTTCTCCCCAGCCATATCATGCCCAACCCAACAAACATTGCACCCTTGCAAGAACTTCTGCCTAATAATCCTGTTGTACAAGGCTTTCAGCCACAGCAACCAGCTACAGGTGGGATTAGCAAAACAACCACAAAGGAGGACTCCTCCACTGGGAGGACCCTGCATTTCCTCTTTTCCCAGGACCTCCAGGCTAAGTGGGCTCAGTTTCCAAGTTAAAAGATGCTGTTTTTTTCTCTTTTCCCCTAATGGTCAGAGATGGCAAACTCCCTCTGGGATCTGTGCATTCAGCTTTGTTCTTTCTCCCTCCCCTGCTGTCGCCAGTAATTAAAACTGAGCGAAAAGACTGAACATGCTATTTTTTGAATAGATATTTGAAATTTAAAGTGGAAAAAAAAAAGTTGTGAAACTTGTCAGATCAATGATTTGACACATATTATTTAGCTGGCTCTAAATATTCTGGAGTGAGAACTTAGTTAACAACTTGTTAACAAAGCATAATTCGGAATAAAACCCAGCTCTCTTTGCTAGCTGCATTTGCAATATGGGGCTGGTTCTAATAACTCTGTCTCACAAATACTGATGTGGTCCTTTCTACTGCAGTTTCCAAGAGGTTTTGCCACCCTAATGCACAGAACTAGAATGGAAACAAAATACAGAGGCAACGCCCACCAAATCTTGGTGCTCAAAATACTGCTGAACACCTCGATGTGAGTAACTTCTCTGAGTCACATGCAGGATGTTGGTGTTGGGGAACTCAAGCCAGGACTCTTGGTCAGCGCTTAAAAAATGGGTTCATCCTGCTAACAAAGCACTTGAGAGTGAATGACATATGAGAAGCAAATTCCTTGAGGACAAAAAAAAAAAACCAACCAAAAAAGAGGTTATTTTTTCTCATGCCTGCTCTGTAGTCTGCTATCTCTGGCCAGATTTACATGTCTCACTCTACCTTTGGGCTTCTTTTAAAAGCTACTTTTTAATGAAAGATCGACAGGCCCGTTTTTCCCCGAAATGCATCCCTTACACCCTCACACCTGTAAACAATGGATTTTTCCGTGTGAAATGAAAGGGCAAGAACATCCTGCTACCAATTTTGACTCTCTAGAATGGTGTAGCATATAATCTCTATTTTTCCTGTGATTTGTTAGTGACTGTTGCTAGGTAATGCCTTTTCCACTAAGCATCAGTGAGCTAATGTGAGGGCTTCGAGAATGTTTCATTATATAATTAAGCCTTTGGTGGTGCTGACTTCTACTTTACCAAAGTCTTGTATCTTTTTCACTTGAGCAAAAAATGTTGTTATGGCATTGCACACGGGGAAGCAAAAAGTACCGTTGAATCCAACGTAATTTCTTGGTAACGTTACTGTGTTCTGCTTTCTTTTATTATTTGTTACACACAACTATCAGCCACCCATTACAGTGGCATCTAGATGGACTCTGTGTTGTTTACATTGAAAACATGACAAATACATGGAATATATGACCCACTGGAAGTATCACTAGATCCCAAACATCTCTCTGGACTCCATACTCCATTGAACAAATGTGGTCCCTTTATTCTGACATCTGGACGCTTAGTTTAACAGTGACCTTTGCTTCCCAGGGACAGGACTGAGATACAGAAGAGCTACTTCAAGGGAATGTGACTGGCTAGATGGAAAGTGAGAGGGGAGATTTTCCCCGAGATCTTCAGACATGTGGACCTCAAGGTACTATTAATTTTGTTTAAAGAGTGGGATGTAGAAAGGGGTGGAGGACATGTAAGTGAGAAGATGTAAAAACAAAACAATCCAAAAAACCCCCCACAAAATCCAGTATTAAGGGTTTGTATTTTGTCAGGCTTCACACTAAATTTTAAGATTAGTAACTTATATTGGAGGGGGAATACTTGGACATCACAGTATACAGTGGTACTGTGATGCGTAAAGCAACCCTGATGTAAATTTGCTTAGCATCAAGGATGCCTAGCAAATAAGCAAGAAAAAAACACTTTACAAGACAGCTTTGATCGGCCCTGGCACTGCGTGTGAAAGTCTAGCTTAGTTCTAAGACTGCCAGGGCAAGTGAAAGAAGAGCCTTTGTAATTTTTGTCTTACAATTATGTCACTCAGTGCTGTAGCCTTCATTCTCCCCGTGCAATTTGTAAGAGACGACAAGTCATTCAAAGTACCTCTGTTTACAGAGAGTCTCGGTAATACAACACCACGGTCGGGCAGATTCCATGAACTGCAGACCCTGTGTTGACAGATGGGGTTTGTGACTGATTGTTTGATGGGCGCCGTGGGTGAGGCTGTAGGGGAATAGTGGGAGAAGAACAGGTCACTGGGGTTTTTGAGCTTGGAGGTCATGTAGGTTACCAGTGAGAACAGCTTTCAGTGCTTTTCTGTTGCATTGTTATCTTGGTACTGGTGATGAAGTTTTAATTGGGGAAGGGCAAGGAGGATTCTTCTCTCGTCCTACACAGTTATACAGATGCTGCTGCTTGCAGTGTCTCAGGGCAGGATTTCAGGAGCTGCTCGCTTTCCACCAGGCATGAGCCAGCTGAAAGGGAAGACAAACGAGGTGGGAATGGCTGCATTTGTGTGAAGTATCTCCTGCAGATAACACTGATCTGGTGAGCAAAGCCAAAATTATGTCTGAAGATACAAATGCCTTGCACAGAATGGATGTAGCATAGACAGCAGTACCCCCTACTCACTGATAATACAGATCAACCCAATTCAGTCTATTTCTATGGCTTGGTAAGTTTTAGGACTCTCTGCTGGAGCCGTCTAGCATCAACTGGTGACTAAATGCAACCTATTTCCATTCTGTAAATTAAAAAAAAAAAACAAAACAAAACAAAACAAAAAAACCCCAAACACCAAAAAAGCAACCCACAAGAAAACAAAGCAAAACCTTTGTGGTCTGTTGCACGAAAGCCACTCAATAGCAATTAGCTAATATCAGTTATCTTCTTGCTATGCAGGCTTCCCAGTACTGCAAAGTGTATTTTGGGTATTTGAATGCTAACAATTATTTATTAGGTGTCTCAAAGCATTCAGGATCTCAGTCACAGGATCTCTTGTGTTTGAGGGCTGTAAAAACAAAGAACAAAAGAAGAGTCCCCAACTAACACGCTCACAAAGTAACTACAAGGCAATTGGCAACAGATGAATACCGACAGAGGCAGAGTAGTATGCTGGGAATGATTATAGCAGAACTGTCAGCATGAAAGGCAGTGCTCATGAAATACCTTTAATCTAGCCACCGGTGATTATTCTTTTTCTGGGCAATCAACTCTTCCCCCACCCTGCAATATCTTACAGGATGTAGCAAGCACGCATCCAAAGGTGCTGTGCTCTTGCAAGTGACCGGTCTCCGTTCTTGTCTCCATCAGGTGAGAGACAGAGATTTTCAAACCCGTTAGAAGTCATACCGAAGTGAAGCCAGGGATAGATCCCCAGGATCCCGGCCCTGGGTTTCTCACCCCGAAGCAGACGACAACGCTGTCATTCAGAACAGCAAGTTCCCATTCACAGTTATTTGTCATGTTAATTACTAAAGACAAAATTGTCCTTCATCTCAGTCCTGCAGGTCAAAGCAGAGAAGTTTAGCACTTCACAACATCAAACTTTGCTTTCATCTGCATACAGGACATCATTCTGAAATTCCTTTTGATCAATTAGAAAAAAAAAAAAAAAAAAAAGAAGACAGTTTGAAAGTTCGCTAGTGACTGGAGTTGTCATCTCTTTGTTAAAATCAAGGGAAAAGGAGTCTCTAGTCATTAGCCATCGGCTGGGTGTGTCCATAAACACACATCCTCAGCAGAGCAGGTAAGGCGTAAGTAAGAGCCATGAACAAATATTGACAATCACTTCCATGCAGGATCCTCATCACATCATTCTTGCTTCATTAACTTCAACCCAAGTCGTTAGCTCTATTAGATCCCTGTGTACTGTGCTATAGGAAATAGCCTTGGCTCAAAACCCAACATTTTTTACAGAAAGTGGATGCATATCATGACTGTAATTTACTGCACAGTGTACCTACGTGCTCCCACATTAGCTGTAATCTCTGTCGTGCTCACGCCAACATTCCAGCAGTATTTGGCATTTCACGAATGCAGTATTTATCACTGAAGTTCATACAAAGTTGCAAACCCTAACAAGGCTTATCAGCTTTTACAAACCATCTCTGTCCACTGGAGTGTGACATGCTGAGTATAATTCCACTCACTGTGCAGTCATCGGATGTGAAGGGGGAAAGGGGGGGGCTTCAAAGCAGCCTCTCGTATCACTTTAAATGAATCATGAAATCAAATGTCCATATACCCTCCAAGTTCCTGCAGGTGAGATGTAACCTGCAAGCTGGGCACTTAGAGCAGTCTCCCAGTCAAATAAAATCTTCTCATCGTTACTGATGTGGTAATTATGCCCTGAAAAAGAGCGGCACAGTGGCTGTGCAAGGGGAGAGGGATTCTGAGCTCAGTCCCAGCAGTCGCCCTGGGTGGCTGGGGGCAAATCAGGTCAGTGAGCCTCCGTTTACCTACTGTCAAGTCAGAAATCATCACAGTTACTGGATTTATTTCAGAGACATATCAGAAAGCATAATTAAATATGTAAGTGTATAAATCTTCGCCTCTGAAGTTTTAAAAGATTGTGGTATTGGTACGAAGAACTCGGTAACCTGCTTTTCTGCTGGTCCAGCCCTATATCTAGGGCAAGAGCAGAAACAAAAAAGCTTGAAAAGGAGTTAGTACCTGTGGTTTTGTATGTCTACGTGCCCCTGGGTATATAACACCCCACCACCACCCCTTTCCTGCTCATCAGGCACAAGTGTGACACACTGATGTGGGTGGATTTTGATTGAGAAATGAGCTACTGTTTGTATTGTCATCACAGAGCTCTCTAAAAGCATGAAGCCAGTCTGAAAAAATCAGGATGTTAAAAATGAATGCTATCTTTTTTTCCTTTTCTGCCGTGTTTTTTGGTTCTTCAGTCCGCATTCACATCACTTGTGCAATGTGTTGTTGGGATTTTTGGTATGAGTAGAAGTCAGAAACACCTCTTTTATAACAAGATCTCACACATGCTTATTCTCTCTCTCATTTAATTCCACAATATCAGGAGCCAGGCTGATAAGTTTAATGTCTTGAGGTAATCCCTTAATTATTGTGTCAGCTTTCATAATTCCGTTGACTTCAGCTGAGATGTTTCAACATACAGCAACTGAAGGTATGTCCCCTAATATTTGAAATTTAAAAGAGCAAGACAGCCAAAGCTTATGTACAGAGCACAGCAATGGATCCCTTGCCAGGGGAACATTTTTAGAATGGCTGAAGAATGGGATAGGAGATCTCACCGAGTTATGAAACGAAAAATGATCCAGTAATTGCATTTTAGAAGTCCAGTGCTTAGGCAGTTCTGTGTACGCTGATGCACAGCTGTAAATAGAGACAGCTTCAGAGACATTGGTGTGTCCATTCAATTGCCATCGCCACATTTACTTGCTGTGCTCATCCTGGCCACAGCAGCCCGTGCCACCGTGCAGGCATAGCCCCAAGCTGGCTCCTTCAGCCAGCCATGGGAGTCTCCCACTCAAGAGCATCCCAGCAACTAAAACAGATACAGTCACACCTACAGGCAGCATTTCCATTGCCTGTTTTTTATCATCCACTCTACTGTTTGCACCTACAGACGATGGTAACATTTTCCATAATGGCAGTTTGAGCTGCTTCAATAAATATTGTTGAAAAGGGAATGCTTGTTGCTTCCCCCCACGCTCCCCAGAATCCTTTTTGGTGAGGTTTTTTGCGGTTAGTGAAATCCAAGGCACAGGCGTTGGGACTTGGAGCAGAGAAGAAGGTTCCCTGCCTGCCTCCGTGACTGACTCATGCTCTAACCTTGATCAGATCACTTCAGTGCTGGTGTTGTTCTCTATTTCTTAAAAATGCAGATTTTGTTCTCCTCACAATTCTGATATTGTAGCATCTTTCTGGATCTAGCAACTGTCTGTATCATTTTAGATATACATTATCCTGTACAAAAATACCCACCCACACCTCATACCCCCAAAAAAACACAGTAGCCAAAACTCAAAATTTAGATTGAAAAATGTAGAGCTGTGTAGACAAGAGGACATTTTTATTTTTCAAATGTGACTCGATAGCGTCTTTTTTCTCTCAAAACAATTTGCGTTATCAGAAACTCTTAGTCTTTAAGTTTACAATTCGTCCTCCTACTGGGAGCTCCTGGTCGTGCTGGACCACCCAGCAGCCAGAGCTGGGACACACACTTCAGCAATATTTTTGCTTTTCCAAGGGTGAGGGTGGTTTAATTGCAGATGTCAGATATCTGCAGGCTGATGCCCTGTCCCTCTCGATCCTGTCCCATCCCCTACATCCTCCCTGCACTCTCTCCACAGCTGGTTTTTGCATTACTGCTGCTGCTGTCTCCTTGGTGCCTCACCTCCAGCAGCTGAGGAAGAGGAGGAAGCAATAACAGGCAAAACAGTCTTCCTACTGCATTTTAGCCTGTCTATGTAGCTGCTATTATTTGTAGCAGCTAAAAACAGCAGTCACAAGGAGATTTCTGCTCTAGACTTGTAATCCTGGACTGGAAAGAGCTCTCTTCAGATGCAGCCGTCAGCGAATCCTTCTGCCATCCTGTTAATCCCCTCTCCTTCCCCACCTCACGCCTGCCAAAGCTGGAAACCCATGGCCAGAGTAGCTTTACACCAAAAATATTCAATTGCTCCTTCTTTTTTTTTCCCTTCAAATATTTTTGAGGCATTTGCAAGGAGAGAAGCGGTTAACAAAAAAATAAATACAAGCAAGTTTTGCTGCATTTTGGGAGGAAATGAACTCATTTATTTCGAAATGTTCCCACAAGGCTCAGATCTGAGAGAGCAATGAATCACTCGCTGAAGATGTCTGTTTTTCTCCTTTGGGTGCGCAAGGTGCCCAGACACCTTCCGTAGGTGCTCTGCGGGATCCCCAGCGTGTCGCAGGCTGAATCCAGCCCCGCTGGCAGTCAGTCAATGCCGGTTCCCAAGCGGGTGGCATTACCGTGCCCTCGCTTCTCGACGAGGGTGGCTCTGCACTGTCTTTGGTGGGCAACCCCAGGTCCTCATGCAAGCACGCCGTGCTTGGACGGTCTCGGTTCTGTGCGATGCTGTTCTTGCACTGCCCAAGCTAGTTTCTCCCAAGGGTGCGTTGATCCAGATGGAGAGGTCTCCTAATGTGGCTCACAGCCCTTTCCACTATAAGAGTTGGCCCAGTCCTCATTGGCCGCAACTTCAAAATCTCTATGGAAGAGCCTATGGAAGACCATGTGGACACGCACTGAAGATTCTCCCCTGAGTTACGTGTAGCTACTGCATGGCAAGTATATATCATTCTCATTTACCTGAGCACCTAAGTACTGAGCTACCACCCCATTGATCTACTTGTCATCAGATCCTCTGCTCCTCTGCCAGCAGGTTGGTGGTTGAATCAAAGGGGACCTGACGTTTCTTGGGACTCCAGACCTATGGATTCAAAGGTCCTTCCCTGAGAAAGCCCTGACTCTGGATCCATAAGTCACCGTCTATCCAGCTTGTCTATGTCTGTGCCATCTTGAGCGCAGACAGAGGGAAGCTGTCAGCCTGGGCACTCCAGCAGATCTTCGCTGTCACAAAGAGGCATGGAAGGAAAAGTAGTCTGTAAGATAGAGAAGGACACATATCATGCCTTTACTTTGTGCAGCAATCTCGATATTTTGTATGTACTTATTGCTCTGAGTTTGTATCCCTTTCCCACCTGTACTTACGCTGTCTTTTTTCTGTGGCTTGTTATTATTTCTATTGAGCAATCTTCAGCCGAACTGGGAGATCTTGCAGTGACTCACTTACTTGAACATTATTGCCTAGTTCTTTACACAAGACAGATTGGATATGAATGAGATCTCTTGTCCTCATGAGCATTATATTTATTTCACAAGACATTTTCTTCAGAACTCTCCTTGCAATAAATTATGTGGTATATTTGTTTTTTCTTCTACCATGCTATAGCTCTGTGCTTTTTTTTTTTTTGTTTCTCATTTTTCAGACACTTCTTCTATGATCTGCTGTTGTTGTTTTTTGTTTTTTTCTTTTCACAATCTCTTAGCTATATCCTTGGGATTTTTTCCCTTGTGCATTTTTTAGCACAGTGCATGTATTTGATGTAGTCAAAATGAGAGCTTGAGATAAGTATTTAAAGTAACAAAATGATTTCCCTCTTTTATCTTTCAGATGTTGTGTAATGACGGGAAAAAAAAAGAAAGGAAAAAATAAAAGCAGGTGAAATGTTTTAAAAGAAGTATAGAACTGTAAAGAATATGCTCATATGTATCAATTTCTGATCTTCATAATGTCAGCTGAGTGAAAGACTTTGGAGGTGCTTTACTTCTGAAGAATCACTTATCTGGATTTCAGCAGCTGCCTTTGGGAAGAGCCTGAAAAAATGCTGAAAACCCTGTGTAACCAAAGGGAAGGTGAGTATATTTAGGGTGGGTGACACTGAAATGGGACTTAAAGATAACGTATGTCCATGGTATTTATAGGAGTCCCATCTTAGGACTGTATCTCATTGTCAACATATCCATCAAAACATCACTACGTTCCCTTCCTTCTCAACTCTCCTGCATGATTTGTCATCCCCTCTCAACCTTTTTAATCCCCCATTGCTTGGGGGAGGTGTTCTAGAAGTCTGGATTTAGCCCACTTGTGGCCTTTCTGTCAGGGAATGCTGGAGGAAAAGATGGTTTGAACTGAAGCTCAGATATAAGTAATCCAATGGGCAGTTTTGAAATCCAGATACAAACTGGACTTTGAAGAGCTTGGCTTAGTCCCATTTCCCAGCGACTTGACTATTCAAAAGTAAAGCCCTGGTTAGACACAGCTCAGGGCAGAAAGCTGCTTCTGAGACAGGTCTAACTTTTTTTACCCCAGCTCTGCCAGCTGTTTTTAACTTCATTAGCACCTCTAGTTGACAAGGTGGACAGGTTAGGATGGGATTTGTCTCATATATGTCATATAAAATCAGCGATGACTTTCAAATGATAATAATTTATTTTTATGTGTCTTCGAGTAGATATTCAGTCACCAAAGCACTGCTCACAAAAGAAGCCCTTGAGGATCTATACATTAAAATGTATTCTGTGGAGCAACGTCTGTCCTGGCTGAGACTTAGTGTCCAACATGTGTCATTAGATAGGAGTATAACAAGATATAAAAGACCTGCCAGACCATTCCTCAAAGTCTGTTGCTGTACCATATTTAGCCACTAAGGATGACTGTTTTACTTCAAAACTACTTGCATGTCATTGTGTTTAAGACTAGAACTAAACTTCTTCACCTGGAGTGCAGTACAACACTAGGACATGTCGTCCAGGGAAGTGGTGGGATTTCTCTCCTTGGTGACTTTCAAGGATCATCTACACAAAACCATCACAAATCTGGTCTGGTGTTGATGTTATTGCAGCTTCAATCATGAGGTTGGCCTAGAAACCTTCACAGGTCCTTTTCAAATATTTTTTCTATGATCTTACAGTTCTGGTAAGTGTGTTACAGTAAAATAACCAGATGGATTTTTTTGGAAGTATAGAACAAATACCCTGAAGGCAGAAAACAGTATGTGGAGAAGACGACATGGGTGGGGGGGAGAAAGGCACTCACTTCTTTCCATTTATGAGTTATAGAACCAGGACTCCTACAAGGAGTTGAGAAATTTGTCTTGATTTGGAGATGAGAAAAACAAACACTTCTGAGTAGTTTTTCGCAGTAAGACTGCCTGGCTTGTGATCCTCATCCTGTCTTGAGAAGGGTAGACAGTATTTTAAATGTTAGAGCAGGAACCAGCCTGACCCTATCTAATCAGTTTGGTGTACATATCTTTCCAGTAGGGATTAAATATGTCTTGTCTCCTGTGGTTTTATTAAAGGGCAGAGAGGAGGCAAGGAGCCTTTTACTTCTGACAGCGTTTCATCTGGTTGCCTGAGGTATCTACTGCCGGGGAAGAAGGAGGGAAGAGCTAAATCTCATTGGCGTACCCAGGGGAACTTTGTTGTGGGGCTGGGTCATACCTGAGGCTTGCTTTCTCTGTGCAGAGGGCGGAATCAGCAGGAGAGGGGTGTAGGAATAGTGTCGGAAAGGGGGAGATTCATAACGTGCCCAGCATCCTCCACCATTGCCTCCAGAGGCAGCACTCCTCGCATGCCTAGAATGGTTTTGCAACCAGGGTTGCTCAGCTAGTGATAGTCCACGCTGGGATGTGTTGTGTAGAAGCTTAATTTTACCCTTGGGACAAGCCAGTCCCTTTTGCTCCCTTTTCCATACGTGTTCCTCTTACTAGATTAGTCAAAACCTTCTGCTCGTGATGAAACCGATGTCTTTTTCTGTAAAGCCAGACTTCTTGCACTCAGCAAGGGGAAGGGCCAGATCCAGCTGTTCTGCCAGTAGGTGTCCCTGCATGCACGGCTGTGGTGGATGTGCTGTGTGTTCCCTGGGAAAACTGACTTCCAACACACTGAATTTCACTTCATTCCTGATGGGAATTGTTCATATGGATTTATTTTTTTTCCGTCCTATTTGGGCTTCTGGTGTAAGGTTTAATCAAGCCCCACAAATACAAAAGCTGAAATTAAAAAGAAAGTTCATTCTTTCATTGCAAAACACTCTTTCCACTATCTATAAATATTTTTCTGTTTATTTATAAATCACAAGGCAACCAGAGTGCAAAAACCCTGAACTGCTTCACCCTGTTGTGCCCTTCACTCCTGTTCTACATCATACATTCAAATAACTTCCACAATTTTTCCCTTCCTTGGATTGCAGCATTTTCTTGAAGCAGACACTGGTTTCATGCACTGAATCAAACAAAACAAGAATAATGAAACCAAAGAGCGCTGAGCACTGGGGTCCTTGCTGTTTGGCAGAAGTCACTTGGCAATTTTACAGATGCTGAGAGTCTCAACCTTCAGCCCATAAGGTGTCTTCTCTATTAGGAAAATCCATCGGGTGGCTTTCATAGCATATAGGTGAGTTTTTGGTGTTTTGCACAATGCTCTGTGCTCTGTGTTATAATCCTGCAATTACATATTTGCATGCCTACCAAATTAACACCAGAAAGTTATCTTCAAAAGTGCAAAGGATGTCACTGCTACTCTTCCCGGGAATCAGGGAACAATAATTGTTATGGGGGAAAATTACCTTTTCACGGAATTGATTTTTTTTTTTTTTTTTTCCCCACCACCTGTCCTTACCAGGTAGGTTTTTCCCAGGGCAGCGAGTAGCTGTGCCGACAGCCCACATGGTCACACCTCTCGGCCGGCTGAGGAGGGACAGGCAGCCACAGGGCTCTCTTACCAGCAGCCACCGGCATCCCTGCCCCGCCAGCCCCGTGACTCATGGGGGGGGACACGAGTGACCCACCCTCGCAGCCTTTCACTCCAACTTTGAAGCAGGGGTAGCAAGAGGCTTCAAAAAGACAAGAGCCGCAGCCATGAGTGGGGGAATGGCTCAGTAAATGATTGGGGGAATATAAGTATTTATTGATTTAAGAGAATTCTTTTCTTTTGCCTTGCTTTTGTCTTCTAAGGCAACTTTCTTTTAAATTTATGTCCCACATTGTCACATCAGGAGGAAAATACATGAGAAATGTTTTGTTATTTCAAATTTATTGCATATTACGTCAGCTGGCATTGTGGACTCACAATATGTAATGCTTCATAAATTATGAAAAATAAATGTTTTATGGGCTTACTACGCACTCTGTTTGAAAACCGTTGAGCTGGGGAGACTCACTGACCCCCGTACAAATTAATGTGCACATTATTTTCATTATTGCAGCTCACATGGGAAGTTTGAACATCTTTATATATTTATTTAAAGGAAAATGAGGACAGAAGTTGCTTGAATACAGTTAGTCTTTCTGGCAAGAAGCAGGTATCATTTCACCCAGCTCATAACCTATTGCTTCCCTCACAGTCATTGTTATTCCAGGCCAAAGCTTAAACTCAAAATCTGAACTGCAAGGACTTAGCACGAGCTTCCAAAGGTCAAATCCAGCAGTCTTTAGCCAGACAAACTAAATCTCCAGGTTGGTAGGATTTTGTCTACACAAGGACTGCGGCGTTTGCAGAAAACTAGGAAAGCAGAAGTCAGGATCCTACAGAAGGGAAGGCACTGAAAGGTATTTCTGCCCAACTTTCCAGCCCTGCTTTTCCTGAGTGTGATGGTGAGCGACAATCAAACCAGAGACATGCGTCTCAGCTGTCAAGGGCCTCACCAGAAGTGAAAAGCTAAATCTCAAGGCACCGAAGATCTTAAACCTTATCGAACACGGCAGCCTTCAGCTCCAAGCCGCAGGAATCGAAGGGAAATGTCCTCACCCGCCTGCATGGGAAAGTGTGTTGTCCCATTTTCTGAGGAGCAAAAGTTCACTCCAGCATGTGTTGCATGGGAGGCGTGCGTCTTTGGTGGGGGAAAGGGCACGGTGACGTGAGGTACGAGGAACGGTGAAGCACTCTCAGCTATTTTTTTTTTTTTTTTTTTCTTTCCCCTCGCACCCAAATATTTCTGTTACTTGCGAAAGGAGGTCAGGTGTTGCAGCTCTCCCCTGGATGGTTTTTATATCGCACAGATCCACCACTGTGTTTCTAATAAAGCCATCAAGAGCATAACCAGGAGCTCCCTGCATGGGCTTAAGCAATATAAGTCACTGCTTCAGAGGACTCAACTTGGGGCTGGATGGACTGAAAAATCTTCCAAGTTATTCTCTCCTAATTCAAGTCAGCTGAGGCATCAAAATGTCGGGCAGATGGACAAGATCTTTGGCTGGAGCCAGACTATTTTCTGCTGCTGCTAGGGCTATTGCAGTCAACACTTAGAGACTTTTCTCATTTTTATTTTTTTTTTAAATCAGTGAGCTTTTGAGAAATTAGCCTTTACATGGGCACATTAAAGGAGATTTCTGTGTGCTTTCTAGTGTAAGAGCCCATGCTTTAAGGATCCTAACTTTCCTAAACTGCATTAAACCATGCTACTTATCCCCAAACATAGTTTTCCTTCTCTCCTTTCCCTCTTTCCCTCTTTCTTTCTCTTCATATTCTATCAAGAATTATTGGTTTAAAGACTGTGGCTAAAAGACAGTGAAAATTATTTTCTTGTCAGCTGTATTTTCTCAGAATTATTAACTCCAGTCGTGCTAACCTCGGGGACTCTGCGTTGGGGAGACGCAAGAGAACAGATAAAATAAGCAAAGTTCATACTTTCTTTTTATTTTTGCGGTGATTTTTATAGTTGAAAAGAAACCCTGCCTTTGCCTCTCACATCCAGTGGAGGGCAGTTAAGTACCACGATACTGAGCGAAGCCGACTTGCACCGCGGTGTAACACTCTCAAGGAGGCAACAGATGACTGAAATTAACTGTTCTTTGGCTGTGTGAAATATCATTTAGAAATACCTGAAGAATTAAAAAAAAAAAAAAAAGGAAGAAATTGAAAGCTTTTCGATTTAAACTGCTTTTTTTAAACTGCTTTGTTAGAAGAGCAGGAGCAGATCTGAAAGTTGTCTTTGACAGTTGAGGGGAAAGAAGAGTTTTAAATCCATAAACACAAGTTTCAAGTCTTTCCTTTTTATATGTTAATCAGAATTTCTAGTATATGGATACTAATGAAAAAAGTTCCTGATTTTCCTTTTGCTTCCTGACCTCAGGAGTCTTTAGGTTTTAATACTATACTCATAATTTCAGCATGAAGAATAATTTTTAAAGGCAAATTCTCCTTTCTTGATGTCTCAGTTGTACCAGAAAGAATAAGACAACTCTCAGGGACTGGGATTACAATGCAAATACAGCCATCATTGAAACTGTGACTAGTTTTGAAATGTTCCCCTAAAAGAAAAGTTTAAAACAAACATTCCAATCCAAAACAGAAATCTAACCATGTTCCTCTTAAAAACGGGTCTCCTCCAACTCCTCCAGTTTATAGCACATACCCTTGGGCTATTACAGTCTAGAAAAATCTGAAATAAAAACCACACTGTTTTCTGGGTCTGATCATGCATCACTCGGTCAAAAAAAAAAAGTTTAGGGCCTCCCAAGAAATATAAGGTTTAGGCCTTCCTGACACGTGTTGTTTCTTTTTAAAGAAAACAGTCTAATGCATCTTTATTGCAAATACCTCATTTTTGTTTCATTCGCTTTTAAGGGAATCACAGGTGGATTGAAACAGAAAGGTTTAAAAACATTTGTAATTGCAGTTGCACATAAATATTATTATGGTCAGCATCCTAGTTGTTTTTCACATTAGCAGGGTTATTTACTTTTCAGATTTTATTTGCTTCCCATCACTAGTCTCATGATGCCGTAGTGTAAGATCAGGCACAAATAAATGCTTACACTGAAAATTAAGTTTCTGTAAGTAACTATTTTAAAATGGTTGCTTTTATGTTTACTGCTGAAGGATCTTGAGCACTCCTGCCAGAAAGGAAAGTATTTATTATCTCTCTTTTACAGATGAGGAAACTGAGACACTGTGAAATTAAAAGCTTGGGAAAATTAGTACACAGTAAATTACGGTGTGAATTTACTGTGTACTATCCACCCTGCACGAACTCCTTATGTGGACTGGCAAAGAAAAAGGATTAAACTCCCTTAAATTATCTCACATTTGCCATGGACAGACAGTTGCCATGGATCAGCTGACATGCAGCAACTTCTTAACCTGCAGCGAGTCGTTCACACAGTGAATCCCCTCGGAGGGGTGGAGCAGATTCATGGGGTGCTGTGCTGAGTAGCTAATCCACTGCAACTTTATGCAAGAGTTTATTAGTCGCTAATTTCCCCAGCTGGCCAGATTCTAAGTAGTTTACCTAAAAATTGCAGAAGGAAATCTCTGGCAGAACTCAAAGAAAGACTTCAGTATCCCCACAGCCTTGAAAGCAGATGCTGTTAGTTAAAAGCAAAATATCAGGAAGAAATAAAGTTTGCCCTTTTTGAAGGACAGAGCATCTGCAGGATGTAGTGTATGCGTTGAACTGGTGAATTAGATTGGTGGAATCAGAAGGTGAGTCCTCACATTTGAGAACCACCCTCATGTCTCTGGGTTTTTGGCATTAAAGCTGCTTCCAGCATCATGGCAGCGCCTTATAGCCCAGGCAAGCAAACCTGCAGGAGTTTGCTCTGCAAAGCCACGGGGTGTCCGTCTGTCCTGGGAATGCTGTCAGACACCTCCTCTAGCCCCACGGCTGGGCCGGGTCCGTGCATGCATTCAGGGCACCCTGCCTGCTCTGTAACCTTCTTGCCAAGTCTCCTTCCATCTCAGCAGTGCCTCTTCTGGAGAGCAGAGCCACCGGACATGACCACCACAACCCTGGTCGCTGTTTCCCGGCCCCGACAGTGACCTCTGGGCTTGGGGGGCCACCGGCGAGGCTCCAGGAGTGACCTCCTTGCCCTGCAGCATGCTGAACGGCTGATGTTGAAACGACTTTGGCAGGAGCACTCACCATTGTGTCCGACCCAAGCTGGAGAGATGAGCGTGTAGGGAGCTGGGACAAGGGTTGGCTGGTGGGAAGACAATTACTGACAAGTTCATTCCACTAATAAACAAAGACATAAATGATGATGCTGTAAAGAAGAAGCAGGACTCTCTGGAGAAAGCCCCAGAGAGACCTAGTAAAGAGGAGAGATGTTTAGACGACAGTTTTACATTACACCACTTTGTAAAATATGTTCTATTTTAGCTCCAAGCTTGAGTCCAGTTAGAGCTGCATCAGGGCTTAGGAAACAGCATGTATTTTAATGCCCTGTGAACAGGAATAGCTGATAACTAGCACATTTAAATGTGAAAAGCAGAACTTTTCTCTGGGGGATGTATTATTTTTTTGTATGTGAGTATGGATTTAGTCTTCATAGTTTACATTGCAGCTACAGCATTCCACTGGCAGTCATTTATCTAATGACTTACATCTTTCAGGCTGTGGAAAATGCAGGATAACAGAGAGAGAGAGAGAGAAAGTGGTAGTGTTGGGGAAGTTCTTTTTAATTTGCATCTCAGGGCTGAACCTAAGATCATAAATATACAGAAGTTAGCACCTTCCTAACATCCCTCCGCTATCTTATTTCCAGAGCATTACAATATGAAAACAATGGGATTAGGGCACTATATACTTCAATCCCTCCCACCCCAATCCCCAAAGTAAGTCTAAATAGAGCTGGATTTGCTTCTAGTATAGTTGAAATTAAGACAAAGGGGTATGTCTGAGATAATTTTTTTTTTTCCCTGTAAAGCTTAATCTTAGAAAATGCCTGTCTGTGCTAGAGAAATGGCTTGCATGCAATATGACAACCATCTTTCATAGAGGCAAACTGTACTCACTGGGTCTAATGTTGTAAAGGAAAAAGCTTTACAGGTATAATTAACCTGTGGAATGCCCTTCCACAAGATACTCGTGAAGTACTGGCACTAATACCATCTGTCTTCCATAACTCAGGGCACCAGTGGCCTACTAGCTGAGATCAAGAAGCAATCTACTGTGTCCCTTCATGACGTGACTCCGCTGAATGAATTAAGAGGTCATGGTGACTTTTGTAGTAATGGTCACTGCTGGAGTTAGAGGAGGTTTTGGCTTTGAAGAAAAAACCTGCAGTTATTTACAGAAATGAGCAAGAGGGTGCAGCACGAGACCTATGGCGAGGACATCCCAGGCTGCTGCTGTGTGTGATGAGGAGAGGAAGGTCTGCACACATCAGGGAGGTTCGTGAAGGAGAAAGGTAGGTCATGGCAGGGGTTTGCCCACAATCTTAGTGCTCAAAATACTAGAAGTTACTAATTGAGATGGTGGACAAGTAGGGGCATCTAGTGTCTCAATGAGTATTGCTGATTTGCAAAGGAGCAAAAGTGAATGTTGAGAAGGTCAGTGTGGTCCTGTGGCTGGGACTGAGAGATAGGCTTGGGCCTGGAGCAATTCAACGTTCAGCACAGCCATGCTTCTGATACACATGGGAGGCAGCAGTGCCTCCTTCCACTCAAACAACTCAGGGGTTCATGCACGAAACCTTTGCAGGAGTTGGCCCAGAGACCAGAGTATGTCTGGGGGCTGGTGAGAGGGTATGGGGTGGGGGAAGGATTACCAGACCCCACCTGTTCAATCTGTTTCACTGAAGACTCGTCTACAAGGAGAGAAAAGCAGAAGCAGGGGTACATGAATGAAGGTCTCCAGAGAGATGATCCCTGGTCTGAGGGTAACAGTGTTTGGACATGAGCTGAACTCCTGTTGTCTGGTGCAGTGAGGACCTTCTACAGTGATACGCAGGCCCAGAAACACTGGTTCTCAGAAACTTTAATACCGAAATCATGGGAAACATTTGAACTTTAAATGACTCCAGACTTCAGTTGCAGTTTAGTAGGATTTTAAGGCTGGCGCTTTATATATATAAGGCATATATAAATATACACACACACATAAAAAAATATATATATGTGTGTGTGTATTTATATATATGCCTTAGTTTTTTTTCAATTCTGTCAAATAGATTCAGTAGCTGTCTCTTAAGCTAGAACTGGGAGAGATTCTCTTGCAGGAAGAGGTTTGATGGAGCTGTACTAAGCATTAGGGAATTTGCATCAGAGGTTTTGCAAATGTTTCATTCAAGGCCAGCTTGTCGTTAACCTGAATATTTGATTTGAAGTCATGCAGGTTTCACATGTCATGCTACTCTGGCACTGCGTGAAAGTAGTGGGAAGAGAGACTGGAGGGGGGGATTGAGCAAGTAGGGAAGGATTTGGTTATCAAAGCAGAGGACTTAGATTCAAAAGTAATCGACAGAAGGAGATTACTTCAGCTCATAGTCCAGACAAGGGCTCTATCCCAATAAAGTAGTTTACCCCCTCATATAAACACAAGCACCTCTGTGTGCATCATCATCTTCATCCAGGGACAAGGAGACGATGCCATCACTTTGCTGCCAACCTGCCCAAATGGAAGGTTTGCTAAAGCCCAACTCTCAAGAATATTAATAAAAATAAACGATTTTACCCTTTCTGGTCTTGCTTATAGCAGGCTGCTAATAATGTCTTATGAGGCTGCTACACAGTTCAATCAATAGTTTGATTTTTCTGCCCTAGAGCTGCCACAAGTCCAAACCCCACGCTGAAGCGGCTGAGCAAGGACCTGGCTGCAGAGACAGTCGGAGACAGAGAAGGGGGAATGCGAAACATGGTGCCTTGTGACTTCCAGGAAACTTGGGCATGGACCAGTTCTGCTGAGCCCCATCTACCACAGCCCCTGCCGCATCTCACTGAACCCACGGATGCTCCTCAGTGCCCGGTACCCGTTATTTATTAATTTCTGTGTCGCCTATGGAAACATTCGGGTTTGACAAAGGGAAAAAGCGATTCGGCGTCCTTTGACAGAGGGAGGTTGATTTTCATTCGAGACAGAATGGCTCATTTTTACCTTTTTAGCTCCTGGAAGAGTAAAAAGTGAGAGGTCAAACCTGCATCACCATGACAACCCCTGCAGCGAGGGTTTTTGAGCAGATGAAGGGGAGTGATAATGGAGCTGAAGTTTCTGCCCATTCTCATAGTCGCTGGGCTTTTTATTTTGTTTTTCCTTGTTTCTTTTCTTTAGGCCCTGTAAGGTGTGACCCCATGCATTTTTCAGGGGCTGAAGGATAACACTGGCCAGTTTAAAACACTCTCATACTCTGTTTGAGATCAGTTCTTGGTGCAGCGCTGCCTGGACACACGTAGGGTGTATATAAACCATATAAAAAAACGGATCATAAGAGCTAGCCATAGAAGATCAAATATCCCCTCAGATGCATTCCTTACACCTCTGTAGGTACAATGTGCCAGCAAGTGCCGCCATATTATCAGGTTTGCATCAAAGGGAACTGTCATCTCTGCCTTTCCTGGCAGTGCCTTTGGAGTCCAAAAATAAGCTCAATAAAACAGCCATTCTCTGAGGAGAGCAGGCATTGTACTAATAAAGAAATTCAAAATGGGGTGGGGGTCTAAGGCAATACACTCAAAGGGGTTGCAGGTGAAACCGAAAGCTTATCTGAGATGCCGAGCTCATGCCCTAGTTTCCTAGACCTGCACAAGAAGGAATGTGTAAGAAGAGATTGTAGATAGCTGAGGTTACAGCTACCGAGCAAAACCAAGTCAAATTTAAGTCACACAAACAATCCTCTAAATTATCTTCTACCTAGAAACTCAGCCAAGTCCAGGGAAAAAATAAGCAAAATGGCAGATTACTCATTTTTTTAACATCTCTGTTTATTCCAGGTACATACCAAATCTTGTCTCCCTCTAAAATGGGAAGCCTTCTCAGACTGGAATACATCTATTTGGTGTGCAAATGTGGCATCTAGGATAGGTTGCTCTCAAAGCCCATCTAGAGCCTCCGGATGTTGTCTTTTGAATATTATGCCTCTTCAGAAGTTTTGTAAGATCCCTTTTTTTACCTTGTTGTGGTTGCAACAAAAAATGAAACAGAACAAGAAATATTAAATCTGGTATTAGAATGTCAGAAAAATTAATTTTGCTGGAAGATTTTGCCAGTCAGACTTTAGTGAGATCTATACAGCCATCAGACAGTTATGTGGAGGAGAGGAATAATGAGACTTAACACTAAAAAAGTTTTGAATGGCTATAAAATCTCGAGTTGAAGGTTAAAGCTTTTGTAGCGGGGATGAGTTATTCCATTTTTGCCTAGTGAGGGGTTTCTCACATCTTCTTCCAAAGTGGTGGACATGTCCCTTATGTCGGTACGGAGCTACACAGCCCGTCATCCGGAAAGGCAAACTGCAAAGAAAGAGCATAGCTATGGTCTGTCTGCCACCAGATATGAAACAATAGCTGCATCAACACATTCACCCAGCAAGAAAGCAGAGCTGGGCTATTTGGATCAGCCAGCAGATAAATCAAAGTAAATCTGAGCGATAGTGATACGATGTTGCAATAATAATTCACTCCTCATGCTGATTTAGAAGAGGAAGCCAATTCAGAGTTTCACAAGCACCAGGGCCAGCATAGAGCCCTGTGGGACAGTATGAAAGAGAATAATCAGTTCACATGGGAAGAAAGCGTAGGTTATCAATTGCATAAAACACAGGCCTGGCAGAGAACAGACAAGATAATTTCTGGAAAGGCCTTGGATTATAATCTGTGCTGATTTATGAACTGTTGGACTCTTGTATTTTAATCAACCAATCTGAAAAATTAGGTTAAATATGAAGCCTCTCTATGTGCGAGGATTGCAGCATTAATTTAAACAGGATGTTAGATTATGACAGAAAATGCAATTTCATCCTTAAGCGATGGGCCAGAAACCTCAACTTTCCTTTTCCTGTGGAGTGACTGGGCTCTCTTGAGTCAGATCCGAACTTTAGGTATGGTCTCAGAGAGGGGCAGATCTCCACTCTGCTGGTAAAGCTCAGGACAAACTCTTTTGGAGAGCTTATTCTTTGAGGACAAAATAATAAATGCCAATCACATTGGCATCAGACCATTTGGAGGATTTAATTACATTTATTTGATTTTTATTCCTCACTGCAACTCTACTCAGCCATTTCCGGGCACAGTGGAGTCAATGAAACCTGATGTTGTTTTCAATTTACTAACATCTTTTTGAAAAACAGACTCATCTCACTGTGGAAATGTTCCGAAAACAAATTGCAGTCATTCTCTCCCCCCCTCCAAGAATAATCAAGTGCCAAAGCTTAATTTTTGCTTTACTTGGATAATATTTGGACATAAATGATACCTGGCAATTGTGCTTTCATTGAAATTATATCTTTAACATTGCCGGTGATTCAGCTGAAGCTCACAGACTTTTAATTTTTAATTTTAAGAAGAAACTTTCCCATGGCAATACAGTACTCAGTCTCAAGATGAAAACCAGCCTAGGAAAGACCTAGGGACTGGCACAGAAAGTGTGAAATACCACATGAGCTCTGTAAGAACTCGGGACAGTATCTCCTAACGCTTGGGAGAAGAAAACCACAAGCAATGCATTTTTCTCTCTCCAGAGCTGTTCTAGCACACCTTTTGACTGTGAAAGACGCTGGCATGGTAAGTAAATATTGCTGTCCACGGGTTAAAGTTCAAATGCATTGCTTGAGTAGATGAGGAGTTCAACCAGGGCAGAATGACTAGCCATTTCCTTCGGGGAGTGGTGACCGTGGGGTGTGGGATGGGGTGGGGAGAGATGTGGGTGTGTGGAGTAGGATGCAGGCAGTCACAGCCCTTGTACAGCAATTACCATAAAGATTAAATAAATACAATAGCCTAATTTCACATGGAAGTACACTTTAATTAAGTCTCTGCAGAACAATGAGCTGCTTCCATAAGAGCTGTGAAAATCATCACTAGGGACTGTCCAGAGGAAGAGAGAAACAAACAAGAGAAGGTCTCTTTGTATAGAAAATATGTACAGGAAGTATTTTGAAAAGCTGTTCCCAGTTAATTTACCTAGGAAGAATTAATAACAAACTCCAGGCTTTTGCTCTTTTTTAATATAAGCTCCATATCCCAGAGTCTCATGGTGGTTACCAGACTGAGGGCAACACAATTCATTTGCAGACTAATTGCAAGAGCATCACAGTGTATTGTGTGGGATGCACACCAGTGGGCTTAGCTAGGCTGAGATGCAGTCACTTCTGGGCTGGAAACTCTTGTGCAAGATAAGCTCCAGGTGCATAAGGAAAAAAGGTGTTCTTCCAGCAAAGTTCATGATGCGTTCCTTGTGTTAATGTGGTTAGGTACAGAGTTCAGGAGGAGACACTAGGAGAGCATTCACTGTAAACTTCCCTTCATTCAAAATGCATTTCCTATTATTTTCTTTATCTTCCTGTATGGTTAGAGTTTCTAATGCACCAGAAGTACTACATGAAATGAAAAAAATTGCCATTAACATTTCTACAAACACCTGGATGCATTGCTTGGGCACAGGTAAGCTTGGCCAAACTCATCATTATTCTCTTCCTGAGACTGGGACGTCCAACAAAGGACAGTTCAGCTACCAGCTGAATGTCAGCCACCTTATGACTTGTGATGAGTTTGAGCTCAATAACACCTACAGAACACCTACCTTCACCACAAAGACAGTGTTGAGACATTCCCTAAACCCCCAGCCAGATGCAGTATGCATGCAACAGAGCAGTTTGATGATCAGCTTGTTGTTTCTGAAGCATGATTTTGCCTTGAAGCCCAGATGAGTAGTGGGTTTAAATTACCAATGGACTGTTTTTTTTACCTCATAATATATTACAGACAATTTTTAAAATTATTATTATTTTTATTTTTTAAACCTTTCATCGCCTTAGAGACTGCCAACTGATAGCTTTCAGCTATGTAAGGCTCAGGCAGGTTAGACCCAAGGAAGCACAAAATCACTCGATGCTCATCTTACATCAAGGTTGTAGAGACTTTTGGTCAGGCACTGCCTTTGTTTGCTGTTTTTGCTTTTATGCAGCTAGGTAACATAACATCTCCACGGCTGTTGTCTTGGGCATGACTGCACTGCAACCAGAAAATTGTTGAAACCAAAGAATCAACTCTCAGCTCATGCAAGTTTCTGCTGTCTGTTTGAAAGAGAGTTGAAGCACTTGTGGAGGTTTAATCGAAATCTGAATACATGTGACTGAAATTGGCTCTCTGTGATTATTTATACAAGTAAAACTCTGCTTCTCACAAATTCCCAGAAATCAAATGCCAGCCTTGTATGATCATTTTTTAAAGTAGTAAATATTTGTTGAAAATTCTTTGCTGTATTAATTTTACTCTCCCTTCTCTCAGGCAGTCCTGATAGCGATAGAGGGACTCCTGGTGTGCATCAATCAACCTAGGGAAGAGGGACCAAAATAGCTGATTACTTGGGCCATAACATGCTATCCTCAGAATGAAACCCAAACTTTTCAGGTAGCCAGGCAAAGCTCTTAAAATAGCTCGTTTTCCCCATATGTCTGCACACCCAGCTAAAATCTTCCAGGAGGTGATCGTCATATCAACACTAGGTACATCAGGTATAGGTATTTTAGGTAGGAGGCAGTTTAGGCACAGTGCTGCATATTTCTATGGTTTCTTAACCCCCACTTGAAAACACATCTGCCAGTAAGTGGTTTATAACTTGACAGTCATCCACCACTGTTTTTTTTAGTGCTGTATAATGTTGTCAGCCCCTGTTGCTGACCTTTTTTTTTTTCTTTTTTTTTTTTACTTTCTCTCCCCCCCCCTTTTTTTTTTTTTTTTTTTTTTTTGTAACCCTTTTGCCTTCTTTTTCCCTGCTTAGACCCATTAGCAGGATGTTGTGCAATATGGTGCTTGTCATCTGTTTTCAAAGACACAGTGATGAGATACAGGTATGCCAGATGGATAAACCTAGTGTGACTAATTATTGTGTATTTGCCTTTAATTATTATCATTTATTACCAGAGAAAAGACAATAGAGGTTCCCAGACTCGGAAGGGAATGTCGGCAGAAGGGGAATTTTTTTTTTCTTTCTTTTTTTTTTTTTTTCCAAGAGACTGGTACATCAGCAAGAAAAGTTTTCTTTCTGGGGAGAAATATGAGCAAACATCAAGACAAGAGGAGTCACCATGACCCATGCAATATTCTCCTTTCCCTGACACATAGTTGAGGATCAGATAGCTCACAGGTAATAAATAGTTTCTTTGTAAATATAGAACAACTATTCTCTTGCCTGAATGTCCATGCAGGGTGTAATGAATATATGGATATCCTTCAGTCATCTGCATGGGTATCCACTATGGGACACAGGGTAGCCTTCTGTCCTCTCTGGTCTGGTCCTGGGAGATGTGGACAGCCCTGGCTCTGCCCCTTTGGCACCAACAGAAAGGGGAGTGATCAGGGGTGGGTACAAACAGGCACTCAGGTGAATGGGAAAGGAGGTTTTCAATTGGTCCATAAGCCAGATGTACGTTAACTGCTCCATGGAGGGGTGAAGTCTGAGGTCCCTGAGCTGCCATTTTTTAACAAATTAGGCCCAGGGTAGCAAGTGTTGTCAAAGGTTTCTGTGCCATCAGGCTGAGCCCTTGAGCCTTTGAATGCAATTTGCCTCCGTATCTGATACTAATGTGCAGGATTTCTACAGTGTTTGGCATAGACATAGATTTTCCTCTTTTAGGTATTATAACCTCCTTTTCAATTAATTTTCTCACACACATGATAAACGTGCTTTTATAAAACAAACATTTTAAAACAAAGATGATCAGAGGGCTGGAGCACCTCTCCTATGAAGACAGACTGAGAGAGTTGGGGTTATTCAGCCTGGAGAAGAGAAGGCTCCAGGGAGACCTTGTAGCAGCCTTCCAGTACCTAAAGGAGACCTACAGGAGAGATGGAGAGGGACTCTTTGTCAGGGAGTGTAGCAATAGGATGAGGGGTAATGGTTTTAAACTGAAAGAGGGGAGATTTAGATTAGATATTAGGAAGAAATTCTTTACTGTGAGGGTGGTGAGACACTGGAACAGGTTGTCCAGAGAAGTTGTGGACACCCCACCCCTGGAGGTGTTCAAGACCAGGCTGGATGGGGCTTTGAGCAACCTGGTCTAGTGGGAGGTGTCCACGCCCACACCAGGGGGGTTGGAACTAGATGACCTTTAAGGACCCTTCCAACTCTAACCATTGTTAGATTCTATGATTCTATGAAAGGGGATATTTCTGTTGCATCTCAGTATGCATAAGACAGACACTTCACTTAGCTCAGGACCCACAGCCTGGCATGTTGGTCCATTTTGAAGGCTAGAGGTTGACAATGGTAGGAAACTTTTGGAAACATTAATACTGTGGTCCTAAAAGCTGCTTTCAGTTTACAGCTGAATCTGCTACAATTTACAAGTGAAAGTAGGATTATTATGGCTCATAAGTCTGATCTTCTTGCTTATGGGCCACAGCACTTTAATTTGGGAGCAGCCACACTGATTTGGTAAATAGATTGAGGAAGAACTTCAGATTTAGGCTTTAAAATTCATAAGGATCTGATTTAGTACATGTTACACTGGTATTTTAACATATTTGCTCTATGGCTAAATTGCATCATAACCTAGAGGAGCAGTCATATACCACAATCTATCGTAGATAATACAAGACATAATCAATGTTGCCAGGCTGCTGAAATATTTCTATATATAGTATTTGTCAGACAAATACATGCAAAGACATTAAAAAAACAAAGTCCGTACATGGATGATTTGCAAACAAGAGAAAAGGCTAAATTTGCCACTGTTTGCTCTGAATAGCTTACCCAGATTACAGGCCAATTTTGTTTTGGACAGAAATATTTTCCATCACAGAGTCTGCTAAAGTCAAAAGAGTACTATTCCTTTGGCCGCAGGATGGGCTGAAGGGCCGGGTTGTATTTTGGGACTGGCAGCTCTGACCGTCTCCCTTTAACCCATTTGAAAACAGTTTGATTGGGACTTGACTGAGCACTTAATAGTCTGTGATTGCCTTGATTGTGGACATCTACTTTTAAACCAAATGCAATGTCATTATTATACATGAAGAAAAAACTGCCCCTGATAACCGAAAAAATGTTGCATTAAGTTGGAAGACTGAGAATTAAATATGCAGAATCAGCCTAATGAAATAACTTGCCTTTGGTTGCAAGAGCCTTCATCATTCTTAAGAAGATTCAAAGCTAATCTGACTTGGAGCTGTTTCAGTCCAATTATTTTTCGGCAATTTTTTAGGCTTTATTTTTCTTTTCAGCAGCATTATTCAGTCTTGACAATTTTTATTTTGTTAATTTTTTGCACATTGAGTAAATGGGAAATCAGTTCAGAAACATTCTTAAGTAAAAATGAAATGCCCTGTAATCCAATTTTGATCAAAATTCGTCTTTGCTTTTCAGGGACCAACCAGCCTGTGCAGTTATCTCTGCACTGCACAGAGTTGATAATAAAGCAAAGTAATGCTCGCATTCTTTTCCCATTGCACGTGGTGGGAAGGGGGCATTGTTCAGCTGGAGCACAATGCACTGCTCCCCCAGTGTGTGGCAATGCAGCAGAATGGCAAGAAGATGATTTCTCCCTGTGCTTCTACTTTTGTTTCTCAAATGTCTACAGGTCTGAAGTAAACCTTTCTTCCCACCTCCACGTGGGTGGTTCTCTTCCCTGGAAACCTTCCTGTCTCTCTCTCCTGATGCCTTGTGTTCGCAGAAGATAACTAGCTCACTACTGCAGCACCTTTCCCAAAAGCAGTCTTGAGAAGGAGACAGATTCAGATGTCTTCTCAGATCTGTTTTACCTTCCACTTCAGTGTCCATTGCCTTTTGGTTTTGCACAGATGAAGGAGCCAAAGTACACCACAAAAATACAATCCATTTCCAAATAGTGACTGCACAAACAGGCCTTGTATGTCTTATATGTTGCATGGGGGTATTCCATGTTCCATGATTTTTTGCTTTATGAAGACTTCAGTGATTCCAGCTAAATCCCTAACTGGCTTTTATTGCAGAAGGAATACCTCAAGGAAAGCCTTTCACTTTTCTTGTGCAGCATCAGCAAAATTGGTAGCTTTGACATGGTTGTTTGCAATCCATTCCTCCTATAAATGTTCTTCTTCCTTCCCACCACTCATTTCCTCACCAGCTCCTCCTAACTTTGGGACAAGATTTTCTCCATGTTCATTTTTCTCTGACATCAGTTTACTTCTGTATGTTTTCAGAGTTCCTGAGTATGTTTATGTTCCTTGTGACTTGCAGTGGCTGTGTATTGATGTTGCTTCAGGTAGATAACCAGGGGAGAGAAAATAAATGGGTTGAGGAACTCTGGGAACAATAGTGGGAGTTGTAAGCGGGGGGACAGGCAGTAGAGAACAAGAATGGGAGAAGGGCAATTGTTTGGTCCTTAAAAATCTTTGGTCTTCTCTCTCATACTGATGGAATTGTGACCATTAGAGAGCTTCCTTTTCTTCAAATTCACACTGAACACTATAAAATATATACATTCATATACAAATACTGCCAGCTTTTTCTTCTCCAGGTTAAGAGTAATTTAAAAAATGTTTTATGATTACAAACATGTATTCAGAACCGATAGCATGCATACAAGCTCTGTTGTTGGAAAGGATGCCCAGATCTCTGAAATTTTAAGAACTAGAACAAGTTTCACCATGCTGTGGTTCAAATAATGAAAAAGCCATTGGTTCCGAGAGCAGCAGGTACAGGAACACTTGCAGATTTAATGCATCTAGATTTGGCTGGTCGCATTTATATGGACATTTCCCAAGAAGGTGTCAGTCATTGTCCCCCACCCCCAAAAAGGCCAATAGTAAGAATTATGTTGTAATGCAAAGGGCATTCCTAGGATGAGGCATTCCTATTCAGTGATATTTCATTGAATATCAAAAAGCTTTATCAACTAATAGAGCTTATTTTCCAGGCATCTGTCAGCACAACATCCATCCACATGAACCGCATGGGCTTCTGAGCTCACAGGATTCTGCAAGAAAGGTTGTGATGGAGGACTTGGAGGAGCTTGGCTGCATACCTGCATCTGGGTTGTCACATAAAACAATTATTAGATGGAGATCTACGTTGTTAAATAATCATCTCCTCAACATTATCAGCAACTGCCAATTGTCGCCAGAGAGGAACGTTAAGAGAGGTAAGACATCAGTATGAAATATGATTAAATGCAACTTTCTGGTACCCTCCACATAGCAAAAGTCTTCCCTTCCTTGGTGGCAGAAAGCACCCATGCTCATAACTAAAGAATAAGAACTTTTCAAAGAGATTTGATTGTCCTTCCAAGTTACCTTTATTTTCAGTTACATCTCGTTAATTACCTTCTTGTTTGTGTCTGTTCTTCTCAATATATCTCACAGTTTCTTGACGCTTCACCCTTTCTGTTTTCCTCACCATCTAACCTTAGAGCATTCCTCTCTTTCTTTCTCTCTGAAAATCTGCCTGCTGGTATTTTCCATGAATCCATCTGCATTGAATTATTTATAGATACAATAAAGTCTGCTTTTGTCTAATGTTTATTTTCTTTAATAACAAGAAACATGGGGAAAATGTTCCAAAGAACCGAAAAAGGACTTGACTTTTCCTGGACGCTAGGCAACAGTAGCCAAAAAGTACAAAACAAGCCGTAGGATGTTCGTAAGATGCCTTCTAAAAATAATAATCTTAGTATGTTGGTATCTAATGTGCTTTTTACATTCGTTATATTTCCCAAATCTGAGCCTTGGTTATAATGTTTTCATGTCACTCTAAGGGCTCTAATGGACAATGAGTTACTATGGAGGCAACCAGGAGCAATAAGCAGATGGATTACTTCTGGTGGAGCCAGACCTCTGCTACCTGTTTTCCTTGTCCTAAGTGTTTTAAATAGGTCATGGAGGTCTCTTATGCTGGTCATTCCTGATCAGTGGGTTTATCCCGTGTCTGGTAAAAATTAGAGCAAACAATATATCTTACTTAATGAGTCATTGCTAGTCCTTTGTTACCTTTTACTGCTTGTTTGAATTTTCTTTTCATTATGATTTAAAGGCTTTTCCCATCTCCTTTTGCAGTAGAGGGTTTATGTTGCTCATTTGCTTCTTTCTTCCCTTCAATTATGCGAGTCATGCAAGCATTTCCCCTTGAACACTTTCCAGCTCCCCCCACCCCATACCTCACCCCCTCCGTGTCCTCCCCCTCGTTTACACAGCTCCATTCTGCATGGTGTTTCCTGCACTGCCTACACTAATTGCACTTAGCATGGATGCAGTGGGGGAGGGAGTATGGAAAGGGAGAAGGCAAAGAAAGGACTTTTGAGGAATCTGGGTGAGTTAAAACTGGAGACTCCTCTGCACACGTGAAAGATGGAAGGCATGAAATAGGCAACAGAAGGAATGGGAGAGAGGAACCGACTAAAGTCCAGGTCCAAGGTGACCAGAGACAGCCTCAGGGTGGGGGCATGTTGGTTCTCATCTCTTTGGAGGGAGCAAGGAGTCACCTTGATGCTGCAGAGACGGGAGGTCAGGAGACTCGGTCCTTGCGCTCCACTCCACCCACCTGATGCAGAAGCCAGAGGGTAAGGCTTATGGAGCCTTCCTTGCCACCTCTCCTGGCAAAAGGTTATTCAGCATGTGTGGGTGATTATTTTTTTTCTCGCTCATTCTGTTTCCTTTTCTATTCCATACCCCTTGATCAGTTGTACTATTGCAATTGCTTGTCTAAAACATCTCTTCACCGCCTCTGCCCCCACTCCGATTCTTAAACCACAGAAAAAAGTAGGACGCTGACACCACAGAAAATGTGCAGCAGGGTGTGCTGCACGTCGGGGCCGTTCTTGCAGGCTGAAGATGAAATCTGCCTGGAGGACTTGCGAAGTTCAGTCCCTGTGCTCCCCACAGTGTGTTATGGCTGTGAACACCGCCTCTTTCTCAGAGCAGCTTTTAAGCGTGAGTATTTGCCTCAGAAAGAACAAACACACACCATCAAACAACGCAAGTAACAAACAAGCCCTCAGAGACCAGCAGCTCCCCAAATCAGCACTCAGTACTCTCTGAAACTTCACTCATTTGGATTCAAAGGTACCTGGATGCAGAGCACTTGAGCTAGAGAAACTGCACATCTGTGGCATGTAGTTCCTTATGTATTTATTTATTTTCCAATCTCGCACCTGCCTACTTTAGCTGATCTCTAGCTATCAAATTGTGATGGAGCAAAAGTAATAAAATGCCCGTAGGATAGAAAACCCTGCCTGAAGTTCTCCCACAGCTCAGACAGACCTAGATGCACAATTCAATTAAAAGAGATACAAAGTTTTCCTCTCTTCACCTTGCCATTTTTCCCTTCTCTTCTGTGTATTTCATATATCCATATATATATATAAATAAATACACACACACGCACGCGCATACACACATACACGCACAAACCCACCCCTCCCCTTTCCAATCCTTCCTTTAAGGTTTAATTTAACAATAACATTTGCGATCGGGGTCCTGAGCATCTCAAGGGCATTGCGCTTGAAATTGCACACACTCCGCACCATTTATCATAGCCTGACATGTGTCATGTTCCAGACTGCAGCTCCAAGAGGTTACAGCTCACGACTGCTCCTTTGTTGATCAGCTGCCGAGACAACTGAGGCACCTTTCTTTCTTTTTTTCTTTCTTTCCTTCTTTCATTTTTTTTTTTTTTATTATTAAAGCTGCACCGTCCTCTTTTCAGAGGGTTCATTCTGACACAATAGGAAAAGCAAACGAATTCTTCTCCACTCTCTGCAGTCTCCCCACCTGCTCTTCATCAGCACCAATTCAGATCACATTTACTTTGGGTTTCATAGGATAGCCTGTGCTGGTTAATATTACTGCTTAATATTGACTGTAAGATGGATAAACTATTTTCAAGGTAGTTCTCTGCCTGAGAAGAAGAGCCAGGGTGCTGTTAACTGCTAAGAATACTGGGGACGGTGGTAAGGGAGTCCCAAAGTGCTTTCCCGTGGCAAAATCCGGGCTTGCCAAACCAGTGAGCTCTTTCCATTGCTGAAGTCCAGTTCTGCAACTTTGGGGAAATGAATTTTCTCTTCTCTAGACCTGCTGTTTCATTTACTCCACCCCTTCTCCTTCAGTTCCTTGGTGCCTTGCAGAGTTCTTGCTGAGTGCAGAGCAGCTGAGCGTGCATCTTTGCAGAAATGACATGTACAACAATTCAACAAACCAGCTGTTTATAAAGCATATTGACAAGAGCCTCTGAATTGCATTCATAAATGACTTGTAGATCTTACTTCTGCCAGTTCTTCATCCTGCCAATCAACATTCATATAGGGTATGGGTGTCGTTGCAACTTAATGTGTGAGGGATGCAAGGTACTATTGATAGAAAGAAATAGGGTTTGAATACTGGTCAAAGATCTGAACAAAAGCAGACTTTGCTTTGTATTTTTCCTTTCCTTTCTAAAGGAGGTTGGCATGTCAGGTGAACTAATAATTTCTTTTTTAACCATTTATAATGAACAGGACTTAAAGGTAAGAAATGCTGAGCTGGAGCTGATTTCCCCATTTCCTCTCCCCATTGCCATGTTCAGCTCTGTCCTGAAGGACTTCAAGCCCAAATGTTCAGGTCCCAAGTCTGGCTGTGTTTTGGAACGATATTTGATCTTTCGGATTCCTATTCCCCTCTGAGCTCTAAATCATGCGACGTTCATCACCACCTGTTAGCATCAAGCACAGTCTCTGCAGACACAGTTGGAGTTGTGTACTTTCACTCTCTGAGCTCTTGTCAATGGATATTTTTGGGGGTTTCCTTGGTTTAGAGGCTCTTGATTCATCAGAAGTGCCAGTTGGGGAAGGGTCAACTACTACCACCGTTTGTGTGTCACACACCTAGTAGATTCACAAATGGAGGGTTTTCTTGCCATTGGCCAGCAAGATGTCACACTCTGTTCTTCTTTATATGTTTGTTGCAGCCACCCATCTTGAGCCTTTTTGCCTTCCAGTTCAGCTCGCTCCTCTTTAGCAGTTTAACTAGAATAGTTTGAAGGATGGCTCATTTTCTCCCCCTTTCTCAAAGGGAGGAAGGTCCAGTTTCGTGGCTGTAGCTGGGTAGTTCCACATTCACAGCATCCTCTCTGAGCTGCTCCCGGGATCAACACGGAGCCGTCTCCCCGCTGCCTGTGATGCTCGCTCCCCTTGCATTGCTGCTTGCGTTCCTGACCTTGACTCCTGCTTGATCCCTGTCCTCCCCCCTCTGCCAGCGCCGAGGCACCTGCCCGGCCCTGTGGGGATGATGTAGTGCGACCAGCTGGGACGGCGGAAAGCAACGGTGGGACTCGGCCAACTTTCAGTCACATAACTCTCCCTGTCCTGGGGAACGCGACCACCTGCACAGTCTCGCCTCCCCCCCCAACCCCATACTGAAGGATGGAAGAGGTTTAGCTAAAGTAGGACAAAGCACAGACCACAGCTGCACATAAAGGCAGAGACCACCATGAATGCTGCTGCTCCATCAGTTCGCCACCCCAAGCAGACGCTTTTCTGCATATGCCTGTCCCCAGGCAGCGAGGAAGCTTTATGCTGCTGGTTTGTGTGGTCTTCAATGAACATAATGCCTGCACACAAGTCCTAGTGAGACTTACTGAGGATATTTGAGGGGGCTGGAGCCACCTTATTGCTCGAGGGGCTGTGCCCAGGGTGTCCCTGTGCCTTACTCTCTTTTTAGGACAGCTGTTCCCATGAAAGCTGCTACGGTGTTTTAATTCCTAGCTCCAGACCACATAGGGGCCAGTCTAGCCCCCAGCAGTTTTAAATGGAAGATGAATAATTTTAAGGGTATTTTGCGGATTTCTAAGGAGAAAGCAAGCAGGGAGGCTGCACAAAGTAAAAAAAAAAAAAGAAGAGTGTATGCTATCATCAAAACTAAAAATAAAAAACCCTCTCAGCCTTCCCCCTCCAACGAGAGATACTCTCATCCTAATATTGCTCAGAAATGGAGTCCCTTTGGGCTGGAAGTGAAAGGGATACACAGCTACTCTGAGTGTAATAGAAAAGCAACGAGGAAAGCATCAGACATAGTAATCAGGCAAGCGGTCAGTGTTTCAGCTGAGACCATCCTCTGAATATCTCAACCATGAAGTAGTGCTAACAGTGGATTCAGAATTGGCTGAACATTCTGGTCTCCCTGTGGAAGGAAATATGGCTAGAGCAGCCTCTATTTATTGGGATGGCATTGGGGGGATGCTGGAAGTTAATTGGCTCCTCGGATATGGAGAATAAAAGTAACCTTGGGTCCCTCTGCTAGTAAGAAAAGAAGATAACCACCAAGCCATGCAACATATAAATAAGAGGAGAACCAATAATGACTTAAAAGAAGTATTTAAATGCAATCAGGCAGAGCTGCCTGTGATATCAGAGGAAAGAATAATGACATGTGTACAGTAGACACAATGCAGATTACAATTTATAACAGGATACAGGATGGAGCCAGCACTTGATTAGGGGACCATGTTACAAATTTTTCAACATATGTCCTCTGTTTTTCTTTGCCTTGGCATAGAAGGCTGGGCACTGCTGGTAAGTAAATCAGATCGTCAGAAAATGCCCATGTTGATGAGAATTGCAGGATCCAAGGAAATTAACTTGACTTGTATTTTAGACAATTCTGCCATATCCATTCCTTGCCCAGAGCTGTCAACTGGGAAAGAGTTGTGCCTGCTTACAGCTTTAATCAGAGATAAAAATTATCCCTAGTTCATGAATATATTTATTATGAAGATATGTCAATGGCAGAGAATAGCTTCTCAGCATACAGTTCTGCATGTCTTACACTAAAACCTGCCATGCACTGAAGTGTTTTGTTCTCTGCATAACACCCTCATACTCAACTTATTGTCCAGCTCATGTACACACAGAGCCTGGGCAAGGGGAAGTCCTCCAGGATGAAACAGAGAGCTTCTACTGATGAGCACTGAAGGACCTAAAAGCTCCTCGGGTGTCTGCTTGCTGTGCCTTGGCCGCGTATGAATCATTCGCCTGATTTCCAGGGAAGAGGTCAGGAAGGAAATTTTCTCTCGTTCTGACCACAAAGGCTGCTGGGGCTCCGATCTTCCTCTGTAGCTTAAGGCTTGGTCTTCCTTCTGGATGTGTTCACAGCTGCGTGCCTTGCTGTTGTCCAGATCCGACGCTTCGGCACGGCTCTTGACCATTAACACCAGTAAGTTGTGCTTTCCGGCGGGGTGGGAGGAGGCTGTGAGGTGCCATTTCTTGTGAATAGTCGGGTTATGATAATAGGAAGCAGTCTCCATGAATAAAGAAATCCTTTCCACTTCTAAATGTCTTTTCCATGCCAGCCTGGTAACTCTACAACCCCCGGAGTATTCTAAATTAAAGAAAGCAATACCAGAACAACAACAAAACCAGGAATGTGAATGACACACTAGCAAAACAGAGAGCAAATGGCTGACAAGGGATGTTTATATGTCGCGTGGTGTTATTTTGGCTGCTCTGCTTGTCCAAATTCCCCCTAGAAAACAGAGAGAGCACCAGCAGCTAAATGAAGGCTCCTTGCAGGGCAGGGGCTTGCCAGATCCCGCCGTGTGTGTGCATACCGGCGTGGGCGGATTTGTGTGTGTATGGTGGGGAGGAGGGAAGCTTGTCACTGTGTTTTCTTTTCTAGACAGGCATAAGCACCCCTGTTTATTTCCAGCATGCCATCTAAATTCAAAATTAGCATAAGCTGATGATGTTAATTGATTTATATGCATGCAGGCAGTGCTTTATCAAAGGTAGAGGGACATAAGGTCGTTCCCCTAAGGGCCTCCAGGGAACAAGTACCCATCTGAGATAATATTGAGATTGGCATAGTTGGGTATATAACTGCATCCAAGTATGAAGAAACTGAGTTCTTTGTCATTAGCAAAAAAATAATTTTCCTATTAATATTGTAATTCTCCTTTTAATAAAGGCTGCCCTCATTGAGGTCTAGGAAAGTGCCCTCCAGGTCCACCAAGGGGTGGCCTGGGCTGCAGCTGGCAGGCTGGCTGCCTTCCCAGAGAAGGGAAAAGTCATGTTGAAGTTGCCATCTGAGCAAGGGTCTAGGAATTTTGTTCCCTTCAGGTCAATCTACCACAGCCATGGTGAAATATCAGAACACTTCCTTAGAGGAGGTCAGCAATGACACCGAGACAGTGGGGACCGACAGGGAGGTCTCTACATTCTGAGGAAATTTCATGAAAATATTTGCCCAGTATCCCCCAAAGCTGTACTAAGACCAGAGCCAGAGGAGGGCCTTGGCTTGCGAGTGGCAAAGGAGGAAAAATATGTCCCCTCTTGCACTGCCACCAGCTAAGAAGTAGAGGAAAAGAGAGGGGACAGTCACTAATATACTGTGCCCAAATTGTTTCACTATTGCTATTGGTTTGTACCATCTATTTAAAAAAACCTTAATCTTTGCTAATCATGAAAACAGGTTAATCTGAACTGACAGTTATTTCGTCTTTTTTTTTCTTTTTTCTTTATTTTTTTTTCCTTGGCTAAGTTCTGGAGAAACAGAAGTGAAATCCATCTAAAAAAAAAAAGTGTTTTCCTTTTGTAAGCAAACCTCCCCTGGCTGACAAATGGGGAATTTTGCCCTCCCTAATGGGAGCTGCAGTATCTGATTGCTCTCTGACTAAGCAGGAGCTCAACGAGGCCACCTTTACACCAAACAATCCCATACATCAGAGGCCATCCCTTTGAATTCAATGGCTTTACTGGTGCTAAGAGAGGATATTGGAAACTTAGTCTTAAATCACACCTTTCAGGTAATAAGCAGCAATGAATGGAAGAGAAAAGGAAGCAGGAGGCTTATAGGATTTAAGGAGTTTCTTTTGAAAAAGGAATCCACCCTGCTGCTGATGGCCAGATGCTCATGTGTGTCTGGAGATGTGCAAATAAAACAGGGTGTAAAGCTGTTAGTGGTGGTTCACGGCAACAGACTAGCTCCTGTCAAGGAAAAGCAGGTTAGGTAAACTTTTCAGGTGTTTGGAGGTGAATCTTTTCATTTGTGCACAGCCCTCATTTGACCCAACTATTTCACATCATTACCAATTGCTTTGTTCGTACGTATCAAACTTCCTTCTTGTGCTTTATTGGTTTCTGCTCTTGCTGACCTCTTCCAGCAGTTTACTTTCTAACATCCTGAAAGCTTCATCATGACTGTTCAGCACACCTCACCCAGGGCTGAGATTAAAAGTTAAAAAAGAGAAAGAATGAACACAACAGGAGAGAAAACAGAAGAGCTTTTGGCAGCAGCCTGGTGACACTCTGGGGTAAGTGAAATGGGATGGGTAACCACCTGGAATAATGGCAGCGGGGAAAAAAAGAGAGAAGAAACTCAAACAGCAGGGCCTGAGTGAGAAGATTAGTGGAAACCAAGCTGAGCAGACTTCGGGAGGGGAGAAAGGCAGAAAGTCTATCTATTTGTCTCAGCTCTCTGCACCAAGGAGACATTGAGACCCGTTAAAATACAAAATGGGCTAATTTAAATCACAACACTGGGCCCAGATATCTTGTATCCAGCAGCTGCTTCTCTCCTGGACTAAAAGTCTGCTCAGCTCTAAGGTGTAAGAGCAGTCCCAGGAACATCTGCAGTGAGGGACGGAAGGTGGAAATCACATGGGGGAGAGGAGATAGTGTCTGACTTCAGCAGCTGCAGGACACTTTGCTGCACCACAGCCAATGTAGCATCAGTGATACCCTCCCTCCATAGATGCTACAGAGCTGCATTTGTGCCCCCTTCCTGCACACTGGACTACGGGGACAGAGGGGAGGTGAGGGGACATCGGTCTGGCTGAGGCTCACTCAGGCTGAGCCTGGGACCTTCTGCCTCTTCTATTCTGGGAACTCACAGCGGGGTTATGTTTAGGCTGTCTAAGCTGAGCGTTACTGCCATTGGTGGAGGATAAACATTTTATTCAGAATAGAGAGGCTGAGATTTGGGAGCCTGGCTCTGTTCTGAGCAGGAGTGACAATGGAAACATTCAGTACTTATGCCAGGAAACATCATAAGATTTATTTGGTGTCAATAAAAGAAAAAAAAATGTTTTGACAAAACCAGAATATTTTGCTTGGGTTTTTTTTTTTAATAATTCTCTCGTATATGATAGAAAATTAAAATGTAAAACCAAATACTGTGTCCCCTCAAAAAGTTGGCATGGGTTCTTTAGCACAGTCAGAATCTTTCTTCCAGTTTTCCTCCGAAAAGAAGTACTGGCAAAATCAGTTTCATGTTATGAAGTGTTTCAATGTTGATGGAACGACCTAACTAATAGTCAGGATATATATGTATGGCTATTTCTACATTGATTTCACCAAAGAACCTGACCTCCAGGTGTTCATCTCTAAAGCTATCAACTAAATTTGCAAAATTCAGGCTTTGCTTTGGGTTACAGTACCATGAAGCATCATAAAGTTCAGTGATGCATGGATTAGGTTCGAACAAAACATAGAGATGTAAAGTTAAAGCAGAAGGAATTTCAGAAAAGAGTAACTATTTTGGTCATTTTGTGGTCTATTTTGTGAAAATACAAATATATGGTACCACTGCAGCTGTATGAAGTCTTCTAGCAAAAGACAAAATGTAATTTATTTTTTTTTTAAGTTGGTTTGAAAACAGTAGGAGCATTTGACACAGTACTCTTTTTTCATTTATTTTTTTTCATTTATTTTTTTCTATGTACATTCTGCTTTTTTTATAATGCTAATGAAGAATTAAATTGTTACATCTTCAGACTAATGACCCTCATCAAGACTATTTTAACAATTCCTTCCCAACCTTTCCAAATCACTGCCTCGTGTTTAGGAGACACAGAGAAGTTTAGCTTTTATGTCTGCCTTTGATATTTCTACCAACTGTAGATTTGAGAAATACAATGCTATGTCCCAGGGTACATGTCCTTGACATCTTTGGTCCTTTTTGTGGCTATCTCATAATTCATGCAAGTGATGCCATACAACTGTAAGTTTTTCATGAGGTCATAAAACTGATTTATAGAGGTTTTCCCATAATCTCCAAGCAAATTAAAGAAGGTTGATGGAGCTATGCAACTCACTGTTGCCTCAACAATGGTCTTATTCAGAAATGACACTGAACAAGATTGAGGTATTAAGATATCAAGAATGTCCTTAAGCAGCCTTGTCTGTCTGTAAAAAATGTGATGCCTACAAGCCAGGAAGGCTTGTTTCTTCTATAAATGGTGTTGATTTTAACCATGACATCTACCTTAAGATAAGTCAGGTATTTTCTTCCTTCAGTTTCTGCTTCCAAATGCAAGTTTGATTAATCTGTTGCAGATCAGCACTTGGGAAAATAAATTGAGGTTAATCTGCTTTCCCTTCCGAGATGTTTGAAGTTTAAGTTTATCCATTCTTCAAACAGTGTTGTATTTTGATTTTTGGCTTTTAAAATAATTTTACAACAAAGGAAATATTCCAATAAAGGAAAATTCCAATAAAGGAAAAATTCTACACACACACGTGCATATATATATAAAAAAACTATTTAAAACATACATATATATAAAAACTAAAACCAAACATCATGCTACTCTATTTCCAAACTGTTAAAAGTGGACACTTCAGAATTGTGGGAACTTTATTCTTCCATTTTTACTTCTGAAGCTGTTTGTGAAGTGCTTGCATTCACAACTATATAGTTCAAGAAAATGAGCTTTCACTAAACTGCCTCCAACTTCAATATATGCCCTGTGTCAAACTCAGAGAAAGCTTGGATGTAGTTCCAGCCTCTGTGGCTGGGGCTGAGTGCCAATTATGCTGCTCCCTATGGCCTATAACTGTCTTTTTTGCTTCTGTGAATATCACATTTCTAGTTAAAATCTTCAGGATAGCTTGCAAACTATTTGCTACTATTGCTCTGGAGTTGAAAGTAACCTTGAAAACACTTCTCCATGGTAGCAATCGAGGTGATTCTTCCATCCTTTCTCAAAAATGGCAGTATATCATTCCTATCTTTCCTCCTCAAACTCTCCCCAGCAGGTTTCTGAAGACCTTTTTAAGGTAGGTGTTATCCTTTTTTTTTTTTCTTTATATTTGAATATTTCATCTCAAACTTCACAGGGAGACGACTATCTCCCAACTGCACGAAACCAGCCAGGAGTGTTTTATATGTATGTTCTAAAGCATTTGATGCAATCTGTACTGTGATTATATATAAATAAAGAAATTCATTTTAAAAATCACCTCTTTAGTGGAATGAGTGGGCCTTTTAGAGGAAAAAGACCGTAAAGATCGTACACAAACCTAGAGAGATCTAAGGTGAGAAATTCAAGTACTTTAAACCGTATTTGAAATATAAACAGGGAAATATAAATGTTAAAATCATCAGTTTTATTATTAGAATTACGAATTAATTCTCAGAATGATTTCTGGGGTAATTTAAAGTGCTAATTAAAGTATTAGGCCAAATTCTGATCTCACAATTTTGTAAAAAAGAAACTTCTCAATGGGAGTTCATTGAAAGGGAGATAGCATCAACCTTGTCGTGTTCAGGCACAGTACAAATATATTTTGCATTTAAATAAAAGATGGCTTCTGTGACACACATTACAGAACTATATTTCAAGGCAATCCTGGCTCGTGGGCACTTGCAACAGGCTGGTAAAAGAAAGCAATGAAATCATTAGATACTGTGGCCTTGCATTTTATTTTCTGTTTATGTAATACTAAACCCTAATTAATATCATCATCAATGTTATTGTTCTAGTGTTGCAAATTTTTGTAGTTTTCTCGTGATATTCCTTAAAGCCTCAGCTGCTGGAATCAGGTGATCATCGTGAGAATTTCAAATTTCTTGACTTTTAAATGCAACCTCCTAGTTTTCCTAGTTGTAGAAAGAAGTTCAAAACCGTATTTTGAGTACAACTCAAACCACCTCATTTTATATGACTGTATCAGATGAGTCAAAATACACGATTTACAAAAAACAGTCTGTGTGTGAAACAGAGAAACTGCCCTAAAGATCCCAGCATTTAATTTAAACTAACTCCCTTGTCCCCAGTGCCAGTAATTACAATAAGCTTGGCATTCCTTGTTACCCTGTGAAATTACCTGCAAGGCCTTTTCATATTGTTTCCATGCTGTTGTTTTCATGCTCAGTAGAGCATTAAGAGTCAATGATGGGCAGCTCTTGTGTTACTCTATGAATCATGGGGCATTTTCCTTTGGACGCTATTGAAAATCCTCAAGGTGTTTATTGACAAATGTTTCCTACGGGCCATTATAATAGAGAATTCTCCTTTCTGCCTGCTCCCCAGTTCTTACAAGGCCCATCTGCTCCACATCTAGGCATGCTGTTTCAAAAAATATAAATACATTTTTTTCAGTACCCTCTGTAATATGCCTTCAACAGAAGCTATGGATCAAGTGTACTTCCAGACCAAAGGCACTCAGTCGTCCAGCTTTGAACAGTGCACTGCCATTTCCCCTCCATTTGTTTCTATGGTGCTGACTATGTGTGCGGTCATCCATAAGGGTGCTGAGATACCCTGGAGAGAGAAGGAATAGCTGTAGCTATTTTTCATTATTATATACTTCACTTCGTAATAAATGAGATCCATAGCATGTGAACACTGGTCTTGTAGATCATCATATCAGCAAGCACAAGGAACCTTATGTGCCGCAAAGCTAAATAAAATAAACTAAGTAAGCCTGAGAAAAATAGTCTGGTGAGACATCAGTGTTCAGGAGTGTACAGTGCATCTTCTCAGACTGAGAATGGCCTTAGGACTCACAGTAAATTGACAACAATTAGTTTTAAAGCTAAAGCCATCATCTGTATTTCTGTCTCATCACTATCTCTATCTATATACACAGGTAGCAGAAATGTATAGACTTGCATTTCCATGGTCTTGAAGATGTCTTTGGGATAACAAAGATCAGCAAACAACTTCTGATCCGAAAAGGAAATAGTAGCATCAGCAACGGGACTCTTGTTCACGCTCATGACGGTGAGTTTTGAGTGTCTAGAGCAGACCAGATCACAAAGTGGAATTTTAAGACCAAAGTTATAATAGAGTCAGGTTTTAAAAAAAAACCCATGGGTTTACAGGTAGGGTATCTGTCTGTCCGCATCACAGCACAACAGCCTTGGTTGGTCCTGCTGAGAGCCTAAAGTGAATTTCTAACCCCAGTAGGTATTTTGACCAAAAATCCAAGGATGTGAACTATTGAACACCTAACCAGTGCTAAGAAAATTATGGATATCTATTTCCTGAGCAGCAGTTATACTTCAGGAGATGAACTTTGTTGCTATTTCCATGGCTCGGTGATACTTTGACACCTCCTGCCTTTGCGTAGTGATCTATTTATTGGAAAGGGTAAAGGCCATTCCCAAGGCTGGGGTGAGACAAGTGTTAGCAAGAGGCTCCAGAATACCAAAACTTAGTTCTAAAAAAACACATTCAGAGTCACAAAATCATCCCAAAGAATAGCAACTGATAAAATTTATAGAGCATTTAAAAATAGCACCAGTCTATCCAGAGCATAATGATTAACCCCTTAAGACTTAGGTTACAGGAGACATCCTTTTTAACAGCCAAGTCCAGTGGCTTCATCTATCTAAAGTTTGATAGCCATTCACAGTGGAAGAAGGTGGCTTTCTAATTTTGGTGGGGTTTCGAAACTCATGGTAGATTATAAACAGCAAGGTGACAGCTTCCTCATAGTTACGGCCACTCTAGTGTATGATTTTTGAATATGGGATAACAGCTGGAAAGTAAGTCTTTCCCCTGAGGATGGTGTACAGAATCAGGGGTTCCACAGAAAGAAAAGAGCTAGAAAAAATCTTCCATATTGAGGACTTCTGGAGGTGAGGACTCTACCTTTACAATTCATTTGACATCATAATGTTGTAAAATCACACACAAATATTTACACACACACACAATTCTCCCACTGTTTCAAAATACAGTGATTTTCTTCACTGTTTGCCTTGGAGTGAGTTGAGAGAATTCTGGTTTGGTTAAACTTTCTGCCTCTCAGATAAAAAACAGCAGCAATTTTCTGCTTGAATTTCTCTGTGACTAAATCCATTGATCATCCTTTCTCTCTGTGAGTGAGGAGTGTGTTTTCTCTTTAATAACTCCTATCCTTCTCCCTGAATATTTTTTTCTCTCCCCTTCGCTTGTTTGCGTTGTGTTGGTCAGTTCACTGCTCTATTCCTCCGAGAGACAGAGAGAGCGCAAAATTGAAGTTATTTTATGCTTGGTCTCCCTCAGTCCCAATTTTCAAATCTTCATGTCAATTTTCACACATCAGTGTCATATGGTGAATGCTATGGAAATTTCAGTGGGGTCCTTGGGAGACAATTTATACATGACCCCCTATTCCCTCCCCCAACCAGGCTGCAACCCCTGCCTTTACAAAGAATAAATGGATTTATAATTAATGTGGATTTTAAAATATAACTACATTCGGAAATTTTCCCATTATTGGCCTCTTTCGCAATGTGAGTTCAAAGGAACACAAGCTCTCTCCATCTCTCCCCCCCTTCTCATAAATTGGCTCAAGCTAAATTAACCAAAATTACTGCATGTTGAAAGAGAAGATCAGCTTGTTATTCATTTTATTATTCTTCCTAAAAGGTATGTTGAAAAAGGTTTATCATGCAACTAATTTGGTAATCACCAGTTAGCAAATGCACTCATTGCCACCTACCTAGGTGAATCAGAAGGTTAGTAGCAAATGAAACATGGTACAGTTTGGATGGGTAATTATATTTTCTTGTAAACTAAGGAAAATACATTGTCTTAAGAGTCCTCGGTGACTAAAATCTTAGTAACAGACACAAAAGCTCAGCTGACACCATCAGAGCATTTCAATCATTGACCTTAAATTGGGCCCCTGACATCAGAAAGGGGTACACAGAGCCTACTGAATTTTACAGTGTTAATTATAATCTCTGTGGGGGACAAGGGGTGACAAATTGTCCAGATTATATCTCAGAGCATCTTCAACCTTAGCCATTCATGAGGAGACCTAAACTGCCCCTAATCCTCAGTCTTTTGATTTTACTTAAAGATGGTACCAATACATCACATATACTTACTTCTCTGCATCACCTAACACTGGCACCTAAAGAAAGACCTAACTCTGTCAGCCAGGCAGTTGTTTGGTTTTTTCTTTTTTTCTGAAAGCAGAGTAAACAGAATCAGGGACAATCTGATGCCTGACTTTTCAAAAGAACCCCATCTTCCCTCAGGACCCTCATTCTTTGTGGAGACTTAGCACCTCTTGCAGGTTCCCTGCACTACCAAGAAGAAACTTTTTATCCCTCAGTACCTTTATATCCTTCCCGTCATCCTTGTCTGATTTTTCACAGTTTTAGAGAACTCTCTTAGGAATCACAGTGGCAGTGGGATGGTTGAGGGAATTTTCCTTCTGAAAACTCTGGGGATCAGGTTTGGGCTTTGCAATGCCAAGTCTCATCCAGGAGATGCAGAAATCAGAATCACATCACCTCCAGTTTGTTTAACTTGCTTCAAAGCCAACTGGAATGTGTACAACAGCACACTGCAAACCTCCACCAAGTCCCCTCCCCTGGTGATTTTGTGAGCAGCCTCTGGATGGGATAGCTTTATCAGAATCGTTATCCTCCTTCGATCTGGCCAGAGGGAAATGAACTGGATGAGCGCTCTGTTGTGCCACACGGAGACCAGCCAACGCTCTCCACAGGGTGTGCAGGCAACAACACACTGTAGCTTGAAGTTGTTTTGCTAACATGATCCTCACAAGGGCTGTAGAAAATATATTTGTTTGGCACGGTGCCAGTGTACTGCTGTCTGTGATCTGACGACATCTCCCAGCCTAAGGCAGGGTAGCCCAGGTGAATTCCTGAAGGACAATTCAAGGCGGGTGGGGGAGGGAAAGAATATTCTCTAGGTCCTGGGGGCTGCCTCATCCCTTGAGGTGCTGCTGTCTCTGGCAGCACTACTCAGCCAGTCCTTAGAGATGTCCTTTGGGATGCTGAAGCCTCGAGGGATGGTCTAACGTAAAGCTGAAAGCTACAGGAAATGTTCGCTACTAACCATGTGAAGATGAAGTTTTTGTGCCTTGCTAGGGAAATTATTCTTGGAGTGGTGACCAAGATCAACCAAATTTATCAGGGACCTGCCCATAGCACTGTTCCGACAAGTCTTCTGGTGGTGGATGAGGTGCAAACGCTGGGACAACTTTGCACCATGCAGTCATAGCAACATCAGCTGAGAGCTGCAAAACCTGCTGTTCTCACCAGCTCCACTGAAAATTGGAACAGCCTGCATCTAGGGTTAAATCATCCGAGGCATATTCACTGCTGGAGAAGTCTGCGTTACACTGATGTAGCTGACAGAAGGATACAGCCCTTAGCTATATTATATATATTCCTGTATAGACAGGGGCAATCCACCAAAGCAAGGTACTATAGCACATAACTCACAGAGTAGGCACGTGCCTCTGTGTGTGTGTGTGTGCGCACCTGGGTATGTGAGAGACAGAGAGAAAGATGAGATATATTGGGAAACATATGAGAGATGAGACTGGAGAGATAATTTCCAGAAAGTACAGCCACCATCAGAAACTCTGTCTTTCCAGCTGGAGGTTTTTACGCTGCTGGTGCTTCTCTCTTAACTTGACGGCTCAACTCTTAGCCCAGCTCGTAGTCGCTGCCTATAAATTTAATTAGAATGGGGGTAGGGGAGGAACAAGCCTGCGCGGCACTTGGCACAGTGCTGAAAATAACCAGCTTTAATACCTTTGACATTGAAACACCTACTAAGGGCACAAACCGCTGTACAGCTGACCGACCCTTCTCTGAAGACAGGATGTGTCACTTCGCTTGTCCTCAAAATGTGCTGCCTGCCCCGAGAACCCGGGGAATCGCATGCACGGCTCTGAGGCTCAGCCACCACCAGGCAGCATTTCACTCTGGAGCAATCAGAGGGGGACGTTCAGCATCCCTGACCATGTGAAAAGGGAGAGGCTCAGCCACCGCAGTGGCCAGCGTGCCTCATGGATTTCATTTTTCTCTTTCTGATGTAGTGGGCTATTTCCCGTGTTTGCAAGTAAGCGCTGCACTGCAGCCAGCCGTGAACATTCCTGTTGGCCCAGCTGGCCTCTTGCTTTAATGCTATTCTCAGGGCTTTCCCTGGGTAAAGCAGTGAAGTAAACAGATTGGAACTTTGCCCACATATACACATACATATACATATGTATATTTGTACATATGTGTGTATATATATATGTATATATACATATGTGTATATATATATGTGTATATATGTATATGTACATATGTATATATGTCATCGTGCCTCTGTACTCGGCACTGGTGAGGCCTCACCTCGAGTACTGTGTTCAGTTTTGGGCCCCTCACTACAGGAAAGACATTGAAGTGCTGGAGCGTGTCCAGAGGAGAGCCACCAAGCTGGTGAGGGGTCTGGAGAACAAGTCCTATGAGGAGAGGCTGAGGGAACTGGGCATGTTTAGTTTGGAGAAGAGGAGGCTGAGGGGAGACCTCATTGCCCTCTACAACTACCTGAAAGGAAACTGCAGAGAGGCGGGGGTTGGCCTCTTCTCCCAAGGGAGTAATGACAGGACCAGAGGAAATGGTATGAAGCTGCGGCAAGGGAGGTTTAGATTAGATATTAAGAAGAATTACTTTACTGAAAGAGTGGTCAAGCACTGGAACGGCCTGCCCAGGGAGGTGGTAGAGTCACCATCCCTGGAGGTATTTAAGAAACGTGTAGACATGGCACTTCAGGGCATGCTCTAGTGCCCGGGATTGTTGGTTTGTGGTGGGGTGTTGTGTGTGAGGTTGTGGGTGTGGGGTTTAGTTGGTGGGTGCTTTTTTTTTTTTTTTTTTTGTTTGCTTGTTTGTTTGTTTTTGTGTGTTGTGGGTTTTTTTGTTTGTTTGTTTGTTTTTTTAATGTGGTTGGACTCGATGATCTCAAAGGTCCCTTCCAACCACTAAGATTCTGTGATTCTGTGATTCTGTGATATATATATATATAATTGTGTGCTAGGGAAATGTAATAGACCGATCACTTCAGAGAGAAAACACCCAGCTGAGGCAACAGGTTAGAGATTTGCCCCACTTCCGGTGCTTCTTGAGATGTAGCAGCTCTCACCTAGAAACTGATTCATTGACAGAGATTGTCATACCTTTCATACCATTTCTGATATCTTCTAGGCAGCGAGGAAGAAATTTAGGGATTCGGGGGTTATTTGGCCTCTTCCCTATGCATGCTGCAGGGATCTATTTGTGCCTTTGTGATAGTGGTGTTTGGAAATCTCCCATCTGAGACGGGAACCTCTCTCGCAGAGCCCAGTGGTGGCAGTGCCAGGAGGTAAATGAAGCCCGAACTGAATTTAACCTTTTTACCACCAGCAAAAGGCAACATTGCTGCAGCTAGAACCAGTTTTCAAAAACGTGAGGGCGAGACAAAATACAGCTTAAACACGCTACTGAATCGTGCAATATTAGACCTCTTCAGACTAAGCAAATGCCTTCAAGAGATCAGACTGCCAAGCACCACAAGTATAGTTGCGACTATGCAACAGTCCATAATGCAACAGCTCTAATGTGAAGTTATTACCGGAGGCGCAGTGTTGATACCTGTGTTAAGCCTCTGAGCATTGCCCAGTGTGAACTATGTGTTTCCACAAGACTGAGCAGACCCAGACAGAGCTGATTGCTCTTGCAGTTAATAAAAAGCGCTGCACTTTCTCTCTTGACAATCCCGACACCTGAGTGCTTCCTACGTATGACAGTTAGCACATTCTGGTTGCTCAGTGGCCTGTGAGAAATGAGCCTCTTCTCAATTTAGTTCCTATCATCAGACAAGCGGTACACACAATAAAAAACACACCTTGACAGTCAGCCCCCAAAGTAGCCCTAGGGACCGAGGGTCTGGACTTCCCTTTTTCTCATACACAAACCCCATAAAAGTGATATAATTTATTGGGCTGGATTCTGCACCCTACTGCCTTCAGGTAAATCAGGATAACTCCACCGAGGTCAAAGGAGTCACTCTGGTTCAGTGTCAAAGCATAGAATAGCCTAGGGGAGGGGAACCTTTCCTGACTCCACCATGTTTTTTCTCTAGATGGAGCTTGCCAAACCCTCCTGACTTGCATTGACAGCCATGGCCTGTCACAAGGTCCCCTCAATCAGGACAAGGTAAAAGCACATTAGAATCATAGAATCATAGAATACCAGCTTGGAAGGGACCTCAAGGATCACCTGGTCCAACCTTTCTTGGCAAAAGCACGGTCTAGACAAGATGGACCAGCAGCACCTTGCCCAGGTGAATGGGGAATCCGCCACTTCCTGGAAAGATTATTCTAATGGCTGATTCTTCTCATTGTGAAAAATTTTCCTCTTGTGTTCAATGGGAATCTCCCCCAGAGTAACTTGTACCCATTATTCCTCATATTTTCCGTGCGACTCCTTGTAAAAAGGGAGTCTCCATCTTCTTTATAGCCACCTTTTAAATACCGGAACGTGGTGATAAGGTCTCCCCTAAGCCTTCTCATCTCAAGGCTGAACAAATCCCATTCTCTCAGCCTTTCCGCATACGGCAAGCTTCCCAGTCCTTTGATCACCTTTGTGCCTCTTCTCTGGACTCTCTCCAGCCTGCCCACACGTTTTTTGCACAGCAGGGACCAAACCTGAACACACTATTCCAGGTGCAGCCTGACAAGGTCCAGGAACCGGCCTTCCTGTAGCAAAGAGCATCAGGATGCGTATGGTCTTCCCTCCCAGGATGGTGAGAAAGGTGGACGGCAGAGGTGCTGGTGGGCTGGGGCAGAAGTGGGTGGATGTTACGACGGGCTTTGCTCCAGCACAGCCCAGCCCGTCAGGTCGTGTCAAACAGAGCTAATATAAATGTCAGTGTGCCGCTTTCAGTTGTGAAATCTCTGTTTGTTGTAATGCAGTTCATTTTCAGTCTTCCAGCTCTATGGATGCTATCAGCTGACGTGTCTGGCTGGTATCCTCTGCCAAAAATACACACGCTTTCAACATTTCTCAGGAGTTGGGTTTTTTTCCCCCTCCCTGTGACATACTCATGTCAAATTTCTTCCTGGCTCTGTGAGACACAAGACTGTCCACACCTACCAGATAATGAGTTTAACATTTCAAGGACAGAAGCCCTCAGTCTGAGCAAGACACAGGGTGGATTTGCAGGCCTGATTCGGGGTAGGTGCCAAAGGTGGCAGCACTCTTTTAAGCTTCTCTTGCATGCTCTTTTTAAGATAATCAAAACCGGCAGAAACAGATGAAGTATAGCTCAGAGTACCATCAGTATTGTTGTTACAGTTAAAATAGTATGCTGTTATTAACACTAGCTTAAATTCTTCTCTCATTGTTCTCTGCTTTTAGAATAAATTAAATGACCTTTTTGCAGGTCAAGCCAGAGTTGGAATCTGTTCTGCTCCCTGGATCCTCCTCAGGGTTGTCCCGTCCTGGCCCTCCATTGGTACAGTTATCAGGCTAGCTTCAATTTCTGCTCCACATCTGAGTCATTTGCCTCCTCTCTCCTGGTGATGTCCACTCTCTTCCTCTCCTCCAGCCCTTGGTCCCCATCTCTCACATGTTCTTCCAACTGCATTTTTGACTTCTTCCTCAACTTTCCCCTTTTTGTCTTTGTTTATAGTAGTGTACAGGCTCCTGATGATTTCTCTGAAGAGAAAATTGAATCATGTTGTTTTTCCTGTCTTCCTCCTTCTCCCATCACAGTCACAAACATTTTTCTTCTTTTCTTACCCTTATAACCCAGAAGTCTAATTTCATCTCTTGATCTTTAGTTTCCCCTCTCGTTTCCTTTCTCATACTGCTGAACCTCTCGGTGTTCTCTGTTCTCCAGTTCTCATAATACAATGCTTTATTCCTTCCATTTGTTAGCATCGCTCTTTGTCTCTGTTTGCCTCCCTTGAAATCCTTCTCCCTTTCCTATCTAAGTTTGTTCAACGTGCTTTCTCCACCTTCTCTGTCCTAAGTATCCAGCTTTACATCCCATTGAAATAGGTCTCAACAAAACCTTTCTGTATTTTGGGGGCAAAACTTAACAGCAGTATGCCAGCCTCAGCCTCTTGACACATAAGCAATTTTTGGCATTATTACTTACTTTTTGAAATCTGTTCTTCTAAGTATCTGTGACTCAGTCCTCTATTGATGTTGTTCTTGTTGACTGAAGGCTCCTCATCATCTCCCCACCGTCCATTTTTGTGTTGGTTTCACAGATGATACCTATCCTTAGTCTCTTCCTCTTCTGTTCCCATACCTTTCTCAAGGCAACTTTATCTGCATATACAAACTAAGGTATCACTGCTATGACAATGACTCACAAGTCTACTCCACACTTCTTTTCTTTTGCCCAAAAGTAAAATTTCAGGCAGTGACTTTGACATTTACTCACTCATGGTGAGCCATTATCTTAAGATGACCATGAATTTCTGATTTCCACTCCAAAAAATCCTGTCTCTTTGTCTCTCCTTTTTTTCTGTCATGACCTGGGGCCCACACTTACAGTTACTAAGACTTCTAATGTAAACAATTTCTTCAACTTGCTTACCTCCCTCTAATTTATTACATATAGACTGTGTCTATGTCTGAGTTTTATTTATAACAAACAGAAAAGATGGTGACTTTCCTGGTCCTCCACACAACTGAAACTCTCACAGAAACTCAGAATGACTTGCATTTTATCTGTGAAAACATCCTTTTTTCTGGACAAATTGGATGACATGCCTGTTTTTCAAAATTTCTCTGTAAATGTAATTTCTCTAGCTTATTGGTGTGACCAAGTCTTGGCTTCCTTCCCCTGGAAGGAAGATCTTTTCCCATGACAGTTCTTCTTCTGTTTCAACAAATACAAGCTACTCTTCAATTCGAAGGCACTCTTCTGACTCAGTCACACATACCACTTCAGCTTGGTCTGCTGAAAAACTGCTGGTCACAGTCAGGAGCAGGTCTTACTGGTAGCCAAGGACCCAGACTCCCCTCCACTCCTCTTCCCTTGTTTTCGCTTGTGCACTTCCTGGGGCAAGAGCTAGATTTTATATTTCTACAGTACCAAGCATAGCAGCTTTCTAACCTCTGTGAAGTGGACTGTGAGATGCCTCACGCGATGTTAGTAATAAATAATACAAATTAAAAAAGGGTTTTGAAATGGCGGTGTGGGAACAGAATGGGACAGCAACCAGAAACATTGCTCCAAAACATGTGTTTGAGACACCGACACTTCAACCTTGATAACCAGTGGATCAGCCCACATGACTTCAGGTGTCACACCAATGTTTGCAGAAATGTAGGACCACCAAGACCAGAAGCAGTTCCTCTGGTCAGTGAGTAACAGCAGTGCTCTTATTTTGGCAGGCCAGCATCATTCCAGCAACCAGCACAGGGGAAAAAACATGCACACACGCCGCCCTCTCTGCCCGTGGCAGCCAGAGCACCTTTCAGATATCCTACCTCACCTGCTGACACAATCCATCAGCGCCCACCGAAATCAAATGCAGCTAATTGGAAGGTGATGACAGCCAAGGGACTGCTGGATTTGCATGTTAATTCCTCTATTTTAGCATCACACAGCCAAACTACAGGTAAAATGAGACTGTGGACTTCATTCCAGACGATTTCCTGTCTTCTCCTCCACAGCACACGCGCATACACACACATATACTTTCTCTTGGGCTTTGCTGTCCTGAAGCCAAAAATCAGCTGGAGATTGTATTACATGAGCTTTCCGAAAAGCCAGCCAAGAATTGCAAGGGGCAACATGTTTTTGTCCTCTTGTTAGGACAGGGCTGCAAACTGCAACTGTAGATGAGTCTTTAAATGTCACAGCAGCACAGCTCGCAGTGGGGAGCTCAGAGCACTTTCTGCAGGGTGGGCTACAGCTTCCTCATTCTTTTTATGCCAGGGCTTAGGATGGATTTCTGGCTCTTGTTTCATGCAGTATTGTTGAATTTTTTTTTCGAGTATCCAGCCTCCTCTCCTGTTCTACCACTGGCGTCTGCGCCTGCTCTAAGTCTACCAATTATTTCCTTTAAGTGTCAGCAGCACACCCGACACACTGAGATATAACCTTTCTTCAAGCTGATGCTGTTAAACTATTACTTGAAACTGAAGTTGCAGTTGACAAGTGCTACTTCAGTCACTAATAACTACTTCAGAAGTGCTAGTGGTGTCTTGGCTCTTAATGTTGTGGCTCAGGGCTCAGGGAGTGTCTTTACAGGTCATTTAGAGCCATCCATCTGATCTGAAACAAGATCACTCAATCTCTCCTCTGGCTCTGTGCCTTGCTTGCCGTGAGGTTCTCCGTTCATCCCCCCAGGGCTGCAGCAGTGACCTGTCTGGGTGGCTGTTGTGGCTGCCCAGATCCTAGAAGACCCCACCTGTGAGAAATAACCTGAATTTCAGTGTTTGCAGCAAGAAAAAGGTAAGGGCTCCTATCCCTTGAGGCTGAAAATGGCCCTTTCAAGGGAGAAGGCTCCCCTCTCCTCTCCCCCATCACAATTTTCCTGGGTTTTGTTCGGTTTTGTTTTTAAATCAGGTTGAACACCCTCCTGAGAAGAGCAAAATTCCTGTAATGAAGGAGGATGAGCGCTGAGACATACGCCCCAGCTCTGCAGCAGCAGGTAGGGAACAGCCTTCCTTTCCTTCCACACGCCCCTTTTTTCAGGCTCAACTCCTTCAGCCCAATCAAAACATCTGAGATATCTCAGACCCAGGGGCTTCACAGTTCGGCAGAGGTCACAAATATTTCCCTGATATTTTGGCAGGTTTTTGGCACAGTCTTAGGATATATTGGGAACAGAGTAATATAAGACAAGGCCAGATCATCTGGGTCACTGAGCCTTATGCCCTGTTACTGCAGACAATCCTGTAAGAGATGTTAAATCCAGAACAACCTCCACTTTTCCTTTGCCTCTTGCACATAACAAGCCACAATGTGGTATAACAAACTGGGTCTGGCTTTTCAACAGAAACGAGATATGTCAGGTTTTAAGTCTCCTTGACATGACAATGACTTCATCTAAATCCTGAAGCCATCCTTTGGATAGCCCAGCCTTGGTCTAATGTCTTTTAGAAAATGAAGCTCATTTAATTCCTGAAATGTGAAATCTAGGTCTCAGGTCAAGAGCACAGATGTTCTTTAGCTGAAAAATTCAGATCCATCAGAGACTGTCTGTAAGAGCCTGTACCTTTTCAAACTCTGGATTGCAACTAGACTTTATATATAGTCTTTCCAAGAGTAGGATCTAAATAAAAATACCCTTGAAGAATGGGGCACTTTTTATGCTCCCATCCCCACAATTTGTTAGGAAACAAAAGACTTCTTCAGGGACACAACTTGTCTGCACAGTACAAATAGCCAGACCTCAGCTTAAACTTTATTCCTTCTTTACTCTGTATCCAGCCCCACATTCCTTCCTCAGGCAGGAGTTTTATGGCACTCAGTGGGAGAATCCCCTAAGACAGGCAGGGCCAGATCATACAGCTAAATGGACTTGCCACCATGGGAGATATGGAAGCACCTCAGCCAGAGTAGGACAGCTGCTTCATAGAAAAAGAAACCAAAAAAATTCTTATCTTAGTAATCATATGGACAAATTACCAAGCAATCAGGAATCACCCCTTCATGGCTATAAGATGACAGACCACTGGCCAAGCCACATACCCTTTGGTAGTAAAGCGATTAGCTAAATCTCTTGCCAGGCAAATTTCTAACCCTCAGAAGTGGTGTTGGTTATGGGAAAGACATATCTACAGTACAGGGAAATTTTCATCCTCAGTAGGAAATACAGCTGGGCCAAAAAAAGCTTGTATTGCACCTGTATCTAGTACAGATCGTATATGCACATGAGTTTCTAGAAGGCAACAAAAAGCTCATTCATATGGCAATTGGGTCTTTATATCCTCTCCATGTGTATGAACTTATGGTTGTATGAACAGCCATATCCAGTTATTGAAGTATTTGATGATCCAAAGTGCTCAAGGCCTTCTTATTCCATCTCATTCACCGTTAAAGTTTTGTACAATCTTTTTACTGGCTTTCAGCCTGCGATAAATACAGATGACTTGCCAATAAAAGCTGGTGTCTTCCTCCATCAGGAGGACTATAGCATCATTGTTATTTAAGAGGTGGCAGTTTTGACACAATGCTTATTTAAAATTTGTAAAAGGAAAAAAAAAAGATAATGTAATAAATCTGCACGTTCTTCCTAAGCAGCCATTGAAAGTCTGAATGCTCTTCCCCTTTCCAAAAGCATCAGCCGTTTAATGTTTCCTAAGTTGTTTTTACATGAATTAGGGCGTTTGAGTGAAGCACTGTCAGTTACAAAACCACGCTGTTGTCTCCAGCTAATTTTGTGTTAGCAGCTCTTTTAAACTGCTAAATCTAGTTTTTAGTGTATGATGATTTTGTTTTGTGATGGTGTAAAACAGCTGCTACTTTTCTGATGAGTTGCCTGTTTTCCATTTTATGTCTCTGCAAGATGTTGGGTTTCATCATGGCCCAGTCTGACAGGCAGCTGAGAGCAACCTGCAAAAAAAACCCAAATCAAAACACAGCAAAAACAAAGATCCCCAAATCCAGGGGCTCAACCATCCATACATCCATATTTCAAAGTGATTGGTCCTCCACCCTCTTCACTTGTACCCTGAGATCATCTCAACACTGGACCTACACTAGGATGATCTAAATGAGGAGAAGGAAGCAGGATTATCAGGAAAGAAGGTTACTTGCTGCTTTAAGAGGACATGTGAGAGGACATCCAAATCCCCCAAGGCAGTTTCTGGGGGGCTGGTAAAGGTTGGGGTGGCCATGCCAGTTGTGTCACTGCTGTGCGTGCTGCTGGAGGGGGATACTGCATGACAAGAGGAGGTGGCACCTACGCAGCCTTTTCTGCACTGGGGTGACAGAAGACAGATGTCAAGCAGGGTGAGTTGCATTTCAGCATTAGTTGCTTACTTCACCTGGATTCACTCCAGTACCAGAATGAGAAATTAGAGCCAGATACCATCTTTTGCCTGTTTTCATGTCCCTAACCTTTAGCAAAGGCCAGCTACAGAAGGCCAGGGAAGCTGGCACTGGTGTGCTCAGTCTAGTCCTCAACCTGATATAGCAACGGAAGGTGGCCCAGGAATTTAACCCTCCTACCTCTGGCCAGTGCTGCATCTCCTGAGGGCCCAGAAGGATGAAAATATGGCTTGGAGTGTCTTTCCAACCCAATTATAAGTCCGCTTTTCTCAGACCCTTCTTGCCTGCCACTGCTTTTTCATTGCAGTTTTGCATGAATTTCTTGGGTGCCAAACTCTTGTCCTCAGCAGGACCCAGGATGCAGCTGCTTGTGGCAATCAGGAGATGGGAGCAAGAGCCAGATTGACCATGAATTAGCTACCCCTCACTGACATTTCAGGGGGGCTCCCTTAGGCAAAATTTCTATTACCTTTGTGCAAGGTATCTTGCACTTAATGTTCACCAGAAGTGCTCATGAGCCACAGAGTGTTCTGCATGTCACCATCTCCATACTTTGCTACTAATTTTCCCATACAGGCAAACAACCCTGGTTTATTCAGTGGCAGAAGGCTGAAGGATTGTCTTTGATCTTGTCTCGTCCCCTGGATCCTGTGGGATGGCATTTGTTCCATGTGTGCAAACACAAGAAAATGATGAAAAGCATAAAAGAAGTGCTCTCAGAGAACTGCTCAAAGAGGTGAAGACTAAGATCTTTCCAATAATAACCCACACCCCATAAAAAGAACCTAGATTTGGATAGACAAATTGGAAGCAGCTTGCCTCCCTGATTCTTCCTTCCCTTTGCACTTACACCCCTCCCCAGCACAACACAGGTTTTCCAAAAGCTGTGCAACCCATTGAACAGCGGTGGTCTAAACTATTATGGAGATCTTAAACTGCTGAATTGTTACAAGCTAAAATCGATTGCAACTGAGCCTGTGAACTGAAGTGCTAGGGAGAACATAGAGACAAGTGGAGAAAGAGTGCTGAGGATTTTGTTTCTTTATATTTTGTGGGGCTTTTTTTGTTTTTCTTTTGCATGCAACACCATCATAAGCTTTTCAGGCAATCTTGCCTTAATGAGTTCTGCATTTCTCTCTCTCAGTAGGCATTGGACAGTTTCTCCTGGTATTTCCAACATAAAAGGTATTCTCGGTTTGTCTTCTAATTTGCTTGTTGCGGTGTCATTTCTGAAGAATTGTACAAGTGCTTCAAAGTCAGATCCAGAGGGAAAATCGATGATGTGGATACCATGATATTTACTTCTCCTCAAGCTAAAAAAAGCCTTTTTAGCTTTTTAAAACTAAAAATTCTTTCTCAGCCTGTTTATTCTGCGTTGGTTTTATTTGCACCTTCATCACCAGAGCATCTGAACACCTTCAAGTAGTACCTTAAGCAACGTGACTAACATCTGTCATGTATAGTTTACTCGTTTTTTCTCAGCATCGTTAAAATGAATTTAGGGCTTGCGCTGGATCGATAGCGCTGGAGACAGACAGTCTCTGTTTAGCCTCAGTGCAGGTACAACATCTACGAGACCCTCCTGACAGGTCCCTCCAACCTGCTGCCCCTCTGCCCTCTCCCCCGAGTGCCAGCTCATGTGGGAGATGCAGCTCTGGACCAAATTCGCTCACAGTGGGACAGAGAAGTCTGAGCAGTTTGGGGAGATCGGATGCGTCTGTCAGTGTTTGCCCGCTCTCGGCTGCACACCGAGGGACCTGCGTGTGATCTTAGGTGCCTGCAGTAGCAAAACTACTCAGGAGCCCAGCTGGATTCAGCAGCCACTGATTTTCCAAGGTTTTCTGCCTTCCTCAGGCTGCTTTGCTTACTTTTTAGTATCAGTTACAATTTACGGCTGTTAATGGACAAAAATGTCAGTGTTTCTCACCATCAAAAGCCTTCTCTACTAGATTTCTGCCAGTGGGAGCCTTTGACAGAGATGGTGGTCTCAGACACTTGAATTCGGGTCAATACAGGTCTCATGCTGAACAGGGCTGGCAGCCCTCCCCTATGGAGCCAGCACCGGGAGCAAGATCTAGGCATCCTGAGGCACCGTAATTTCAAGTAATATGTTTTCTTAATGGGCCAAGAACGCTTTGCCTAATTTTGCTTTCAGTGCATGGGATTGTTATTGCTCAGTGGCCTCACACAGGTGTTTAAGCATTTCTGTGGTATGATTTTTCAGTAGCGGCATAAGGTTTTATTGACTGTTACCTAAAGAGTAACTTCAGAGGAAACGAGCATTCGCAGTTGGTTGTGATGGATGCATGTGGAGCTGTGGCAAAAAACCCAGGAGCTGGTGACCTCTCTGTCACGGTCTGTTGTATTTTGAGTAAGAGCACAAAGTAACTGAAAAAGGACACTGCTTTCCATGCAGTAAGAAGAATTAGGAGGAATGAAGTTACTGATTTATTTGTTTCCCCAGAAAACTGTTGGCTTCTCAGCTCTGATAATAGGAACATACCAAGGACGGTTGAATAGGTAAATTAAATTCCAATGTTTGTGAGGATACCGGGGTATGGAGTGTATTTGGCCTATGAATATGCATTACATGGCAGACTAGGGGACTCTGGTCCCTGTGTGGTAATCTAAATTATACAGCTTTTGACACATAAGAGACCCCTGACCTGCAACTTGGCCTTGTTCCAGTTCCACAGTAAGTCAAAACTCAGGTGCGTAACAGTCACGTCTCCTCACGGCCACCAGCCTGTACCCTGCCATCCATAAAACTCAAACCCAGGTACCTGGCTGTTTGGAAACCCATCACCCTCCAGCAGGACCCACTCAAGGCATGTTCCAGAGCCCGTTCCTCTGGACAAGATCTGGTACTGTGCTACAGTGTTAGCAGCAATGAAAACATGAGTTATCTGATCAAGAAAGATAAATACATCTACTTCAGAATACATAATCTTACCACATATGTGAAGTAGTTTAACCATTAGCAAGTTGTCAAGCATTATTGAATGGAATTAGCCTCTTTATTTCTGGTCAGGATCAATCTTTTTTTCCCCTTCCCAGTACAATGAGTGCTTATATGTTACACATTGCAACGCCTGGGGCAGATGACACTTGTGAAAGGGCTTGATGATCAATTCTGATACAAATCTGACATGAAGAGACTTGAGAGAATCTGGATCAGATGATCAAGGGGAGAAATAAACCCACATTTAATGCTGTGACACTCCTAAATATCTGTGCATGTTGTAGCTACCTCCAAAGTGTTCGGATCCAAAAGCAAGTGTGATGCACAGGGATGCTGTATGGAATAGTACATGGACAGAGTACAGGGGTGAGGATAGCATTTCACATGCCCTTTCTGAATTGAATATTGTGGAAGCGTTAGATGTGGGATTGACAGCCCTTCAGAATGAAGTATGATATTAATCATAAAATCATGGGGCAGAGAAATGCTAGCAGCCTCATGTCCACCAACTGTGGTCCAGAGACCATAGGCAGAAGAAAGAATTTCTGTGATTTTTTTATTCACTAAAAAAAAATCTCTGTTAGATTTGCACCTCCGATTCAGAGATGAAAGAGAGACCTATTACCAGTCCCAGACCTTGGAGCCATGCCTTCATTTACCACCAGTCGGCTTTGCTCCTCTCCTTTTTTCTTCCCAGGCCTGGCTGTATATGAGTATTCATGAACGCTCTTTATTATTTCTCCCCTCACAGTTGCTTTTTTCTTCCCACACCTGCCAACATTAGCTCCATTCTTTGAATCACGCTGCTGTACAGCCTAATGCATGTGATCTCCATGCCAAGATGTTATTTAATTTCCCAACAAAGTTCTTTTGGCTTGGAATGAGCCGAGCAGTAAGAGCACAGGAGGGGAGGCATAGACGGGGGTGGGAAGAGGAACGAGAAGGAAGAGGGACTCAAATTTATGTTGCCTCTGGCTTCACGTACCAGAGTTGTGCTGTGAGGGGCTGGGGAGCAGTGTGGGTGGGGTGGAAATGGCAGCAGGGGGTTCATCGATGGCAGGTTGCTGAATCAGGAACCCTGACACTTGTGAAGTACTCTGTCAGGAACATTAAGTATCCAAAAGTGATAAAGCTTCAATTTGCTAGTCCATTAGACTAATTACTGCAATAATTAAGTAACTACTTGATTAGAACTAATGGGTACCTAATTATCCAGGAGAAAAGTATCAGGTGGCAATTATCAGGTGGCAATTAATAGACTGGAGTTAATGTCTTAGCACTGTCTTTGTATGAATTCATAAGCAAGGTAAAGAAAACAAACAATAACTTATTAATATTTATTGGTGCCACAGTGTTTTTCAGCTTGTTTCATTTACACAGAACCAATTAGTGAAAAGACAGTTAGTGTTGCAAAGATGTAAAGTGACTGAAGCAGGAGTTTGATTTTAAAGGAACAGGATCACATTAGCACTTATAAGCAAAGACAAATGGGTATCAGCCAGGGACTTGGTTCTGGTGCTACTAATTCATCAACAGAAGAAATCAGAGTAATTGAACTCAGTATTAATAATGAAACACACAGGAAGGCAGGTCCTGTCTTAATGGGGTTCACTTTAGTTTTGGTCCCTCCCTGAGTCTTCATCAGCATTTTCTACGTTGCACAGGAAATGGAGGGAGAACCTTAGTGAATGAACGGGAACTTCCCTCTGGCATGGGTGGAAGACACCATCATGAAATCTTCCAGATCAATGCTGCAGACTCTCTAAAGGAGGCAGATTTCCTGGAGAGCTAATGCCTGGTTGCAATGCTGCTACAAACACAGTTCCCATAATGAAGGTGAGGTGTAGAACCGAATTCCTGCCCATACGCTCTGTTTACCTGTGTAAAGAAACCATAACGACATCTCCATTCCTGGTAATTTCCCCTTAGCTTAGCACCCATTTGAAATATCACTGCTAGTTTCCATGAGACAAGTCTAAAAATCAACCTAAGCTCCTTTAGACCTCAGATGATTTGGGTGGAGGGTTTTTTTTTTTTTGGAGGTTTTTTTTTGTGGCCATGCAAAGGGCCATCTTCTCACATGACATAAATTGCTGTTATTTCATTGGTGCCAACCTGACTGTAGTGACTTATGCAGAATCAAAATATGGGCTAGGATCTACTTTTCCCCACTCTCTTCTCCAGATTCAAGAAGCTTTAAATTTCCCAGAAGAAAAATAAAAAATTCCAGGGAATTCTTTCCTACGAATCTTTATGGCCCTCATGATCATTGCACCTCTTAAATGAGCTCCAAACGAAAAACCATTGTGCGTGCAAGTTGTCTCCTTACCTCTCTATGGAAGAGCTCATATTAGCAATAATTACTCTCATGAGTAAGAGTTTTTACAGTGTGATATACAACGAGCTGGTGTTGCTTTTAGAGAGCAGAATGAAGGGTTCCCTTACAAATTTTAATCCTTGAAAATTCAACTGTTAGCAAATGAAAGACCAAATTCTTTGATGGATTTATATCAACGCAGTGAGATGGAGGTCTGCACACTACATGGTTTTATGGAGGCTGAGGATCTGCCCCCTACAATAGCTATTTCCCCCCCTCCATCCTTTTCTCTATGGTATAAATAAATGAAAGGTGTCCTAATCATATTTTAGACTGTGTGCAGAGTCACACGCTAAACCATAATGTTTGTATATTAGAACATGTGGAATGATAAATGGAGATAAATCTAAAATTTATAGAACATGAACATTTGCATAAACTGCAATATCCAAACATATAGGCTGTTAAGTAACAATTGTCACAAAGGGCATAAAAAATTCAACTTTGTTTCAGGAAAAGAACTCAAATTCCTAACATGATTAAGATAATATATCATTTGTTCCTATCTTATTAAAGGCGTAATTGTTGTTAGACACAGAAGTGGCATTAACTCTAATCTGGCTTTATATATGTACAAATAGGAGGGGAGGTGAATGTGAAAATTGATGCTTTTGGTGATCCATAGGCATTTTATTAATGTTTGAATAATAACTGCCTGGAGGGCCTGTTATAAATTAAAGGGACGAATTGAGATATAAATTTTTATGAGGACTAGTTATACATTTCCATTATGTGTTTAAAAATGAAGGAATTACTGTGAACACAGCAGAACTCACATTTATTTGAGGTGATTTGGATGGGAGGGAAGGTGCAGTGAAGTAAGCTGCATGCTGGCTGTAAGAAAGATGTATCTGTCCCTTTGAAAAGATATATCATATGTCATGCATGAACTCTGTTCTACAGGAGACTTTTCTCTGCAGCTGATTTCGCATGATTATTTATTTGACAACAGCAAGTGATGATATAGCAGCGAGTTTTAGACCACTTAGAGAAGAATCCTTATTCTTAAATCATAGAGGAGTTCCCAAACCCCAACCACTGTCAAACTAGAGTTAATCTAAGAGAGGAACCCAGTAATCTCTTTGGCATTTATTTCTCATTATTCTTCCTGTCTGGATATACACATCTTCATTTGCTGTGCATCTATGAGACCAACAGCGTATTTCAGAGCTTCCTCCTGCCCTTTGCTGTGGCTGTTTGTGGGAGCTCAGCTCTCGTTGCTGAGCGAGCACCAGCCCCGCTTTGTTATTCACCAGCATAGATGCCCCGAGAGCCTCAGACAGTGCCATCAATGTGCTTTTGCTGTGACAATAACCCAGTATCTTCATTCAGGCAGGTACTTTGGCCCAAAACTGCATCCGTTCATAAGGGAGAGGACAATTTACCCAATACTGAGCCAGTCACTTAATATGTGGGGACCTGTTTTCCACCACTTGGTTTATTGCAACTGACCCCCGAGGGCAAACCCTTTTAGATCAAATTCTCTAGGTTACTTAGTGTTTAACCCTTGTTTAGAGGTTTGATTGCTCTTGATTTCCATAGGTGCCATGAAACTGATGGCTTGGAGGTCCTGAGCAGTATTCTCTGTGCCTCAGATCCCTGTCTGTAAGATGAGGAGACTCACAGGAGTGGTTTGAGGAGAAAAGTGTTCATTGTGATGATGTCTGGAGAGACGACAATGTACTATCATCTGTAGACATGCTACATTGATGTAGCAGCTGTGCTAGTGTGCGTCAGTCGTGTTTTAGTGTAAGACACACCGTACAGGGGCCTTCCATCTTGCAGTCTTTCAGGTGAGTCATTTAATTAATTTCAAATTTTATAGACCTTTTTTTTTTTTTTTGTTTCTCCAAACACTCACTTTAATCAGACTCACAAGGACTAGGTGAGTACTTTCTGTTTGGACTAGGCCTGATTCATTGGGATTCAAGTTTTTCTTATGCTCCTGGCTTGCAGGGAGCCTAAAGCATTAATGGAATTGATAAAACATTGAGATCTATCTCAATCTCATTCCTCTTCTTTGAAGCATCTCCCTGGGCTTCACCATTCAGGGAGATCATTGTGTATGCTTGGAGAAGAGCGGTTGGGAGTGTCTTTTGATCTACAAGCAGCATTATTTTTTAATTTTTTTTTTCCTGAGGTGGAAATGAGTTGTTCTGCAGGAAATATGACAAAATGTCCTCATGGTTCTCATTAAGGTTCCTACTTTTAGCAGCCCTTTGAATCTGGACCGGATCCCCAGGCAACTCACGCTATGACAGTAAACCTCACCCTGTGGTTTGATGGTAAGAGGAATGATCAGCTCTACTTAGTTCCTAGTTCATTGACACGGTTGGTTCAGCTTTCCACGACCTCAGTTCTTTGCCTCCAATCTTTCAGCTGAGGAACCCAATTTGTGACACTCCTAATCTTACCCAGATCAAGTTCCCAGTGTCCATTACATTCTAGGATAGTAGTACCATGGTTGTGTCTATCTCTTCACTTACATACTTACATAATGCAGGTTATTTCCCATAAAGTCATACAAACAACCTGGTTGCCTGGGAGCTGTTGTGGAAATATCTTCCAACAAGCACCGAAGCAGCAAAAAAATATTCTCCAGTCAATAGGAGCCTTTCCTAAATGCATTACAGTGCTGAACAAGTGACTAATTAGACAAGAGTCGTACTGTCTGTTTTCCAAAACCATGGGGTTTTTTCTGTGCGTGTTATTGAAGGGACAGCTTCACAAGAGTTTCTTTAGGGAAGGTGCAGGGGAATGTTGCAGAGAGTAAGTTCTATGACAGAATTAGCAAATGTATTAAGTACAGTGCCAATCTGGTATAGCAGAAATGACTAAATACCCATCAGGGCCTGTCACTCGTCAAGAAGTGAAATCTTAGAGCCATTTAAGTCAATGACAAATGTTCACAGAATCTGGCTGCAAGTTAATAAATGTTTGGAGCCTGTATAACTCAAACTCTGATATTTGTCAGATTAATTATTTGATTGATCTTATTGTCTGTCAAATAATTTCTTTGTGAAGTTAGAATGCTTTGTGTTTTATTATCTGTAATTTTAAATAAGAAAACATCATACATGTATGGAGATACATCATTGCAAGTTTTATGTCGGGTCATAGACAGTTATTATACATAATATGAAATCATATAACTCAGTATGGGATTGTAAAATGTTCAAAATGGGCCACAGCTGAGGTTGCATCTCCTGCCTCCTTTGGGTCATTTCCTGGTTTAGGAGCACTTTAAAATTCAACCTGAACTTTCTTTTATCATATACTTCTCATTAGGCTACATATATGTAAAATTAAAGAAAATAACTCTATGTGCACACCAATTCCTTCAGCTTACCCTTGCTTTTAATACAAAACAGAGGATTTCAAGACTATATACATCAGGTGTTTTCAGCAAAGTAGCAGCAGCAGCAGCAAATCATAGACATTTGTCATTCCTTGGAGCTGTCTGACAGTTCTGACAATTCATTAGGCTGGGCTGAAAAGAGGTTTAGAAAGCAAAGGAAGGATCACAGGTAGTGGAGTTGCTTTTGCATGATCCAGTAATAGCTGATTTGTATCATTTTTGGTGATGGATACACTGTTCAGATTAAACTCAGCTGAATTTTTCCCCTTTATTCTTCTCTTTTTTTTTTTCTTTCTCTTTTTCCTCCAACAGGAGCTTCTGGGCACATTAGTCTAGATTTAGACCTCTATTTATCCCAAGAAGTAGATGCCAAGGAAATTCTTCCTGGTAGCTACTGATATTTGTGGCTTACTAGAGCTAAGGAGAAGTGAAGTGAGCTCTGCTATTCAGTTTCTACCCAGTGAGGCTTTTCTTTTTCATCGTGTTTGAGTTACATTCCTTTCTGTAGCTATACCATGACATGTGCCATTCTTCAAAGTCAGAGTCATTCCCACCTGAATGTATGCAAACCAAACCTATGACATTGTTCGGCGGTAAGTGCCTCCATTATCCCACTCCTTCCACTTACCAATTTGCTTTTGAGACTCGTACACAAGCAATTTTTTGACTTGAAGGCAAATCCTTTGGAATAACGCTGAATCTGCAGAATAGGCCACCTGGAAAATATTTGGTCTTCCGCTGGAAAACATTTCCCTCTTCCAGGTTGGTGGGCTGTCTCAAATCATGCGACAATGTAAAATGCCTGGGTCAGATTCTGAGTTGATGAGGCAATGTGGTCCAGCCAGAGAGTATCCTGGGGGTCAGGCAAATGATGGTCTCAGGGATCAGCAATATCACGGAGCCTGCTTAGCCCTGCAGAGAATGAATAGCTTTCCATCTTCATTCTGTCTGTTTTATGGCTGCCACAGAATAAGCAGTCTGAGATTGATCCTGACCCAGTAGTATTATATGGAGGTCCTACAAGAGCAATAGTTGCTCTTGATGACCATTGGAACATACTCACTTAAACAATTTTAACATACTACTAAAAGAAGGCCTTGTATACAGTTTTTTAGTATTACTATTTTTTTACACATGAGGTCTCCCAGACCCTCAAAGCCATCAGTAAAATTCTACGTACTTTCTAATTTGTACCTTTCTTTCTTCTCTGAGGTTCAAAGAGCTGACAGCACCACCTCATCATCCATCTCGGACACAACTCCTTCAAGCAGAGTTGCCAACCTGTCTCAGCCAAAGGCTTTGCAGCTTTTAGCTGCTGAATACTCAGAGAGAGATGAACCAGACTTTTTAGCTGGACAAGCTCAGAACTGGAAATTACAGCAGGGTTCTGCTTCTTCCAGCATGTCTTTATTGGCCTGAAGTCAGCCCCTTTCTTCTGGAAATAAAGGTATTTCTGGCCCCATAATCCTATGTGCAGGACTAGGTGGATGAAAGTAATTGATGATGACACTTGTGGATGCTGGCTTATGTGTCGTGTTGTCTGATGTGCCTCCATATTTTCTTGTAGGTTGTGTGATTTTTTGCAGTCGGTTGTGAGCGGCAGGCTGCACTTGCTGGTTTGTTATTCTGGAGTTGTGCATGTGGGTTGAACTGTTGGCATTAATTATTTTTAATAGTGACTCAGACACTGAATTACAGGATCCTACCCATGGATATAAGAGGAAACAAAGAAACAAACGGCTCTCCTCTCCCTCTCCTGACATAAGTCATATTTTGTCTCCTACGACCTCAACCGGCCCTTTAAATTTCGTATCAAACATTAGAAAGAAAGAGGTCAAAGTAAGAGCCCTGTTGAAAAAAAACCCACAGCCAACCCAGATATGAACTATGGGAACTTGTCATCTTATCATCCTAATTGAAGTCATTCTGCAATGTATGACAGTCCATCATATATTCTGCCAGTCAGTGTGTCATACATGATGTGTAACGAGAGAGCTCATAAACCCAGAGGGGAAGCCCCTTCTTTTTTATTACTTTATTTGATCATTTTCATAAAAATTCCCCTTGCTCAATACAGAGGGACGTGTTTATTAGGCCCATTAAAGCTTTGTCCATTCATTTGACACTGTGATTTACACAGCTTTGCCCACAAAAGAATCCCATTATTTTCAGTCTGGAGAGGTGTCCTTTTTATTGTGTGATGAAAAATAAGTATTTAATTCCACAGGTGAAGGCAAAGAAAGGGGAGGTTGTTGTCAGAGGCTCAGAAGTAAACAAAGGGATGCTTTAGGTATAATTGACTCAGAGAAAGAAAACATTCCCAGTAAATATAGAAAAATAAATAAAGAAAGATGCTCTTCCCAAGGAGTGGGAATTGAACCGGGCTCAGCTGAACTTTTTTTTTCCTCTGTGTGCCTTCATTAAAAACAGCAGAATTTGGCAAAATTTCCCTCTGTGTTCTACTCATGAATGTTTCTAGAAAATATCAGCTTTCATACGCAAATATTCTTGAAGTGAAATTGGTGGCTTCCTTTGAACACAGCTAGTGCCTCAAATCCCATCTGCTTTTCCTACAACACGCCCACTCATTATCTAGCTTATTTGGCTTTATTTTATTTTTTTTTAAATGAACACAAATTAAGCTATTTAATCAAATATGTACATGATTACATGGCATTTTTGCATAAGAGTTATACACCCACGGAAATCATTAATCACAGATAACAACACTATGTTAAAATTAGACATTTTGCTTTCTTTCTTTTTTGTGTGTGTGTGTGTGCTTTTTAACATAATATCCTGCGTAGCTCTAATTTCACCTCTACTCTCATTTGAATAAAGCAGGATTGTTTTACATCAAATTATTCATTTGACTGTAGCTCTGATAATTGGTATTTTTGTTTAGGCTTGATCTCAGAGGAATAATAATACAGGACTTGAAAATAAAATTGGAACGGATCGGGTCTTTTTTTTTTATATTTTTCCTCCTTTTGCTTGCACGGAATGTCACCATGAATGTCCATTGGCAAACTGGATAAGAAAGAGTGTCATAGTGCAGGACAACCTAGAAGATGACAGGTATTTCCAGGCATAGCAATGATGAGATCAAATTCCCCTCAACCTGCCTTGTTTGCTGATCTTTTAATCAGATTCAACTTCACTGCAGCTACAGCACAAGGTTTCCTGACAATGTATGACAGCATGTGACAGAAAAATATTTTGATTTTTTTTTTTTTTTTGGCCATTTGATGCTATTTCTGATAAATCTGAAACCCCAGCAGCATCTGATAAATCTACCAAACTATTTCAGTGGAGGTTTTTAAATGAGCATAATTGAACCGGAGGGTTTGGGGTTTGTGTTCATATGTTTGTAGTGGAATCCAAACAGGAAAGCTGGGAAATGATCTAAACCCTTTGAGGTTAACATGCCATGAAAGAGCATCAACGACCGAAGAGGACATTATTAAAAAGCAGCCAACCTAGCTCAGAAAGAACCACCGTGTGAAGCAAGAGCCCACAGAACAACACCCAGGGCTGTTTGTGATCCCACAGGGATATGCATTTCATCCCCTGTCTTCATCTCTCCAAATTTCCTCTGAACTGCTTCTGAGCTGCATTCTTGAAAAAGAAAAACACCAGCAACTACTGAATGCATCTTATCAACCCTTTCCCCACAATCTGCTTCATATTCCTCTCACACCCGTGTTCTTGCAGTGTCTTGGGGAAACGCTTGGATCAAAGATAAGAGAGAACAAGGAAAGGAATGAAGCAAGAGACAAACAACAAAACAAAACCACCACCCCCCAAACTTTTGACTAAACTCCTTTGTGAATCGTGTGCATGATTACAGCAAAGTTAAAACTGCCTTCTTCTTCACCAGTACTTAATTCCTGCTTTTAAAATCAGGCTCCCTTTGATCTTGAGGATTGAAATGATCTGGAAATGAAACAGCCATTGCTTTGCAGAAAATCTGGATAGGGTCCCAGACATGGCTTTTACCTGGAAGGCTTCCAAAACAGGATGAAATCTCTCTAGTTTCAGAACAAATTGCAAGATTTTTTCTCTACGTCTAGTCCAACTGTGAAACTCTAGCCCCCATGTCTGCTGTTTCCCAAAGCGCAGATGTAATAACCTCTAAGGTGAACCAAGAGCTTTGTTCCCCCATCTTTTCCCCTCTGCCTCTCCTCGGAGGGTCAAGGGCTGGGAGAATTTTATTAAAGCAAAGGCTTAAAGTTCTGGGCAAACTAAAGTTGAGGAGACAGTTGGTTATAACCCAGGCTAGATCCAGACATGTGAGGGTTGGAGAGGACAGGGGACCAGGGGCATCTGTAACATCTGGATCCTCTTGCAGGCACAGAAATATCTGCTTGGCTTCACATGACCTGGTCCCAGTGCCAAAAGGGCTGAGAAATGTGGTTAAGAGACACTGAAGCAGGCTTTGCCCTAGCAAATAAGTCCCACTGAGAAAGCAAGCACATCAATATTTCTTTGAGTGGGTTTTTTTTTAGTTAATATATTTCCATATGTTACATGAATATTTCTTTTTTGGGGATTGTGAGTCCATCTGGTACTTGTATTTGGAGGGCTTGAGCTGGCAGATCCCTACCCTGTACTCTGTTACACAGAGACCGGGACTGCCCTTACAAGGATGGGTAGCTGGTTGGATAGAGACAACTTCTCCTCAGCTGTCTTTTTAATTAGATGGACTTCTCAAAGCAATCAAGGCAACCAGGCTACTTACTGTCAATAAGCTCCCACGGTGCCATTTTTTTATGCTACAAAAAAAGGGGTATGGGCTCTGTCTCTGAAGCAAATCCATCCAATATAAAGAAAACTCTCTCTTTTTGTGTGCTAAATGGCCAGTCACTGCACACTGCAGCAACCTCCATCTAGGAAGTGTAAAGGAGAAAGGATGCCTAGGCATCAATACTAAGCAGAAAATGTGCTGAAATATCATAGTTTGTCAAGACAATAAGAATCACTTTCCTTTGCATGTGTTATTAAGGAACCGGGGAATAATTATCTGCTTTAATACAAGCTTTTTTCCTTCTGCATGATTAACTTCACTGATATCAACAGAGAGTGTGATGACTCTGAAATGACAGCTGCTGGTAGCACGTTCTGGGATTAGCAAAAACAGGTTGTCACTTTACCCTAGTCAGGAACAATCGGTCGTTCTGTGCTGGGTGCTGGGCAGAAGAGCCGGGTTCTGCACCAGACATCCCACAGCCCAGGCGTGCAGCAGGTTCAGCCTCCTGCCAGGTGGCTCTCAGGTTGGGCGCGCAGGGCTAGCAGCTTTGACAGGAGGCTCGATTTTCTGATGCAGCACAGTGTAATTTTGGCTATGCAGCTTCCAGACTGAAAGCACTCAGCCCTCCTCATGCTAAACTGCGATCTCCATTAGCCTGGAGATCTCTGACCAGCCCTGCTGCGAGGCACAGAGCTCTCTCTCTCTCACGGTTCACAGAATCACAGAATCACATGGGGTTGGAAGGAACCTCTGGAGATCATCTAGACCAACCCCCCTGCCAAAGAAGGACCACGTAGAGCAGGTTTGACAGGAACTTGTCCAGGCAGGTTCTGAATGTCTCCAGAGAAGGAGACTCCACCACCTCCCTGGATAGCCTATACCAGTGCTCTGCCACCCTCAACTCAGGTTCCTCTGCTCTTGTTGCTCAATGCATGTTCAACGCATTGAACTGAGTCTAAAATATTATGTACTTTAAAATGCCTGGCTCTAATGATAGCCCTATCTCTGACTACTCAATGTGCAAAGCGACAGTGCATACACCAGCCCGTGGAAGGGATGAAGGGAGAGGTAGGACAAATACACAAGACAGTAAGTCAGAGTAACGGCATGGAACAACCAAACGATCCTTTCATTCTTACTAAAGTTGTACAAAGTCTGTCAAATGGCTTCTGTGGAAATTAATCAATATACGGAAAACTCCATAGCAACCGTGTGGACAACAGGAACCAGCCTATAAATTAAAGAAGGCTACCGTGAGTATGCAGAGCTATCTGGGGAGAGCACCGGGGCAGAGTCGCAGGGCTCAGCAGAGCTAGGACAGGGTCCATAGAAAGGGATCCTTCGGTAAAGTCCTCATTTTGTCAGTGTCAAGAAACATAGGAGCTGTAAAACAAAGCAAACTGCATGCATGGAAGCAAAACAGAAATTTGGTGCAGCACCACGTTCTTTTGAAAATGTTATAATAATTTTAAAAAGATGATGAAATATCTGTATATTTTTTAAGAAAAATAGGAAATGAAAAGACTAATTCTCAAAATCTGCAAAATATACAGTGATGAGTTATTGAGGACTGGTGGGGGGGTGTTTTTGTAATTCTGTAGGCATCTCAGTCCTCTGGTGAAATGATGTATGGGGCAATCGTCTGGTAGGGGCTGATGGGATGTAAATGAAACTAATTAAGGAAATGTCAAACATAATTAATAAAACAGGTTTAAGTTGCAAAAGCACTGTCAGCTGAATGAATGGGGAAGAATGCTGCCTTCCCATTGTTTTGGGGCTTGCTTGCTTATTTATTTATTTATTTATTCCTTGCTCGCCCCCTTGCCCTCCCACCAGTTTTTCAGTTGCACCATTCAATTAGATCTCAGAAAGCTCTTGGTAGCTGCTCAAATTTCCACCTTGCCCCCCTTCTGAGCTGAGGTCCCATAGAATAGGAGGAATATAAATTTGCCCTGTCGTCTTGCAGCCTGGGAAGAAGAAGAAAAAAAATTAATTGCTAACTCCTCGTCTTCCCCAAGTACTACAGGACATTAACATAACCAATTTGCTTGAACTCCTCACTGGCTGCTTAATAGAGCATCTGACCAGCTGATAAGACCTGGGTGCTGCTGCCTATGATACCTTGTTATTAGCATTTTCATAATATTCAAATATTACAGCCCCATGATTCACTAGCCTCCATTCATTATTGATAAGTACAAAAAATAAATAAAAAGGGTTTATAAATAGCAAAGGGGGGTGAGCGACCTATAATTATGGCAAGCAAATTAGGGTGCATGGTAGAGTCAGTTACATTTGCCTAGGAGTAATGATGCTCAAGAACTTTTTCTCCCCAGAGACCAGAAAAATAATGGATTCCCTGGCAGCTGCAGATGGGCTAGGAAAGGCTGTCACCCAGGACACTGTTTATATAAGTTAGGCCGAGCATATGGCTCTGTGTCCTGCCTGTAGCCGCCTCCAGATATTGCAGTTTCAATGAAAAGAAATAAACACATAAATAAAAATAGCCCCTCACTGGAAGGTGGTGGTGCAGGAAAATGAGGAGGAGAAAGGTAGAGGGGAGCTAAAAAGCAAACAAGCAAAGTGAGTCTGCTCAGAAGTTTCTGCTGAGAGCAATCCCAGCAGCTCAGGGATCAAGTAGGGGTGTTATCTTTAAAACCAGAGGCTGTTGAGCTGCATCACTGAAGAGAGAAAGATGAAATGTGCTTTCTGCTAACACAAAACTTTTTCCATGTTGCAGTCCAAGGCAGTTGTACTTAAACACCAAAGCTTTGAGCCGGAGATGATAAAAATCATGGTCCTAGTTAAAAGTAGGAGCTACTAGAAATAACCACTGGATACTTTATAATTTAGTCCCTGTGGTTTTATTTCCATTAATCCAATCAAAGGCCTTTTTTCTTTACTAATGAAACTGGAATGAAACACAAAAGGGAGGCTGACCTGTTAGCAGGTGACTGTTTCTTATAAGTTATTCATTAAAAACACCCTAACGCTCTGGTGCTGAAGGAGGCTGTACCTACTTCTGTATAAATTAAACATAATTGAGTTGGTTGCAAGGAAAAAAAAAAAAAAAAGTTATTTTTCCTAACTCCAAATCATTGTACAGCATGCATGTGTTGGAAACTGAACCCATGCAGACATTTGCATAGGATTGGGGACTAACCCTTGCAGGCCAGCTGCCCCCACCGTTTTCCATTCCAAGCAGATCTGAATGGCCAATTCTATTGTGGGTACAAATATCCCCCATGTTTCGCAGTCAATGTACTTTAGATAAGATAGGAATTGGCCTTGGTTTGGCCTTTCTTGCTAACATTAGAGTAAGCTCAGAAATGGAAGGGAAGAACTTTGGCAGAGAAACTGCAGTTCAGATGCTTTCTCGCTTTAATTTTTTTCTTTATTAAATGTAATTAAACTATTAGTGAAACTGGGTTTGGCATTATATTGTCAATTCATGTCATTCAATCCTTCTATTTGGACCTTTGACCAATGTGACACTGGCATTTCTTGAAAAAACACTATCTAAAAACACCAATCTGCCTACAAATTTCACAGTTTGTATTTCAGTTTTTCCAATATATTTTTTTTCCCAGATTCTCCCAGCATCTCTATGGACCAGCATTATTAGCAAGTATCTACTCTGGACTGCATTCTTGGCTGAATATAAAATTCCTGAGAACTTTCCTGCATCTTAACAAAAAATGAAGTGGCAATATTTATCAGTGCAATCTTCCAACTAAACACCCTCAACAGCCTGTGCCTGGAGCCTTGTCCATTTTGATATATGCAACAAAAAGTCCAAACTTATTCATCTTTATGCTCTGAACTCTGTCAAGGTTTACGTAGTAGACACAAGCTCGACAATGAACCTTACTTCTGCAGCAAGCTTTCTCCCCAGAACATCCCCGGTCCCACAGAAGTTCAGACCTGGGTCTGAGCTGTCCATCTTCAACACATGCACCCATCTTACAGAAGGATCCTTAGGCATCCTGTGGGCTCTGCTCTGCCTTAAACCTCACATTAACATCATCGAGGAGAAATACAAATTTAAACTGACACAGACTTACTTGTCTCTTCCTTTGTGTTTAAACACAGATGGTTGCTTTTGTTGTGCCGCTGCATTTCAGCCAATGCAAGCAGCAAAGTACTTAACTGGAATATATATGTCGTCTCCTTCAAACATTCACAGGTTTTTTTGTAGGTGAAGTATCATTCTCAAGAATATATACAGTGTTTTCATGCATCTTGATCTAATTCATTAGTCCTTATAATTTATTGTTAACTGCTTGGACATAGGAGCCATGACAGCTTTGAGTAAAGCATTTAAGCAGGCATCTGCTTTGTATAAATTATAGGAACCTTGGTCACACAAGTTTTCAGAGAGAAACAAAGTTCTTTTACCAACATCTGTAGCTTTTGGGATAGTGAATTTTTTTTTTTACTGTAAGAAGCTTTGGGTCTTGGAAACTGTAACAGAGAAAATCTATGACCTACCTGCAGACTTGTTATTTACATTTGTATTTGGTATTGTACTAATGGCTCCAAGGCAGGAGGAACATGATTGACGTGGGGGTTGGGAGCTGGAAAACACTTTGTTAGTCTCAAATCAGCTCCTTGGAGGCTAAAGCCCTGATTAACTATAACTGGAGTGGATTGTCTTAATCTGACTCCTGTAGTATTTTATGTCTAGCCATTCAGGCTTATTTCTGTAAATACTTAGATAAGCTTGAATCAATTACTTCAATGTCTCCCTTTGTTTCCTACCATCGGAAATGGCATGGTGTCATGATATAAGTAGGCAGAACAGCAGGATCAGGGAAATGATACCTTGTGCACACAGAGCAAGGAAGATGTGTGTTAACATGAGAGAAAGACATCACCTTGGAAGATGACTTCTCATATGCAAAGAAGGATGTTCCACATTCTTGCTCAGTGTGTCTCAAAAAGAAAACCTTACAACCAGTAAGAGTTGAAAAAACAATGCTATTCTGAATATTAGACTGTCCCAAAGGCCTTTCTCTCCTCTTTTGATCACCCCTTCTGCCTTTTGACTGGCTATGAGGCATCTGAAAGGGCAGCAGGACTTTTGGTGGTGATACTCAGTTGACCAAAGGTCTGATGTGCACATGCTCTTCTTGCCTTCTCACTTGTGCTGCTTAGATTCATTTGGCTCACTCATGAAGTTTTATGCATTACATATTTCCTGACTACAACCGAAGAAGTCTGACGGAGCAAACTAATTGAAACACAGTACTCTGCATCTCACTTTGGCACCATCGTTCCATGCCGTAGCCGCACGGTTCAAATTTAATAGAGTGCTGTGTCAGGGATGCCACTCACCCAGGTGAAATGCAACGCAATGGTGGACAAGCCTGGTGAGTGGTTTTCCTTTTCAAAAGTAGCTTGGAGACATGACTTCGCTCTCTTTAGTACCTCTGGATGCACAAAGGCATAGCTGTGAAGGTGATGGGATCATATCAAATCTACCCAAGTGCAGAGCTTTGGTTTAATTTTTTTTTTTTTATATATCAATGGCTAGTCTCAGCTCTAATTAACCTACTCCCCTATCAGTCCATTCCCTCCCCACATGCCGTCTTTTCCCCTTCCTCTCTGTGATCTCCATTTCACTGCAGAGATGGCCTGGCAAAGAGACATTATTCTATTTAGAAGCTGAGCACCTCACTAGGGGTGACAGGCCTGTTTTTAGGTCATTTATCTAATTGCTCTTTGCAGATAAGAATTAATTAGCCCGATTATTTTTCTTAGTTTTTGGATGGGTTCCCCACCTGGAGAGAAGAAATTCCTCTATGTCAGTGATTAATTGCTGAGCCAGAAGCTTTCTGCCTTGCATTTGTAATAAATGCCGACTGGTTCTTTAGGTCGCATTAGGAACCAGGCAGATTGTGGTTAAAATGCACAGGATAATAAAGCATTTGTACAAACAAGATCACTGCCATTACATTTTGATTAAATATTTTAATTTATCTGGAGGTTGAGGGACTGCAGGAATCAAAAGGTTTAAAGTCTCCTATTCCCAGCGCTTTTCGATGAGAGCCACCCTATAGCCCTTTGATCTAAAACATGAACCTCATGGCAATGCTTCAGTTTAGGATTTGGCACAGCTGGTTTGTCTCATATTGGTCCGAGTGCTCGGAGGGTCATCAGTCTGCAGCCAGCTCAACGTGGTTGGGATAACATTTTGTGAACTATAACGGGGCAGGAGGTTGGCTGAGCTGAGGGAGGAAAAGTTAAGATTTTTGTGTGAAATTATGGCAGGTTTATATCCAGCTGAATTTAATGTAGCAGAAGTGTCTTTCCCTTCCCTTCCCTTCCCTTCCCTTCCCTTCCCTTCCCTTCCCTTCCCTTCCCTTCCCTTCCCTTCCCTTCCCTTCCCTTCCCTTCCCTTCCCTTCCCTTCCCTTCCCTTCCCTTCCCTTCCCTTCCCTTCCCTTCCCTTCCCTTCCCTTCCCTTCCCTTCCCTTCCCTTCCCTTCCCTTCCCTTCCCTTCCTTTTATTTTTCTATTTCCCTTTTATTTTTGTTTCCATTTCTGTTAGTTTCCTTTTTTTTTTTTTTTTTTCTTTTCTTTCCATAATAATTTTCAGCATTCGGCCCAAAGAAAGTGGTGTTTTTCTGCAGGACCTACTAAAGAAAAGCACAGTGGCCTCAATTCTCAAGCTGGTCAGCCTAGGACATGCCTCCTTTCCAGGATTATACAGCAAGTCAGACAGTATGATCAGTTGTGCCCTTAAAACCTGATTTCTGCCCTAGAAAGTTCATGGAAGAAAATGGGAGTCTTGCCATTTGTTTTGCTGCGCTTGTGAACTGTTTGAAGCCCCTGATGTCCCAACAGGAGAAATTAATTGCTGGTGTTGGAGCGGTTTCTCTAACACAGCTGATCACAGAAGACATGGAGCTGCCTACTTTACGGTGATCGCTGCCACCTCAGAGAGACGAGGGCTGAAAAAGCAGAGGAATGAGATACTGACTCCCTCGGTCTAACAGCTGAGAGATGTTAGGAGGGCAGTATCGGGGCATCTGGCAGTGAATGCCTCTGCTGTGTCTGTTCTCTAGTAAAAAAATAAATCTTCCTCATCCTGAAACACTTACACAACCTTTACATTGGAGAGAAGTAAATTAGGGTCCCTGTGCAGACTTTCACTGTTAGTGGGTAGAGTTATTTTACTGGGGATTTTGTTTGTTTGGTTTTTAATGGAAAGCAGAAAAAAAAAAATGAGAAAAACAGAAAACATGACAATTCCTCTCCTGACAAGTGGGCTGAAGACCGAAGAGGAGAACTGATATTTCTCTAATGTATAGGAACAATATTGCATCGTGAAAAGTAACTTTCCATGGAATTTCAATTCTTACTCAAGTACACTATTTTGAGAATACCATTCCCAACTGTGATTTAAAGATAGAAAAATCTAGTGCTACACTGATGGTTAGTCAAAAATCAATGCTTAAAAATTGCTCCTACCTTCAACTTTGAGCTATAGGACGGCTTTGAGCATCGAGCAAAGCCCATGCGTGTCAGATATAGCTGATATATCTCACTACCTACAAAAATGATCAAAATTTTTTTACCTTTTCTTTTGTTAAATTGAGACTTCATTCTGGTCACCATTGCTGCCTGCATTTCACAACTAGATCAGAATAAACACCCAAGACAGAGTTGTTTTCTTTACCTGATATCCAAGGAGAGTCAGATACTTGAATTCAGTGGGAGCAGAGCTGCTAAATACTATTTTTGATCTTAGCTATTGGAACCTATTTTAACTAATATATTACATAGTAATTTGGGAATAAAGACAACATCTCACCATGTCACTGGGAAATTACATTACAACCCATTTTTCAGATGTGGAAATGGAGCCCCTGAGTCTGAGCTCTCTCCCTAATGCCACAAAATGTGTCACTGGAAAAACTTCACACAAAAACTTAGCAATGTCTGCTCTTGTTTTAAGCCCACACCAAACCATTTAATTTAAGTAAGATTTACCTCCCCCACCTGCAGTGTCATTTCTGGCACTGTACATGAGGAAATTTAACAATATCAAGTGGCCTGAGTTATGATAATGAAAGATGGTTGCTAAGAAAAACCATGATGATAGCCAAGAAATTAATATTACAGAGATGAAAATCTTCTTATGGACCCAAAATAATAGATGTTCTGTATCAATATATGACTAATCAGCACTCAAGGATTTATCTTTCAAATTACAGAACATGGTGGAGACATTTAATGCAATATGGTCTCCCTTCAGAGAGATACAGTATGTGACTAAATATCTCCAGTGAGTAATATTCACACTTACTCAAGTACTGTAAATATATCCCTGATAAATCTGGAGAGCGAATTCTTGTAAATTCTTGTTTAACACTGCAAGGAAGCTTAATAACTTTCCAATCTATCAACATGTTTTAATTTCCTACTGTGCAGTTTCTAACTGAAACAGGGCATTTAACAGAGGAGATTGAAAACTAAGGGAGAATGGACTATAGTGTATTAGAAAACCTTGGTATCAAATGTGCCGCTGCATTGTATGGGTTTGGGCAGGACATTTTCGAATGTGAATGTTTCATTGCCACTACGCCTAATTATGCATGCAATTTTTCATGTAAAATTAAGTGCATGTGCAATGTGCAGATTAAAAAAAGATAAAAAATCTTTCTACTAAGTGGAAATGGCTAAGAACCTGACAGAGGGATGCAGCCAGGTGGTTACACCAGCAAGTGACATTATGTGTACTTACGCGTATTTTCTAAGGTCCAGAATGCAGGCTGAGTAGAAAACTCAGTAAAAATCAGGCCACACTTAACAAAGCCAACCTGTTTTTAAGTGGGATTTAATAATGTTAACCTACATGTATTTTACAGGGCTTGGGAAGGTTACAGGTTGGCTGATCAGTAAATCAGGTTTATGTGATGTTTCAACCCCCTAGTTTTCTCTTTTTATTATTATTATTTTTTTTAACCACGTGTCTGGGGTGCCTGACAAGGGCAGATCCTTAAAATCTAGGGGACTGCTCTGTTGTAAAGTGTCAGCAGCCACACCACCCAAAATCTGAGCTGCCCAGTAGTTTTCAGACCTTGCCCCAAGAAGAAAGTTCAGAATTAAACAGATCTGTGATGGATAGATGCCTGAACCATAGCTGCTACGTTTGGGTAATACATGAAGCGATTTTTATTGATAAATCGGAAAACACCTCAGCTTCTTTTCCTAGGTGTTAATTATCTTTGTTTTTTTCCCCCTAAGCTTTGGGATATTTCCATGTGTTTTAATTTCATTAAATGTATTTATGCCTTTCTCAATAATTGTTCTACTGCAGAATCTTTGGTCTGCTGCGCAGGTTTTTCTTTGAAGGCTTATTACTTCTATAGACATTTTCTATGGATTTAATTTAAGGAAATGGTTGGTTTGGCCCTTTACGTGAGCAAATGTAGCAATGCCTGTATAATATTCCATAAAGCGTGCAGAGGCTTTTTAAAATATAAATTATTCAGTTATGATGATGATGATGCTACTGTGTATATAAACATGTTTCCAGTCCCAGAATGGGCATAAACTACTTACTTTGAATAGCAAACATGAAAGAAAACAACTGAGCTGAGAATTAATGACTCACTATTTCTGTTTTTTCAGCTTTAGGGGTCTCTGCAAAAGAAACATCTTCCTACAAGTGATAATATGAAATCTTGCTGTCCCTCCTACTTGCCGTTTTCCTCCATGGGGTCTTTAAAGATACTTCAAGTTTTTGAAGAACTTTCTACATTTTTCCTATAATCTTCCAAACCAAGTTTCCACGGTTTGTTGAAGACATTTTAATCTCTTGCTACCTAACAGGACTTTCCAGCATTCTCTGCAAAATTAATAATAACTGATTTTCCTTCTGTTTTTTTTTTTTCTTTTTTTTCCCCTGCACAAAAATATTAAATGGGGAAATAAACACAGAAAACCAAGTATTCAAAACATTACAGGACACCAGCAATAGGCCAAGGAATGAAATCATTATTTCCTGACCCCCTCAAATCACCTTTTGTGTACCACAGTACAGAGAAATATGGAGTACAGAAAACCACCTCCTTTCTGCCTGTTATTCATGTAATTAACAACATCATTGCAACAATTCACAACAGTCCTTAATGTGAATATTATTAATATCAATGCTTCATTGTGAGTAATACATTCCTAGACATCTCTTGTCACGATTCACAACTCTCTGGTGTTATCAAGCCCCTGGTAACTCTCTCAAAAGTTCTTGAGACTTATATTTATTTCCATCATTTCAGGACACCCTTTGTAAAGATGAATATCTTTTAATACCTCTTGCCAGGGTGCAAGGGGTGACCCTGATTTTTCATTTTGCAAAACACATGCTGAGTATATTAAGGCCCTGATGAGATACAGCACTGGCGAGAGAAACCTTCAAACATTACTTTTTTTCCTCCATAAAGTGGAAAACTCTAAATGATATTGTTGATTAGATACAGCATATTGGTAAAGGTCTTGCTAGCTCTCCTGAGCATGTCTGCTTGACTTCTAAATTCACAGCACTAAAATGTTTTCATTCCCTTTCCCTTCACTCCCCACTTAATCCTTAAGCATTTTCACCTTAATCCAGAAGTTTTCAAATGCCCTGACAAACCAGCTAAATGTAAAGAAATAGCTGCTTCTCTTAGCTTTTTTTCCTGTCAATCATTTAAAACCCAGCGGAATGTGTGATGAGGATGACTCAGTTTGTAGAAAAGCAGCAACTTAGCAGTTGGCTAATGTTTTGCGAGCTGCTCGGCTTAAACAGATGGAATACTTGTATTTCATATCTCAGCACCGTCGCTGATTACAGTTTTTTAGTAGTCCCAGGTACTAACTACCTCGGCATCGGAAGAGATTGGTAGCAGTCTGGTGTTCACAGCTTACTTGTGATTCTGTAAGGTTTTCTTATTATATTCAATAGTTCTGTCAGACAGGTGTTGGAGGGATGCAGTTGTGCTTTGGGGAATAGCAGGTAAATTTATGCATCTTTAAAGAACTGGCAGATTTAGCTGCCTACATATGATTTAAGGGCCTGATCCCAAACCCATTAAACTTAATGGGAGTTTTTCATTGACTTAGTTGGCTTTGGATTAGCTCCTAAGTGGATTTCCAGTAGAAGGCAAAAACCCAGCCAACAAACCTGTCGATTTCTTGGCACACTCATCCCCTTTTAGTGCGCAGTGGCATAGCCAAACCTTGCAGAGCTGCCCAGTAGAATTATTCTGACAAACACAACCTTTACCTGCAGACACTTTTACCCGTCACCTGGTACTCCCAGAATATTTGAGAAAAGCTTGAAGGAACAAGCAAATATATTACAGGATTTTGCCTGCAGAAATTTGGTTAAAATGAAAAAAATAAATGTAGGCTTGATTTAAATAAATTAGCCTCTGTTGCCTTAGAATAGAGAATTGCTGCACCACGCTGGACCAAAGGGCCATACAACCCAGTGTGCTCTCTGGATTCGGATAAGAGCAGGTATCTTGTGAACAATACAAGGATATTTTTCTAAAATACTCTGCTGATTTTCAGTGACCTGTGGCTCAGGAACTCCCCAAATGAGATCTCTATGTATTGAACAGCTCTCAATGTGGTTTTCTTTCATGAATTTCTCCATAGATTGCTTTTGAAACTATGCAAATACCCCTAAATCTTGTTGCAAGGAATTTTACAAGTTGCCTTTGTGTTACAAAGAGAGAAATTTTGTTTGTTTTGAGTATACCACTTGCTATTTTCATTTGGTGACTTTTAACTCTTAGATTACTAGAGACAGTGAACACTCATTATCTATTTGCCATTTCCAGACCAGCCAGAATGTTAAAGACCTATATCTGATCCACTTCTTCTCCCCCTCCTAGGTTGTTCTTTTTCAAGATAAAAAGTCTTGATCTATTTAGCTTAACTCAGAAACTATAATGTAACTTTTCCTAACCTCAAATAATTATGGACCTGCAATTAAATTTTGTGGTCAGCTTGGATTCGATCAATACATTAGGTTTACTGGATATGATGATATTTATTCTGACTTTTTTTTTTAATACCAAAATTAGTCTGACTCAACCTCCTTCATGAGATATTGCAGGGGAAAATAGGGGCGGGGGGGGGGAAAGAAGGGGAAAGCTCTATTTTGAGGATTCCTGCCATTGCATTAGTTAATAATGAGGGTTATATTAGTATTCTTGAAGTTCCTATAGTCTCTATGCTTCATACAGAGCTGTAAAATAAAACAGCCATATCCATTAATATGCTAATGTTATATGCTATGACCACGTTTCTCTCTCTGAGTACCTCCACTGTCTTCCTATCTCTTTCCACATCACATTAACACTCCCCGGGTGAAATCCTGACCCTGTTGAAGTCAATGGCAAAACTCCCATTGACTTTACACTAGAGTCAGGATTATCTCCTCCGAGGAGCTTTATGACTTTGCTCCTGACTGCTTTTCTGTTTTCACATCCTAGTGTATCCCCTACTTGTTCTCCCTCTTTTCCCGTAAATGCTCACCCTCATGTTCTCATTTATTTTGGTCTTTCACTCCTAATTCTGCACATTTTGAAATGAATCTACCAGCATGGAAAAGTCTTCCTCTGCTCTGCCTGCCCATTGACTCCCTCCTCCTGCTATCGGATCCTGCTTAAATTTTGTATGGCTAATCTTTCACTGCTAGCCACTGTTAAGGCATTCCCCTCTCCTTTCCCTATACCCGATCCTGATATAGGATATACTAAAACTGCAAGAATAGGTGAAAATTGCCTGCCTGCTTCCTCAGATGACTTCAGACAAGGTTTTCATATGCAAGACATCTACAGTTAGGGAAATGCTTCCAAGGCATTTTCTCCCTCTCATTTTTCCACCTTGTATTCAGTCCTTGCATTAGATAGACCTGTAATATTAATTCCTCACAGTCCCGCCTTATATTTTTAATTTAATTTTATTAGAGTTGTGCATGGTTATAGAAAAAATAAATTACCCTAAAATTAGCATGTTGAATAGGCTAAGGAGTATTTAGAAATGAGCAGAGAATAATGCTTTGTAGATAATTTATCATGCAGGCAAGAAGAAAGAGTTTGCCTGACTAAGGACTTCAGACTCTCCATGAATATATAGTGTAATCAGTAAAGTAAGAAGTTTGCATGATCAAGCACTAACCAGAAAAAGGTCACAATACAAAGTTCATTTAAATCAATAGAAAGTCTCCGATTGTCTTGGATAGAGGCCTAAGTAAGGATTTCAGGATTTGACCCATCACATTGCATTGCGCAGAAACCTTGTAATGCATTGTGGTGGTGCTTTATTTTTTAAATTTAAGTACATAGGCTGAGCAGCTTTATACTGTTGACTTTGAGTAGTTTTGAGTCTAAGATGAAAGACCCCAGAAACTATTAATACCCTCCAGAGAAATATCAGCCTGCAATAGTGAGTATGGATCCTCTTGTTGACCTAGTTTATATCTACAGAATCAACCTACACAATTCTTTTCACCAGCTGCTCTGTGGCTTAGGGAGATGGGGTGTTAATTAATGAGACATTTGTTGAAATTTATAAGGGCTTTTCCTATCCAGGTTAGACATAAATTATGAAGGCTCTGGCAAAGTGGGCAGAATATTGTTGACTGTAACTGTTCTGCTTATTTTAGCCAGTACTGGAGAAAATAGGTCTTCAAAGAACAATTTATGTGCAGGAGCGAGCTTGATGAGAAAAAGAGAAGAACATTTAAAGAAAAGAAAAAGAAAAAAGAAAGTCACAGTATGAAGTGATTTGTTTTTCCTGTTTGCTGTACTATTGCTTTTTGAAATTTGTTTTTCAGTAGGGCCTTTTAGTCCCTGATCAGTTAGGTAAAGCATAATCGTATGCTTATGAGATTGTGATATGTCTGAAATGGGTGTGATGTCATACAAAATTCAGGATTATCTGCCGCCTGGATTCCACAGAGATAAATACACTGGAAATGCACACAGAGAGAGAAAATTAGATAGATTTGCTTTGATTATGTGTAGTTTCCTTTTTAATGTTAATTTTTCACAAATATTCTAGCATGGGAATTTAATGGCAGACGTGATAGTAGAAATAGCTACTTTTAAGTGAGTGTTGGAGAACAGTGGTTTTCTTAATAATGAAAAGCAAATTTCCATTTCTGAATCATAAGCATTGTCATTGTCAAGCTAATTCAAAGCCTGACATTTTATCAGTCAGGAAAAGAAACATGTAACATGCATTTAATTAGTATCTCCCTCTGAGGGTCTGAACGCACACAGGAGTTTACGATAGCCATTCATTTAGGAGCCTTTTGGTTCAAGCAATAGATCCAGATCTATCAGTCCCTGTTCCTGTTCACCCTCAGTCCTTTTCATTTCGTATGACATGTGCCAGATTATACGCCAATGGGCCAGATGTTTTGCAATGAAACATATTTTCATCAGAAAATGCTGATTCACCAAAAGCAAAATGTTATGTGGAAACAACTGCTTTTGATGAGCTCCTAAGAAAACACAGGTGGGCTCTGCTAAATGTTCATGGGTTTTTTTTTTTTTATTCAGCTTGCTTGGTAGCTCCTAGGATATCTTTGAGGATCTGCAAATGCTGAATTTTCAGGACTCGTGTTCTGATTATCTGTGAAATCCAGTCCCAGCCACCTCCCACCAAGGAGACAGCAATGCCTGAAAACCCTCATTCATGATTCAGACCCTTTGCAGACCTAGAAAGCTTAGGGAAGCCTGCACAGAGCTACTAATTTGGGGGCTTGGCTTCCGAGTTCAATTTTATTCTGGAAATTCCTAGTTTTTGTAGAAAATTTTGTTTCATTTGAAAGTCAAAACAAAGTAATAATCCTTCCAGTTATTTTCTTCTTGCTTTTTTCTCCAGAACTTCTAGCAAAATCACACCTACTTGTTTCATAGCAGTTTTGTTCATGAGCACCAAACACAGTCATCTCACAAACCATTCTCAAGATAAGAATCTGAATTGAGTTATCAGATAGTTCCAAATGCTAAGAGCTGCTACAAGCTGAAAGAAAACGATTAAATCCATCAAACAGATATCTTTCTGAATTATTATTATGGCAAATTCCAGAAGGAGCAGCTTTCTTTCATGGTTACTAGAGCATTAAACAAAATAAAGCACAAGTCTATGTCCTGAAGATGATGTCTCAGCCTTGGTGAAGACATTTCATGAGCTACTGTAAATCCTATTTTCCTGAGAGACAAAAGGGTTATCATAGACTCAGAAATCAAAGGCAACCCTGTACTCAAATCACTCAGATCATCCTTTGCTCTTTCTTCACCTTGGGACTGTGTTTCCCCATGAGCCCTGTGGGCTCCTTGCTAGTCCTGTGACTGCTCAAACACACTGATCTGCAGGTCAATCAAAGAAGCCATTTCATGTCCCTTGTCAGGCATTGGGCCTCCTGATCTCTTATCAATTATCTGTCAAAAGAAGAGGGTGTTCTTCTTCATTAACACTTTGCAGTGTGGTGATTAACAACCAGATAGCATGGGGCTTAAAAAGTGGCCTCTCTTGACCACTAGTTCAATAAATATTGACATAAGCACCAGTAAAAGTATGTCATATGGTTCTTAGCTAAAAACAACAAGCAAGAAAAGAGGAGAAAGGCAAACAAAGTGTACCACGACTTGTTTTTTGAAGAAACCTCCATCAGCTTTTAGCAGCAAATGGAACAATTTGGGCATTATTCAAGCCCAGGTTGCCTTGTTTCTTGTTTCTCTCCCGACCAAAGATGTGTGCCCCTCCCCCTACTTCTGGGGGGGGCAGAAATGGGAGGTTACCTTCCTGTTGAAATAAGCCAGCAAGAACTTTGTCAAGGAATGAACTCTTACTGTAACCCACACCTCATTTGTCACCCTGATGGGCTGAGGAAAAGTGACATTTACAAACTGAGAATGAAAGTACATCCATTTCACCAGTCTGACACCCTGATATAATAACTATTTACCTTGAGAAAGAGGGACTGAGATTTCCGATTCTTGTGAATCTTCTCACTTTGGCACTTATTTTCTCACTCTGTCAAACAGCCCCAGATTAATGGAACAATTTGTTCAACAAATCATATTAGCAGAAAGCGCACAGGGTAAAGAGAAGGAGGCGGGGGAGCAGGAAATTTTTACTCATTCATAGCAGTGGTATCTCTGCAAATAAAAATGTAGTTATGCCTGACATTTACAGAGGTACAATGTGAAAGGGAAAAAGTGTAATGACTTTGGGCAGTTGAGAGATCACTTTGCAAGAACAGTAGTGCTCAAAAGGGAATAAGATAAAGTTACACATAACATCTAGATTGAGCTTCTTTCTGGAACATATTTGTCAAACACAGCAGGATCCGTCTGTGTTTAAAAAAGAGTTTTCCGTTAAAATTAAGCACCACGCGCCTTCCTAACTATAAAGGAATGCTCCTTTACAGTCTGCATTTCAGAAATGTTAGGTAAAGAATTAAAGTAAGTTGGAGCCATATGGTGAATGCTATGAATCCTTCTTGCTAGTTTGATAATATTCAAGGGACAGATACAAACCCTGTCTAAGTCAATGGATGATTTTCCATCGACTTCATAGGACTCCAAATTGGGCACAGAGCAATCAGAAACCCAACTCTTCCTCTGCATTTCCTCCTCATTTAAACTGTAGAATACCACTGCAAAATCAAAACAGATAAACAAGGTTCTTTCTGTTTTCCTATACATCTATAGTTCTCACTGTGGAGGTGAGAGAACAAAAGAATGCAACAATAGTTATTCCAGCTTTATAGGGGCACAAATGTAGTATAATCAACTCTGAAAAGTCCTCTTGGGTATATGTTTTGGTTAGGAATTGGTGATAAGTTAAAACTGTATTAATGAGTAATTCACTGGGCAGCAAACTATACTTGTTCCTCTCAGCTCTTTAACCCACAGCTCCCTATGAAACTGCATGTCAGTATTTATAGTATATGCAGAGCAGATTATCTTTAAAAAGTGTTTCTTTTTAAGTCTGTGACGCCTGTTTCTGCTAGCCATGAAAATATACAAAGCGATGTAGCATCCTCCCCACACAGGCACACTCACGCACTTACAAACACATTTTAAGAGGACACTCCAAGTTTGCCATCACATTAATTTATTTCTGTTAGCTTGGTACAGCAGCACTGTACCCTGCATCTTCAATGAAAATTGACGCTTCCTTGTTCCACGTTTCTTTATGCCATGACCTTGGGTGTCAAGGGAAAATATTGCTTTGCATCCTTGTGTTGCTTGAGTCCTGCTTCTCTCTTTAAAGCTTATTACTTGGCACACTTCAGAGCGCCGTGTACTGCAATGAGATATGCGCTGTACAGCTGGCAACACAAGGAATACTTCAGGCTATGGAGATAAGGAGAGCTGAGTCTGGTGTGCAAATAATATTTTGCACTAAATTCAAGAATTTAAATGTATGGTTCAAAGATTTCTGATGGTAAATTGTTGTTTTCTTAATAAAATTTCTTCTTTTATGGCTTGTTCCATAGCCCAGTGAAGTCATAGATCAGCCCTTCTCCATGAGGATGCTGATTCTCTCAGAATATTTTAGGTACGTTTGTATGCTGAGCAGGATGAATGGGGAGGAACCAACCTTCTACATGACTGGAAAAAAAAAAAAAGCTGAAAACCCAAAGCCATTACTTACTAATTCAACTGTTTTTAACCTGTGTTAGTGAATAAAATACATGCACAATTTGCTAAGGATCCAAATGAAGGGAATCTGACACAATTAACACAGTCAGGATTTGCAGCAGCAGCACAGAGAGCAGAATCTGGCTGCTTCAAAATGTGGTATGGTTAAGGGTGTTCACTGTCGACATTTCCTGAGCAAGCACAGCAAACGAACAGTTGCTAAAGCTAACCTGATTTTAAGTGGCTCAACCTCTTCAACCTATTTCAGTAAATGGAGAGCTTCTGAGAAAACACTGCCCCCTTCCCGTTTCCACCCACACCACGTTGAGCAAGACCCAGACGTGAGGAAGGCTGCAAAGCCCTTCTGCTGACCCTTCTCCTCCTTTCTCCCCCCACATACCGCTATACTGTTTATTGGTTTTGTGAATTCCTGAAGTTCCCTATTCTAGATGTCCCTGAGGGCAAAGCCACCGACATCCCCTATGGATGAACAGTGACCAATGATGAAAGTAATAGAGACTTATTGGCTGCTCTTCCTTGGACGTCTCCAACCTAGCACACACAGAAATAACAACATAATTAGTTCAGAACAAAAGAGGCTTTGTACACATTGAGGTTTACACCTTACTGATCTTTCTGGATGCATCCCTGTTCCATGGAAAGTAAATTACAGTACAAGGACTCAGTTGCAAGAAGAAGTCTGTGAGACTTGGCACATGCCATGGTCAGATGGCAGGTTCTCCTGCCAGTTTGCAACCCCCGAGGTAAACAGAGATCAATCCCAGCCTGGTAGGAGGAGTTTCTGGGGATTTTTTTTTTAATAACGAAACTCTTCTCTTATTTTTGTAGGCTACCACAAGAGGGAAAAAAAAAAAACAAAAAAAACCAAAAACACCCTGGTTTTATATCTTAAGAGTTCAAGAAAGTATTGGATATTTTTTGGCAAATCTGAAATTTTGTGAGGGGAGCCTCTGGACAATTTTATTATGTAGATACTGAAAAAAGCTTCTGGTAAGGGCTAGTCTTCCTTACGACAGCATTAAAAGAAGGAGAAAGAAGGTGCCAAGGTGGCTATACTGCAACTGGAAATATGCCATCGGGAAGCTAAAACCAAAACAAAAATAAAAAAACAGAAGAGCCCTGCCTCTCCAGAGAACTGGCAAAGAAAGAAACACAAAGCCCTGATTGCGGGTCTGTCCTTCCCAAAGCATCTCTGTCTGCCAACATATTCATATTACAGAAGCAAGTGCTCTCATCTTTTCCCAGATGGGGATTCTCCATCTCTCCAGGTCTGTTTGCTCCCATTTAGTCACAGACGCAAAGATGGGTTAGAGATTTTTTGACACCTTTTCTAATTTTCTAGGAATTCCTAGAAAGCACAAGGACTCTAGCTCAGAGATGGGCTCTGCAGCAGAGGTCAGTTTGCAGACTGTGTGAACAGTGAGAGATGTTCCAAGAAATTATCGTGACTCTAAAAAAAAAACAAAAAAATTTTAATCTCAAAACCTAAAATCCACGGGGGGCGAGCGTGTGGAGCACTTTCTTCAAGAAGAGTAAATCATGTATTTTAATTTTGACCTCTTTGAATATTTCACATTTTTATTGTCATGGCAACTGGTGTTTTTCCTCTAGAAATTTCAGCAATTCAAACCATAATTCCCTTTCCTTTCCTGGCTTCTCCGTATCACTGGATTATTTGCCCCAGAAAGAATTCCAGTAAATTGTCTGTGCTTCTGCTGTACCACTGAGATGAGCGTGTGGAATATCACATACTGGGGTAAAAATGCCTAACTGGGCACTAGATTACCTTTTCAAGTCAATGAGATGGATTTTGGCAGGAGCCAAGACTTCTCCAGGTGCAATCACAGCTGTCTGAGTTGGATTTTTTGTATAAGCAACACCGCAGCCCAACTCTTTGTTCTTTGTATGGACTTCAGTGCTAAGGGTGTATATAAATATTAAAAAGTCCCCAGAACAAAAAACATGAGAAAAAAATTAAGCTACTGTCATATAGTAAACTTTATATTAAATCCTATGTTCTTATTGGATCTTATGGGGTTTAATCTTCATGGGCTAAGGCTGAAGGAACAGCCAGGACCATCAGCAGAAGTTGTGCTAATCAGATCTTATTCTTGATTTCTATTTTGCAAGGCATATGGGCTAAAGACCTCCCTCACACGTCAGTCATGAATATTTGGAGGAAAGCTTTAACTCTCAAACAGTAATATTAGCCCTTGTGTCACGTGAGATGGTTTTGGTCATGTGGGAGTGCAATCTCCTGAAAGCCAAGCTCTGCCCACAGATGCAAACCTACTTGTGCCAAGAGGAGAATTTTGTAAACTGAAAAAGAAAACCCTTAAAAATTTATATACCTTGCATTGAAAAAAGTAGAAGTTTAATATGAAATATAGTTAGCATTTTCCTTCTTTGGTGACATCCTTTAAAACTTTTTATTCATAATAATTCTTTAGTTACTAAGCAAGCAGTTCCACATGTATAGGATTAAATAAAGCCTAATGAAAATTTTTAATGGATATGTGTCTTGCAGTTGGGTACTCTGTGGGTTTTTTTTAAGGTGAAAATACTGACAGTAGCTATTTATCCAGGAAGCTTTTCCTGGTCTAGGGACATTCATAATGCCTCTCTCCTGTGTAAATTATCTGATGTCTAATGGTGACAGACGCGTACACACATACACAGACTGTGATTGCATAAGCCTTGTTTCCTGAGTAAACCATGCTGAAAGAACCCATCAAGAATGCTAATCAGAATTTGAGACCTTCAAATACTGTATGATACAACATAGCTACAGTTTTTCATGTAAAGTTGCAAAACATACATGTACATGAGCCTATACATGTGTGTTTTTAGAGTTTATAGATATAGGCGTATATATTTGTGCATGTGTGCATATATATGTGCAGAGTTTTCCATGTACTAGAAATAAACTCCCTTCTTCAGACACCGTATTATCAGTTTTGTTGCCTGTGTCACTGAACGCGTATTAATTCCACGTGGCTCAGCTTGCTGCATGATTCATCTGAAACGTGAAAGGGGCAGAATAGGTGGATTGTGATTTACCCATAATACAGCCTGGGGTAAATGGGCCCTGGACACCTACGTATTTAGAAATCCAACGTACCTGTGAAACCTTTTTTCACCCCTCTGATTAATATGGAGACACTGGTGTGAGTTTTATACACTCTGCTCATCAGGCCAATGTATAGAGACTTGCTGAGCTGAGACATAAATATGGCCTAATCATCAAATGTGGATTCAGGTCTCCCCTGCTGAGCAGGTAACAGTCTAAAGTGTTTAAACTGATACCTGCCCAGCATGTGGTATCTTAATCAGCATCACATTCCTGCACTTCCTCCCTCACTTTGGTCTACAGAGACAATGACCTCAGGAAGACAGTTTTATTTTTGTGTTCAAATTTGCCTATATGAATATATTTTTAACTCCTGCATTGCCTCATGGATGAGCACTGCAGTCTCTCTGCAAAAGAAAAGGTCATCTGTACGAAGGGAATTATAATGAGAGGTCATCAGATGGAAGGTTGAAAACTGAGAACCTTAATGAGCAGCTTAAGAGTTCACAATTTTTTTCAATTTTCATAATTTTAGGCCAAAATCAGAAGTTAGGCTGGTATGGAAGAGATTTACAAGCCATGCTCATTCCTACAAACCACAGAGCTGCAGCATGGCTGCAAACAACCGTGGTCACCCAGCAGGAGCAGCTCAACCCTGAAGATGGAAACTCCCCATCCCTCCGCAGGGGGAGATCCAGCCCCTGGGGGCTGCCAAAGCCTGCACCTGCGTATGCCATCATCCTTCTTTCTGGGCAGCTCCAGCCAGAAGGGAAAACTTGTTTATTCCATTGCTACTCAACTCCTGTTGGGCATGTATGGACTATTAAAAGAAGTCAATGCTTTTTCAATTTCAACCTTGTTTGTTGAAATTAGGGACATATTTCCTTGGAGGAAGCCTGGTCTCATACTGGTGCCTGGCCAGAGGCAGGGACCAAAACCCCAAAAAACCATGGATTTCATATATGTCTGGAACAACCCATTTGCAGCCCCGTTTTAGGATCGGCTGATGGACTGGGAAGGGGTGTGAAAATTTCAATACCTGAGGCCAGCTTTGAGCATCCTTCCTCCATGCTTGTCCCCAGAGGTTGGGGGGGTCCTGGCACACTCCCTTGCTCCCCTCCAGCGAGTTGCCTAGTCCCTGTCCTTCCCATAAACCAGGACTGGAGACACTGAGTGTCGCCTTCCAGGTAAGAGAGGTCCTGGGAGAGCAGGGGGAGTCTCCCGGGCGCCCGGGCTTTGTTTCCCACCTTCACCGTGGCGGCAGAGCTGGGTGGCAGCCGGCATGGCGGGAGGGCTTATCTCCAGCTCCCAGCACTTCCCCCGGCGTGCGTGTGGGAGCCGGCGTGCCACGAATATTCCAGCGGCGGTGGAGGGGGGGGGAAGAACCACGGCTGGGCCAACAGGAAGGCTCTCTCTCGCCGTATGCCCGCACGCCCCGCCGGCCGCCGGCCTGCAATCGGCCATCTGCAGGGATTTCCCGTGGCTTCCGCCCGGGCGGGCGCAGGCCTCTCCGTCTCTTCCTGCGAGGCCGGTGGCGGCCGCCGGGCCTCAGGAAGCCGCCGGCCATGAGCAAGTGGCGGCGGGCGGGCAGGCGGGGGGTGAGGAGGTGATGGTGGCCAAAACCTATTTGTTCGGTGGCCGCCGCACCGACACGCGCTGGCCGGGCCGGAGGAAAACAAAAGGGGGATGTCTGCTTCAAAAAAAGGCAGGAAATGAAGCGGCACGGGGGACGGAGAGACCTATTGGGACTGGGCTGGGGCTTTTCTCTCTTAACCTATTGTTTCATTATATTAAAAAAAAAAAAAAAAAAAAAAAAAGAAAAAAGAGAGAGAGAAAAAAAAATAATAAATTGAACACATCCTGTGACCTCTTATCAAGCCATCGGTAAGAAAAACAAACAGCTCATTCATCTAAAGGCTGAGGGTGTTTTTGATGTGACTGCTGGACTCGTTAAATCCGCCAGGGCGGACAGGCCGCAGCGGGGTTGGGAGCATCACCCCTCCCGGTCCCTGCTCACCGCCTCCCGATCCTTGACTCCTGTGCCAGGCCGGAGCCGTTTGTTTGCAAGGGTTTCTATGGATGGCGCTGGGCATTTCCCAGCCGGCCACGGCCCCCCTGTCCCCCCAGGGCCTCTGTTCCCTGTATGCAGGAAGTCTTTCATTCCCCTCTTATCTGCACACCAGAAGATTTTGATGGCTGATGTTTCTCCTGTTCCGTATCCCCTCCCTTTTTTTGGCCAGACACCTATAATTTTCCACTCCTCTTTTTCTTCCAAAGGAGGTGACATTTAAGGGAAAACAATACCATTGCTTTATTTAGCTCTTACCTATGATTTTCTTTTTTAAAATTATGCTTTTATGGCTGCCGTACTCGTGAAGAATCAGACTTATGCTCTAAAGTGCTACACATCTGACCCAGCAAAACCTCATCGAGTCCCGGTTCACACACACATCCACATAAACTTGTTTACATCATACCTATAAAAAAGCTGTATTCACTCCTTGGATCTTTGGCTAAGCTCTTAGATTTTTAAAGCCAGAAGGTCACTTATGCTGCTCTATAATTCCAGTCTTAGCATTTCTCCCATTTCCCACTGTAGTGAGCCTAATAAATCATTTTCAGCTAAACCATATCTTTCAGAAAGGCATCCACTCCTGATTTGAAGACTTCAAGAGGTGGAGAACCCACCATATCCGCTAGTAGCCCGGGTCATTCAACTTTAGCAAAGCACTTAAAATATCTTCTGAGTAGAAACTGGTGTGCTATTCTGACACACGATCCAATCTTATGGACAGGTCTTTTCCAGCTTCAGAAGAAGGGCACAGTTAAGTGAGTAGCTCTACCAAGCAGATGTATAAAGGACATAGTGAGGAGTCACATTATCTGATTCAACCAACTTAAAACAAATGAAAGCTGCAGTTACCGGAGATATATCCTTTTTTTTGTGTGTGGGTGTGGTGTACAGCATGCCTGCTGGCTTGCACTGGCCTCAACTGAAGTCCCTATGATAAAGGTAAAAGGGAATGGTTCAAGTATTATTGAAATCCCAGGGACTGGAAAGGTCCCTTGGGCATAAATGTGAGGCTGTGCCTTCTGTAGCTTGGAGGAAGGGAAATCTTCCATCCACAAGGTCTTTTCTGAGAAAGGACAATGTGTTTTTACTACTGTATGACCCCATGCTGAGAGGAAACCCAGTAAATCTCAACAAGACATTTTACTCCCTGGTCTGCTCCAGACAGGCGGTAGGGTTGTGGGCTGTGCTGACTTGGTCCAACACCAGAAAATCCCACACCTACACTATCTATCTTCATGCCATAGCCAGTCCATTGAATAATTAAAACATCAGCAGGAGCCTGCAAACAATTAGAGGATAACCCACAAATGTAGGCTCTTTGGTACTAACACTGATTTAAAATTTCCAGCAGGATAATGATCCCAACAGGAAATGTAAATGAAACTTATAAATACATAACAGAAAATCGGGCCATAGCACAGTTAAGATTATTTCTTTCGGTGCATCATTGCTACTGGTGTTTCATTTTCCAGAAAGCAGGCCATGGTAAAAGTGCAATGATATATCATTGTGAAACACTGTTTGGAAGCTCACTTGACCTTTCAGTCTTGGTACTTTCTATATTAATCCCATGCTGCATAAATTATAAGAGGGAAGATAAATATTTAGTTTCTTACTGTTCTGAACAAAGTCCCACAATGTTTTCTTTAGAGGCTGAAGAAATTCAGAGGCAACCAGGAAGGAGGCAGACAGCCCAGTTGTCTTCCCAGGATACTGGTAACACAGACTGCACATCTAATTGCAAAAACAGATTAAGGAATGGAATTGCAGGCAGTTGGCTTTTTTTTTTTCAAATTTTCAGAAGCACAAATACAGGAGAGTGGAGAAAGAAAGGGAAACAGAAGACTAAGAGGATTTTATTCAATTCACTGCCACCATGGTACCTAAATTTGCTCTAGATTTATGGAAAGACTTTCAGAAGAGTGAAGAGGAGTTAAGCACCCCCTCAAATTAATATTCAGTACAAATTACCCTCAGAGGCTTTGAACATTTCCCCACCAGATACTTTAGAAAAGAAAAAAAAAAACACAACTCCAAACCAAAACTCACAAACTGATTTTTTTTCTCTCTGATTTATCAGCCTAAATTAGGACTGTTTGGTAGGAAAATTTTGCCCAGAGGATTTAGATATATGTAAGCAATTTTCCTCTTATTCCCAGCACACTGTTGCGTTCAAAAGCATTTCAAGAACTTGATAAAGTTGCCCAGTAGGTCTAACGGTTAACTCGAACCAATTACCCTGAGTAACATCAGTGCCTTCTTTAACTAATTTATCCTTGGCTATCTTCAGTGAGCTAAATCTGTGTCCTGAAGCTGCTTCTAAGTTCCCATGAAGTTTAGCTCCAGTTTTTGGCTTCAGCGGAAGAAATTGCACAGTGCAGGGACTGTGAGTTAAATCACTATTGCAGATGACTGTAGATCTACAAGGGAAGAGGTCAAGGGTGAGTATTTGGTATCACTTCTGAAACTGGAGGGACAAGTTAAAGCAGAGAAATGAGGAAGAAGTGAGACAGCTGACTAAAATCTGATAGCTTGTAATTTCTAGGAAGTTTGAAACTGACTGTTTAACTGTCTGCGTTTTTTACTGATCTTGCTGACAACCTGGACAGCTGATGTTATGGACTTCTCAATTTCCAGATTCTAACAAAATCAACCCACATCAAAGAAGCATTAAATTTTCGTGTGGATGGGACTTGGAATTCCTAAGGTGCATCCATCTGCTGAGTCTCCTTGCCTCTTAAGACCTCTTAATTTCATTATAATCACAATATACTGGTGGTCCTGGAGCAAAAAGGACTTCCAGAGCCTTTAGAGGGAGTCATATACAAAGAGCAAGTTTGAAGCTCTTGAAGGGTATCTTATCCCCTCATCGAGTGTTAATGGGATTTGTATTGATTCATTGATGGGAGATTACACTCCTTAGTGTCTTTGTCATTAATACTTATTGGTAAAATGTACAACATGTGGAAAGTCAATATCTCATCCATATCTTTTTTTTTTTTTTCTCCTAATCTGATTCCTAGTAGTTGGAAAAGTGGCTCTGAGATAGCAGCTAACCACAACAGTGGCTGTTAAAAGAGGCCCCAGCTACCAACAGCCAAAAGGAAATCTTCAAACATTGATTTTCACACACAGATTGGCTCCACTTCTTCCTATACATACAGGACCAGAATGATAAAAAAAAAGTTAGACAAATATTTATACATATGGCTAATGAGAACACCTGGCATAGCAGGCAAACAAGCTAATGGGAAGGAGATGGAATGGATGTGGATCTCACGGTGTGTATTGCATCCCAAGCAGCTTGTTCTCTCTACTGATGTCTCCTTCAAAGAGCTTTTTGCTCCATTGAATCAATGTGCTAGATCTACTGCCCTTGAAAACAGTTGGGTTCCCACTCTACCTCCGGGTAAAAGCAAAAGCCACCCCGTTTTGGAGGAAGGCTCATTAAAACCTTCAGGTACCAGTGCCTTTGCAGAGATGTCTAGCAAGCTGATGATGGCATTCAGATATAGACAGATGTCTCCTAGGACCTGGGCTGGCACCGCCAATTTATTTCATGTTGACCACAAAATAACCATCACCTTATAAAGACTTTCATTTATTACTAGTGACTGGTAAACCTCTGGAGGTTTGCCTGGGACAAATACCAATTCAGCTGCCAAACCTTATCTGAACTATCTGAACCTCTCGTGTCTAAAAAAATTGGGCTGGAAATCTCATCAGATAAGGATTTACTCTGTGATTGACTGTAGTTATTGCTTCCAGATGGGCTAGAATTACTGACATAACTGCCCTTTCGCTTGGTATTTGGTATATCCAATTCTGGCTCAGAACTTGGGAAAAAAGTATACGCGACCAAAAAAACATACATATATTTTACATTGTATAAATTTGAATTGATCTTCATTTTTCTAGTTTTCATTCTCCACTCTCCATTTCCTTATTGCTCTTGAGCTGAAGAGAAATATTAATTTTTTCAGCAGACATCCCTCTGATCCCAATGAAATCTTTTGACAGTGGCCTGCCTTGTTTTGGTAAGAGTCACTGTAAATGAAGGTAATCAGGAAGGATGGGAAGTTGGTCGTACCACCCCATTTAGGGGAGGTGCTGATTGAAAAGCCAGGATACATACAAATAATGGGGACTGTCTGCCTGAATTTTTAATTTTTTTTCTCCTTATGAAAAGAAGTTTGATAAGTAAAATATTCTGTTCAAAAGATGTCCACAACAACTCCATTTCTAAATATTTCCTTTATTTAAATGTTTACAGTGTACTCAGATTTTTAAGTGTAATGTTTCATTCCAGCAAGCAAGCTCCCCCCCCCCCCCATTTCTTCATCTGCTGAAATTTTGGGAAATGTTTTATTGGTTTTGATTGGTCAAGGGGGTGGGAACTGTTGTCAGACTTTTTTTGAGGAAGTAGAAAACTGAAAATTCCTTTGTCTAACTCCTATGGAATGAAACAAAAGCTACAATAAACAAACAACCAAAATTCTCCAGAAAGGCAGCATCATTGGTAGGAGGGAAAAGACTGGCACTGACGGTAGGTCAGGACTCTGTGAGAATGAGAAACTTAGACTTTGCATCACAAGGATCCAGAGAGGAGTTGAGATTGTTCTGATGGTTTTTTAGTCTCAAGTCTTTGCTTAGGCCATGTCAGGGACCACCAAATGCACCAGAAGGATTGGGATAAAAAGTGAACAGAAGTTGGTAGGTTTGAAAAACTAAAGTGTATCTTGCAAATGAGAAGACAAAATGTCCGTTACTGTAAATCTGTGATATATCCAGAAGTACCATGTGATTTTGAGCATCTTCATGCAGGGTCACCTAGTGATTAGGAACAGAGGAATTCCCAACTGAGTACAGGTCAATGGTCCTGCTAGTTCTCTAGCCTGTCTCTGACACTGCCTATTTTGAAAGATGAACTGTGGAGTAGTTCCCCAAGGGAAGTGGTGGAAGTCCCATGTCAGGGGACTTTTACAACTAGACCAGACAAAACACTAGAAAATGTACTGTAGCTGTAGCGAGCAATTCTGCATCAGCAGGGAGATGGATTGGATGATCTAATACAGCTCTTCCATCTGCAATTCCTGCGAGTCTGTGAATTACATTTCTGTGTGGCAATGCAGCCGAGTAAATACAGTGCAGAGCAGCATCATCAGCTATCCTGGTATCTCTGTAACAGTAACAAGAGTAAATTAGACAGACAAATTCCAAAAAGGGATATATTTGACTCTCCAGTTCTAAATCCATCTGTTCAAACTGGCTGTAGTACAGTATGTTACTGCTAATTTCTTAGTGGTTCAGGATGGATAACAAGATATTTTGTGGCAGGTATTCTATTAGCAAAAAACTAAAACATCATTACTTCACATTTTGTTGTACAGAGTTAGTGTTTCCTAACTCAGCTGGTACATTTTGGATTAATACAAAGAGTGACCGAGCTATCTATAGCCTCTGTGAATTTTAACTTTAACCATATGGAAGGATCTTGCAAAAGTAGACTATAAAAACTGAAAATATGTCAGTTTAAGATGCAAAGTGTCTTCTGACTGGAAAGGCAAGAGTGGAGGGTTTGAAACATTTTATTACCAGACAAATGAGCTCAAGCTTCATCCTGGTCCTGTGCCCAGATGATCTAGACATAAATGAATTCATCGACAGTTGGGTGGGTGTCAAAGCTAACCAGATGTCAGACTAACCAAACATTTCTTTTGTGCACCCAACCAAGCCCAGTTGGTCAACTAGGCTTAGAAAGACCTCTAACATTGTTGATTAGCTTGGGAAAGGGAAGTATCAAATGTATCAAACTTCATCTTCAACAGTAATCACTACTGAGCAGCATTATGTGAAACATATTTGCATGATGCTTCTATGGAAATAAGGGCCGTATACAGAAATGTTGCGCAATTGACAAAAAGTCCAATGTTTCAGTCTGATACATTTACTTAATGGAAGAAATTCCTCTAGCAGTCAGGAAAATACTTTTAGCTGTTTTTCAGAAACCAAAAGGAAAGCAAATGACCTTTCTTGTTCCTTTTATTCTGCATATACTTATACAACCCCCCCCACCAAAGGCTTATTTTTCTCATCACTGTTCATTCCCTCCCCTCACAGCCATGATCTTTCCATAGCTTTTCTTAGTTATCTTTGTTACATGTTACTCCATTTCCTGGATTGGTAGCATGATGTTTCTGCCACACCTGTGGGATCATATCTGACAACGTGTGGTCCCAAAAAGCCTTGTTCCCCACTAACTGGCTTTTGATCCCAAGATCTGAGAGTGCAAGTAGTCACCTCCACAGCATCACTTCCAATGGCAGAGGTTGCATCACTAGGGGATTGAATAAGGATAGCCAGCCTCATTAGATTTCTGAGATTTTGTTGTGGTTTGGGCTGGATTGGCCAATGACAAGACAACAGATGCTCTCCCCCACCTCTCACTCCAAGGAGAGGAAGACAAGAGACAAAAAGAGTTGTGAGTTTAGGAAAAACTAAGCTACTTTAATGAAATATTAATAATAAAATAAAAAGGAAATAATGAAAAATATACTATACATACAAATATATACAAGACTGTACCAAGCTCCCAGGGGGGTGTCACCAGCAAGCACTGGGAAAGTTCCAGACTGGACTCTGTGACAGATAGGAACTGGATTCCAGAATACTCTGATGGGCATTCCTCCTCAGATGCCACTCACTGCAGAAAAAGAGCCATCAAAGAAAAGCCCATTGAAGAAGAGCCAACCCAATCCCTTCCATCCCTCAGGTTTTATACTGAGCATGGCAAAGAGATGGAATACCCTATTGGTTAGTTTGGGTCACCTGGCCTGTCCGCTCCTCCCCACAGGTGCAACCCCTCCACAGGGTAAACAACCAAGTCAGCTGATCCTGGTTGCCACAAGAAGTATAAGCAAGAGCCTCTGTCACTGAACAGAAAGTTGGCTCTGTTCCGCCACCAACAAGGACACGTTTGACATATATATTTGAAGTCCTTCTATCTCGAGTGCAAATAGTGTGATTTGGGAGAAGTGATTATTACTGGATCCCTACGTATCTATGTAGACCTATCCATGTAGATGTATGCTCACAGCACGTACAGCGCATCTGAAAAGAAGGGCTGGACATTTATATGGGACATCATTCGAGACTGTATGGCTACATATATTTGTGTGTGTGTATTCCAACCAGACCACTGAATGTGCAGGTTTTTAGTCGTCAACAGGCCTTCACGAATACCCTGACTGAGTATTCATGAAGATACCAGAGAATTCAGTTTCATGACATTTAGACCTGTTGATTTATTCATTCTGAACTGCAGCATCATTTCTTTGCTAGTCTTCATTCATTTCTCCCTTGTTTAAAAAGTTTCATTCACCCAGTCATAAATAAGTAAGTAAATAAATAAATAACCAGCACGTGGCTTGGGTAACCAATTCCACACCTTTGTGGAGAATGAAATTGAACTGTTTATAAATAAACCATAAGCTGAAATGTGTTTGCATAAACCATTTGATAAACACTTAGGAAAAGAGCTATTGGGAAAAAAATCCATCTTCATATTTTTCACTGCGAAAATGAAAACCATTTTCAAGGAGGGGAAATGTTCGCACCTTTTCCTCTATTTTTGGACTGACTCAGTATCAAATCCATTAACAGAAAATGTTGAAATTGATAACAGATTACTGCTTGAACTTAATAATTAAAAATTTTTTCCACTAATACTAAAAAATGAGTTGGTCCAGTTTATGAGTGTGAAGGGGGACTGTCTGTCTGTAGCTGTCTCAAGTTTTGGCACCGGGTCTGCACAAATCAGCCAAATTCCCTTGACAGTCAAAGGAAAGAGGCTCCTTCGCAGGACTACCCGGCCCAGCCCAAGACAGACGTCTGCAGTAGGTGGTATGAAGACAGAGAGAAAACCTGGACAAATAGCTTTGACATCTAGGTGTTGGTTGACGAAAGCTGGACTAGATGAGTACCCTAAATGTCCTATCAAACCAAGATAACATTTGTTTCTGATATTATTGACAATTGTTACTCAACTGTCAAAGCACTTGTGAACACCAGATTAACAATATCTGTATGAACCCAGTAACAACAAAATGCAGCATCTTTGCTACAGCTGTAGAATAAATGCCAACATTTAGTAATTAGATGTGTATATTGACATTGTATCTGTTTTGTACCTGGATTTACTAGAAAGGAATCTACAATTACAACAAACAAATTGTTTATACGACTTTGAGGCAAAATAGACTGCCAAAGCCACAGAACTCGGTAAAGATTTTTATTACCTGTAGGTTTCTGGATTAGTCAAAGCATACCCTGAGAGGTTTGTACTACAATATAGCCCCCAAACTTAAATGTTGTGACATTAGCAAGTAGCTTATAATTAAAGTATGTTGCCATTTCACCAGGCTTTCATTTGTAGGAGAAAGTGCAAATTCTATTCTATGTGAACTTTAGATACATCCAACTTTTTTCTTTGTTCTTTTCTTTAAAGCTTTGCAACAAATGCATCTCCATATGCTTATATTAGTTAATCTAGTATTAAACATATTGGCTGTGCAAAATGTTGGCATGCATTAATAAATGTTTTCATTTTTTTATTCTTTTTTTTTCCCCTTACTTTAAATTCTTCCTTTGACTACACAAGCAACAGCTGTCTAGCTTCCTGTTCAGTACTGGATCTAATGCCTCTACAGAAATCTAGGTCAAAACACTTGGAATGCATGAATATCAAACAGAGTTTTCAAAACAGCAAATGAATACATCTTTAACTGGTGACATTTTCCTGTAGCATATGGCTGCAAGCTCAGGGGACTGCATGCTTTTTTGATGAATATGTTCCGTCAAAAACTAAGGAATGGCAGTGGGCTTATATCACCTTCTGTTTTGCCTTATGAAATGATAATGCAAACTCATAAATGGATACTACTATCACAAGACTTCTGCCTTTTGTCCAATCCCAAAGTAGTACAAGGCCTAGTGGTTAAGAGCCTAACTCTTTGGTCATGTTAAAGTATAAAAGATAACTGTCAAAGATGTGTTTTTGTAAAGCACTTGCCCATGTCACAGAGGGCGCAAGATTACCTGCATTTCCATACTAGTGGAAAACAGCAACATACGGTACCAGGAAAGAGATACAGATTAATTCTAAAATTCTGCAAAGACATTAAACCATGCATATAATTTCTGCAGAAGAATGGCATGATATAAAAAAGGTAATATTAATATATAGTTTAGCTTGCCAGCACAAATAGGCAGGGAAAGTCGTACATTTTTAATGATCGAAATAAGACTGTAAAAGAATAAACTAAAATTAAAGTGCCGGCATCTCAATAAACCCTGTATCAACACTAAAGTGACAGTCCAAAGAAAGCTGCTCTAACAAGCTTGTCTGTTATTCTCTGAGAAGAAAGCATGGGTTTGGCAGCAACACCAGAGCCTGTTGAATAATTAACCAACTACCAATTCTGACCAGTAGGAAACGATGGATCTATTATTTCTGATCATGGATTCATCTTCTCAAATAACAAAAAATATTCATACCTAGTATCTCTTTAGGTTGATGAAGCAGGTAGAAAATCATCTAATTAAATGCTCTTGAATATTCCATAAGACCTAGGGCTGGAAGCACGGAGGGGCTCACTTGCTGGACTTGCAGGGGATTGTGCAGGGGTTTAAAATATGATTGTGGCCAAGGCCTTTGCAGGTTCTGACTTCCAGTGCCCTGTGGGATGCAGTGGGGCAAACAAATGCTGAATTCAGGCTCTTTTCAAAGCAGCCAGCAGTTTTTTTTCTGGGTTGACACTCATAAAGCAAATGTGAGAGTTGGGCCCATCTAGATAAGGTATGATTATACGAAACTGCACTTTTATAGGGAAGCCTGATTTTAAACATCTACTTGGGTAACATAAAAGCTCTGTGTTGTTGAGTATGTATCAGGGCTTCTTGTGTATTGTGAAGTCTCTTTTCAGTTATGTGAACCCCCCTTCTCTCCCCTCTCCCCCCCCCCCCCCCCTCCTTTCTGCCATCCTTCGTCTCCCAAGCTCCATATTAAAACAACAAAGAATGCAAATTTCATTGTGTCTCCAATATTTCACTAGTCTCATATCACCTTGCTGGCAGAGCCTGTAGCTCTGGGCAGAGGCTGGAGAAACAGAGTCTGAGAGGGAAAGAATTTCAGAATTCAGTGGATTTTGAATATTTTTTTAACAGCTCTTGTAAACAAAACCAGTTTACTAAAAGATGGAAGGATGGACAATGAAATGTACAAATAAAGAATCACTATCATTAGCCTCCTGTGCACTCCTCACAGTTTATAGGAAACACATCTGTTTTAAAGCCATTTTCAGGGAGGTGCTTGATATATATTTTGCAAAAAAGTAATTAGTTAAATAGAAATGAAAAATATTAATCCTTTTGAAATGAATAGTTGTATTTCCCCTGCATTTTTCTACCATTTCTAAGTGCAGTTTTGGAAAAACGTGGTCTCTTTTTTTCCCTGCTTTGTCTCGCTTGTTGTCTTTTATATATCTTATTGTCACTCAGATGAAAATTCATTACATTTAACCCTAGAAAGGGAACAGCAAGTGTTTAACCTTCACACTAAGAACAAATGTATTTCTTATAAATATCTCTATCAACAAAATATCTATAGTAGGGGTTAACTGATTAAACTATGTATGTATTTAGTCACTGGTGATGCTTTCTTTGGGTCACACAGTGGTCCACTTAATAATTTCTCCCTGGTTGATAAATATTAACAATTCATCCCATATTATCTATTTGAATTACTCTCCTTTATTTTATCAAAATAAAATAAAAAAAAAGGTTGTTTTCAAAAAGCCTTTCTGAAAAGTTAGATGAGATTTTTTTTTTTTTAACACATTATCTGCATTTATGATGCTGCAAATTTTTATTGTTGTAATGTTTTAACTTAGGTACATTTGTCCCATCAGGAAATTGTCAAATTTATATTCATTTGATATTAGGCAAATCAACCAAAATGCCACGTTGGTACAGGATGACAAGTAAAAAATCAAGACACTTCATTTTGAAGGTGAAGATGTATTTACTCTGAAATCAGCAGAAAAAATAATACAGCTTAGTTGTACTTTCTTTAGTTCTAGAATTCCTCTATTTAAATTAAACAGAAGGATCTGTATACTTATGTATCTGTCCACCTATGAGAAAGAGAAAGATAGTAGAGCTGCACAGCTAACTGAGCAGGGACAGTAATGTTTGAGCTATGAAAGCAAAGCTCATTTATGTTCTAAGCTTATTTTATTTTTCTTAAATCAACATTAAGAAGGAAAAGTTGAGATATTAATTACCCGTTTACTGCCAATGTAGCGGAAAATGTAATTTATAGACCACTTGCAAAAAAGTGCTTGCTTAATTTAAGAACTCAAATTATTCAAATAACATTTTGAATTTGATTATTCGTATAATTGAAATGTTGCTCTCGCAGCCTTGAATTGCTTCTCTGAGTTACAACCTGAGCAACAGTTAACTAAGACCTCACTCGCTGTGGAGATTATCATGAACGTGAGCAGGAAAGGAAGAGAGACTAAGCCAATGTACAGCATTTACCTGAAGAAATTTACAGGGAAAGCATCAAGGTTTAATTTGAATTTGGGGTTTCCACAGGCTTTAGCAGCTCTACACACACAGAGCTGTTGTGAGTCCCTTTATTTTTCCATACGGACTAGGATCAAATTAATTTGTTCCAACAAATTTGCATCCCTGAAATGAGCGATGTGAAGCAACTAACTCATCTGTATCTGAACTGGCTGATCGTGCCTTTGATCATGCACTGGTCACTGCATTGTGACCAAGGCACAACTGAACTCATATTCTGGTCCACCAACTCAGAAATTTTTGAAATTCAGCTGTATAGATGTTGATTTGAAGTTTGCCTAGTCCTCCTCTAAGACATTCCTGTATCTTTACAGAATCCTGCCACTAAATATATTCTGTGGAAAATTTACACTGAAGGCAGGGATCTCACTTCAGAAATTCTGAAATGAATAATATGAAATATATTTCCCTTTTCTGCGAGGCCAAGAAAAATGGGGCAGAATCAATACAGCGAGATACAGCCTCTCTATTGAATAAAATCTTCATTTTGCTTAGCAAAGATACCTTTTAATTCAAAGATATCAGCCTGTATCTTTTCAATTTCAAAAAAAAATGTTTCCTATCCTTAGTAAAGGGGAGAATGAGATTAAATGGGATGAAAGATAAATGCAACATTTCATACTTGGCACCTAAAACACTCATGGAAATAAACCTTCTGAAGCACAGAGCATATGAGGCTTTAGTGAAACTGGAGAAGACCTACTTCATATTTAAAAAATGGATTAAGATATTTAATCAATCTTGCATCTAAAAAGAATGAGTCTCACCTGGCCTAGAGCAAGTTTGATTCCAATGCACATCTCAGCTTTTCCAGGATTTAGAAAAGGCATTCAGATAGATCTAACTCTGTTACGATTCCTATTTGTATATAATTTTTAAATTCTCTACAGTAAATGCATGTCAATTATTTTTTTTCCTTAATATGTAAAGGATATTATAGTTATTTATTAGATATAATCATTAGAAAGAATTTATTATTCTTGGCACAGTTTCCATTATATTCTCCTCCTCTCTCTCCACCTGGCTGTTAGTGAAGCCAAGGGATCCTCAGGAGACGCAGAAGCTCATGTTTGGGTATCTGACTACAGGATAAAATCATTAAAGGTTTTCTTTCCACAGAAGAAGGAAGCTCAGACATGTGACAAAAATTCATGATGGGAGATGCATCCAAAAAAAAGTTTTATTTCTCATGTGTCTAGGTGGAGAGGAATTGTGCATATTCTTTATGTTGCAAGCAACAGAATTTCTTTCAGTCTCTCAAAATGACTGAAAACTTTTTTGCTGAAAAATATAAATAATAAAAATTAATACCTCAACCCAAGGTATACTCAGGTTAGGAAGTGTTTACAAACAAGTAAAAATAAAGTATTGTAATAAAAAGGTGCCCCATATCTTTAAGTATAGGTACTTTTGCTTACATTATATATGACTAGAAGTTCTCAGGAACACATATTAGTGCACCATGAAGACTTCCCTGGACCCTGATGTTTTTCTTGCAAATCTAATGGCATCCTGCTAAATCAAACAAATCAAAACAGAACCCAAACTGTGGGATTTTCAAAGGAAATGTGATGATTCATGTCTCATTGAGTTTAAGTACCTAACTTCATCGGAATCTGAAAGTCCTATCCATAATCAGAGACTCAGTGTATAACAAGTTAGAAGGTTTTTAAATGACAGATGAGCTTTGAGAATTATGGATGAAATTAAGTAGAAGCTTTTTTTTTTTTTTTTTCCCAAATTCTCAATGTCTCCAACAACTATGCTTCATACTTTGCTGCCGAGAATATGAAACACTTGGACAGCCAATGGCATGATGTTTTCTGTTAGTTTTTTTTTCACACCCTGCTTTCCCAGCTTGTCTTTTCTTGTCTAGTCTTTTCTTTTCTAAACAAGTCTAATTCACTCTTCACATTTCAGCTTCCCCATCCTCCAATCTGTATTATTCTTTCCTTCTAGTCAGCCTGCCTTTCAGCTAGGAAAAAGAGGGGTTAATAAAGCCATGATTAAGCTGTAAAAGGCTGACATTTAGATATCGACTATGAATCAACAGCTAAAGTATTAGTGGAAATGATTTTTTAACTTATTTTTTTCTAACATGGGCACCCTCTGCTGCAGCTTTTCTGTTTCTTATATTCTGCTTTTTCAAGGTGCAAGGGGACAAATTACAAGTTGTGTCACTTACACCCATGGCCTTCTCCCATTGTACGGCCGCCTTCCAAGTCTCCATGATAAACATTCAGAATCTTTTTGCCCTGAAAAACTAAAGGTGGAGTTATTAAACACAGTGGAGTGGCTTATCTCTGGAGCATTTTACCCTCGCTCACAGGCAGCCAACTGAGGCGCGAGCCAAACTAGACAGAGAGAGACGGAGGAGAGGAGAGAGGCGGCACAGAGACCCCATTAGCGATTCCCCCGCCGCGGTCTGAGTGGCAGCTGGGAACAAGGCACTAACTGTTTGCCCGTTGCCCATTCTTGTGTTATTGGGTAAAATAAAAGTTCTTTTCTCTGAGAATCTTTGTACAATAAAACAACTCTCAGTCATTCGCGAGTCAGGGGAGAGGAGAAAAGGGCCTCAGTGTAAAGTGCTGCAAACTGGCACATTGTTTCCAGTCATTTTCTCACTATTCACATATAAGGGGAAAGAAGGGGGGAAAAAAAAAGGGCAGAGGGATGAGAAAGGAGGGGGAGGGAGGAGGGGCGACTCAGGGTATCTTTTGACAGAAATGTCAGATACGCTGGGCTGCTGGGGGAGGAGAGAGTGAAGTGTGTGTCTAAGGAGGGCAAGTTTTGCCTGAAAGTCTCCAGCTGAACTCCTGGCCGTGCGCTTCCCCCAGCTCTGACTCTTTGCCCATCCCTGTTTTCTCTCCTTGGCTAAGATGGGATGGAAATCAGCTTCTCCGAGACCTGAAGGCTGGAGTGATCCAAATGCCGCTCTGCAGAGAAAGGACAAGATGGGCACTTCCCTCCCTCCCCTTGCTGCATTTCTCATGGTTTTCCTAATAACAGACACACTTAGCAATTTAATTAGCAGAAACTCTACAGAGCTGAAGGTCTGACTCCTGCACATGACATCTCATATTTCCAGGGATCAACAGGATAATAAATAGCCAGACAAAGGTTTTTAATGAAATCTTTTATTCAAGAGTCTCGTATGAACTTGGCTCATATTAGGTGTTTCCACAATAATAATAATTAAGAAACCAAAGAGCCACGTGACACTAGTTAGTGCACAAAGTAGGGCACAGCAACTCCCTAAAGCACAATAGTATAACTTCTCTACCACCTGGATGAACAAGGACCTAGAAGCCCTGATCACATCTTCTCTGCTCAGAACCTACTTACTAAGCTCTGAACCTGGGAGAAAAGCACTTTCTCCAGCAAAAATTCAGGACCTTTAAAATCATAGTGAAGTGATAACACAAGTGAAGACGGGATTAGTGGTACTACAACAAAGATACTGGTATATCTTTCATGGTTCTTCTAAAGCAGGAAAGACAAAAGCATCCTAAAAGGGACAAGAAAAGTGTGAATCTAGAAGTAAGGAGCACTTAGAGGACTGGTAAAGAAGTGGTAGGTAAGAATAAGGCATGCCAGCAGGAGACATGGAAAACTATGGCACAGAATTAGTTTGTTGACTATTTTCATGCCATAGCCTGGATGCAGACCCAGTCTGAACAGAGAGGCTGCTGGATTTCTTGAACTTGCCCACATCAAGCCACCCCTAAGACATGGGTTGGTACCAATGGGAGCCTGCAACTCCCCAAAACCTTCCACTGAGAAATCCCATATATGATTATACACATCATGGAGTCCTCAGTGAATGTCCCTTGGTAGAGTCCTCCTCTGTAACTTAAGTTACCATGAAATTTCAATTCAGTAGAGGGAGCTGTGGGTGAGACTGATGCAGTTCTAGCCAAGGGAAGATTGATTGAGTTCATTCAGCCCCCACAGCCTGAAAATGCTCCCTATTTATTTTATTCAAGTTCTTGTTACAACACATCCCTGAGTTGCCAAGTAATTTTTTTCCACTAGCAAAAGTCCTTCCCTTTTCCTGCTCATTTATGTGATACAATCAATCCCAAGAGCACTCTGGTATTTCACTCTATTTTTGCCCCCCTAGTGCCCAGTCTGTTTCATGATGGCTACGTGTATTGCACCAGAGAGAGCTCAATATTTTATAGGGCCCATATAGACTTGGCTGCCAGTTGTTTTATATTTAAATATGGTACTGACCTGGATCAGATACATTCCCAGCTTTGGGATGGCCAGGACCCATGATCTGAGCAATTCAACCTAGGTTATCTCTAATGCCATTGGTAAGCTTCCTTGTTTAGTAAACCAGTGTTAAAAACAACATACACAGTGATTTTGCATCATGATTGCAATAACTTCACAGCTTCATGGCTGCCAGCTAAGCCATACATAATGCTAGAGAAATAGTTTTATCACTTGAACTGTCATCCAGTAAAAATAAAAATTATTGGCCAGAGATTAAAGGATAAAGTAAGTTCAAGTACTGGAGCAGAAGTTTGTGAGCCAGAACTGATCCAGCAGAAACTAGAAGTACATCTGCACATAAGCTAGTAAATTATGTATTTGTCCACTCAGTAAGTGTAAAAAATGTCAGACCACTCAGCAAGAAGAGAATGTGTTACAAAAAGATGGGTGCCATTCCCTTCAAAGCAACTGAGGAGTCCTTGTCTTTCCTACCTTCCCATGGCATTTGAAAGCTTTATTTGACCACAACCTGCAAACTATTTGGCAAGAGCCAAATTGCAGCTGGCCTCTCAAGACTCTGATCAGAAAAATTTAAGTAGATTTCTCTTCACGGGCTCTTACCTTTTGAACATAGCTAGTTTTCTGAATTCAAAATTGGGCTGAATAAATAACACTGCCATTAATAAGCTTCAGACAACTTCTGTACAAACTGAACTAAACAGGAACATGAAAAATAGTATGGCAGCAACAGTTCCTTTGCACTACTTTTACACTAGCTTCCATTTTTCCTTTCCTCTTGCTTCACATGTAGTCTGTCGAGGCTGAAAGCTCTTCCAGGGTATGAACCATATCTTTATATTTGTAATTAAAAAGTACAATCAACGCTGACGTCTATCCGATTACAACACTAGCAAACTAATTTGTTCCATGGGCTCAATCGTGTCCTTACACAAGAAAGCGATGACAGTTTTCAACAGAAAATTGCAGCGTAATGGTACATGAAGTAAGGACATCCTATCAACTCATGCCTGATACTAATTTTCATCATGTTCAAATTTGGCAAAATCCATGAAACATCAGTTTTACACTGAAATTCCTTGGTAAGGTTCCTGTGCTGTTCCTAATCTCTACTTGAGCTTGAAATGAGTACTGTGGCAGTGGAAATAGTGGTGTAGAGAGCTTCACGTTTCAGCTCTATGGCTGGAGGTAGAAGGGTAGGAGAACAGATCAGACACAGGTTTGGAAAGTTTCAGAGAGCTGCCTGTGGAGCAGAAACACTCACTTGAGAGCTTATCTCTGCTTAGTGTCAGATGAAGATGACCCTTTTTTGGATACTTTACAGCATAGTTGAAACTGCTTTGTCCCATTAGCCCAGTCAACAACTTCTTGCTTACGTAAATTATGAGAAATCTTTATGTTCATAAGCACTGGATTTAAATCTAGTGAGAAAAGCAGACAGGAGCTGAACATCCACAGGGACTTATTGAGTCTAATTACGTGCCGTTAAAATTATCACCATTATCATCATTATTATTTTTGTGTGTGTGTTGCTCTACCATGATGTCAAAAGGCTTTAAAGCCAGATAAACAGGAAATTTGAAAACCACTTTGAAATTAGCATGCAGTTATTAGAAAAGTCTGTAAAAACTTATGGTCCTGTTAATGCAACGTTGTGTGAAAAATTTCTTGAGACCATTTGTCTTGCAAGATATCTTGATGAGCACACAGGAGGTTAAAATGATGAAGCTATGGTGAATGAAGAAAAATAACATGTGGCCATTGGACTAAAAAAACAAAAGTCAAAGATTTTCCAGTGTTAAATTTGCATCTGGCTCATACATCTATTCAGCTGTGTAGCAGCATGACCTGCAGTTGTTATTATAATTACTACTCAAGCGTTTGCTTTGTTATTTAAACTTATACAAAACTTTCCTTTACCTGTGAGTTTTGGGTATAGAGACAATGAATGCCAGCGCTGTCAAGTCTGCGACTAGAAACTCCTGAATGCTGATCCTTCCTCTGTTGCTGATCTATTGCTGATTTGGAGACCACTGTTTCATCTTCCTTAGGATAACCACCCTCATCCAGCAAAACTAGTGGCTGTGTCCCTATAACTCTCATTATTTAATGCAGCAAGTACATTCATGAAGGTACAACTGACATACAATTTGTTGGGATTTTTCTCTTTGCTGTCCTACCTTCCAACTAGTTAAAAGTCAAAGGCCACAGATAAGATAGGAAGGAAATAACAAATTCACCTTTAAGTGTGAATTACAGCAGGCGGAGTTTTCCAAAGGCCTTTGGACTTGCACAACTTCATGGTTTCAGAGGCTTATAAATGACAGTAGCATTTTAACCTTAAAATGTGTCATTAAAATTAAACTGGAGAGTCTGCTATGGAATTCTGACTTCAGAAAGTATGCATATGGCAGAACCTTCCAGCTCAAACATCTTTGCTTTTAGCAGCCACACTAAGAGCTGTGACTGAGGTACAAAATATGGTGGTGCTCCCTTGAGCAGAAGGTTGAGAAGTTTGCATCTGTACCAATGACACTATACATCTATAAGCAAATACAATATATTATGCCATAAATAAATTAATTTTTATTAGTATGATATTTACATAAAAAGAATATTTATGATTGTGACCATCGCATTGTCAAAGTGGTTCAAGTCCGGCTCTTTGTAAGTCTCCAGGAAGTTTTGCAAATGCGTTCCATATCATCTGAACTACTCTTAAAACTCCAGCTTCAACTTTCAAGTGACTTTCATGAATATGACTATAAATGCAAGCCTGTCGATGATCTTTCCTCTAAATTTGACACCTGGGCCCAAAAGGACTGAACTTAGTTAAGAATCATTTAACTGAAAAGCAGTCTTTGAAGAATCATCCTCTACCACTACTTATCTTTAAACAAAAGCCAGTATACACAAACACACATCCATACAGATCCCCAAATCTCTGAATAAACTCATAACTCCCTGTGTACAGTGTTACTTGGAAGAGCTATAGGGCTGCATAATTACCCCAACTCCCGCATCAGGCAGGGAAAGTTAGTGACATGTTGAGTGAAATGCTACACTGTGTTAATAACGGTTTTGAAAGAAATCAGAAAAGTTAATCATGTGTGGACACAGGGTTAAGAAGCAATGTAACAGACTATTAAGTTTAATATAGATATGTGATATAAGCATATGCAGACAGCCATTAGCATAAATTCATGTTACAGTAGAGCAGTGCAGCATACCGCGCGATGGATTTATAGCATACGTGGTGTGCAGGGCGGGCACCAGAACGAGGGAGAAATGGGTCAACAAATTCATAGACACGTCTTGAGTCAGATTGGCAGAACCAGGGCAAATGCAACCAGGCTGCTTTTCAATGGGGATGTTGTCTCAGAGTGACTATCTATCACATCACAGTCAAATTGCTTGGCTGCTGTTTTCTATGGGCTTGAGCGTGAAGACGTCAAAGTCTGGAGTGCACATGAGGTCCTTTACTTTGCATTCTTACTATGTGACGAGGACAGCTCTCGCAGATCAATTTCTGCTCCCTCTTTCTGTAATGGAGATACTGACAAATTCTGCCAAAGCAAAAAGTTCAGTGCTGCTCACCAAGAATAAGAATCGCAGAAGTCTGCTTATATTTGTCTCATTTACCTGATTTCAGGATCCCTCATTCATATTGTATTCATTTTGCCTAGTTACTAACACAGCTGAGCAAAGAATCTGTAACAAGTTCTGTAAATTTGCCTCCTTTTTCTCTTCACAGAATGTCAAAATTATTCATTACACAAATTCACTGAAGAATTCCCCGAGTTTGCTAACTGCCTGCCTTGCTATCTGACATCATCTAAATATATGTGGTTAAAACTGGCTCACGCTAACTATTCCTACTTGTAAAAATTGATTGCAAGCACATTTCCAGAAGATGACTAAAAAAAAAGTTCAAAATCATTTACAGTTAGATTGCCCACAATGAATTGTGTCATATTCTAAAAGAAGCCAAGATGGAATAACGGGAACTCCTAAAGTTTGTTTATAACAACCAGCGTTTTACCCTCCTCATCTCATGGTTAGGGCAATGCAGGGTAATTGGCAAGAGGCTGCAACTGGACTTTTGACAACATTTATAGCATGTATAAATTGCACTGAACCACTTGTCCTTCATAATCCCAGAAAGAGCTTTTACACTCAAGATGCTTCCTGCATTCTGTGTTCCTCCTAGCAATAAAAGCCCACAACAAAATAGTGGTAGGGCCTGATTCAATTTAATAGTGGTCTCCTCACGATACCTACAACTATTTAATGTTATGAATCCTTAGAGCTATGCTACTCTTTCATCAACAAAAGAAAGGGTTACAACCTTCCCCATGTACAATGTTTTTATTGTATTTTGCCTTTGGGAATTTCCAGCCCAGTCTAATCTCTATCTAATTGTGTGTGAGGGAGAAAGTCTCCCATCAGCTCAAAGGGTCATTGATATTCAGGTGAGATCCAAGCTGTTTTCCAAAGTTTGATCATTCCTTCATCTTCAAGGGCTGTTTGACATCTTATCACTCACATGTGAAATCAACTTTAAAGGTGATTGCCCTTTGCAAACTTTAGTGTGGATCCAAATTTTGCTCAGTGTATTTGCAAAATTCCGCAGATTTTAGATTTTTAGCTGACCTTAACTTGTAGCAATTTGCAGCTTGCTAATGGTTTGTTCAACAAATTACTCACTTAAGATAATTTTTGCCTTTCCTGTAACTCCAGTGCCAAAGACTCAACCCCTCAAAATTATTGGTAGTGCATCTTACCAGTACTGTTCCAAAGACAAATTTAAAATAAGAACAGGAGTAAATTTAATGCTGAAACATGAGCTTCAGTTCTGAAACACAAGCCTTTGGCTGGAAAAAAGTAGGTTTCATAGATGTAAAGTTGTCTCTAATGATTTTGTGATATCTGGCCTTTCCTGCATAAAAGGTTATTGTGGATCCTAATGAACTCTTGGGTTCTGAGTCACATTTGCTTTCTGAATGCTGGTTTTACCACTGCAATTAAAAGGAAGAGGATGGAGAAAAGCTGTCTGACTGAAAGGACACTGATTGGTGGATGAACCAAGCAGACTTCTGCTGATTGCACTAGGATGCCAAAGAGCAGTTTGGAGCCAGCCTTCCCTGGGCTGGCTGGGACAACTCTTGGAACCACTGCTGAGCTGCTGATTATATATCACACGCTCAAGATGGTAGCAGCAAAAAATCTTACATGGGCATATTGACATCATGCTTATCTCATGGACTAGGTTAATATACAGCAGAAAAAGGTTTCTCATTTTTAGGGAGATGGAGAGGAGAAAGAAGAGAATGACAGACAGTCATTTGTGCTAGATATCTTGAAAAATAAGGAGAAAAGGGTAATGGTTGAAAGAAAATGAAACCTCTACACTGGAATCAAATGCAGTATATATATTGATTTATATAGTGCAGATACTTTATAAACATTTTATTGCTGAATTTTAGCTATGGCATTTAGAATTTAGCACTTTCTTGCTATCACCCTACGGGACATCCTACACTGGACATCTCTATTTGCCTCTGTCATGCCGATAGATATATCAGTAAGAGAAGAAGGTATATTATAGAAGGAGGAAGCATTTCAATGAAGCCCAAATGCAGGTTTGGTAAGAAGAGAGCCCCAGTATTCTCTTGTACATGCCTTTCAGTGGCTGAAGAGATCAGCTAACTGCTCTATATTCCCAGCCTATCTCCTTCCTCCCCACCTTAAATAAAGCCCTCCCATCATGCTTATTAACATTCCAATTCATCAAAGCAATTGTTTAAAAAAAAAGAAAAAAGAAAAAAGTTATTTCAGCACTGGCGGAAATTATTCTAACATTACATTTCAATAAAATACCCCCTCCCCTGGTCCTCTGTGTATAAGCAATCAATGGGTTAAGTTTAGATCACTAACGTATGTTCCATGACCCCAGAATGCTTCATCAAATGTACTCATTACCAACTGAGCAAGTGAATGAGTAGTTGTGAGCCGCAGTTTAAGCGCTGATGGGATTGTGTGTGAGCCCCAACGTGGCCGAGGTATTTAAATTTTGATTTTTGTAATGGGCTTTGACATGTTTCATTTCCTCCGAGGGAGCACTCAAGACCTCTGAAAGTAAATGTTGCTAAAAAGTCATCAAGGCAGAATATTAAAATGCCATCAAATGAAAATTTCACTAATGCAATCCGGCTAGGCCTTCAGGTACCCGAGCGAAAAGGGGAGTGTCAAAGGTCCCGCTTCTTTTAGTGAAACATTATTTGTTCCTCTTCACTGACTGTTTCTCCAAAATAAATTATTTAAAGTCTTATTTCTTTTTTCTCCTGGGCCCTTTAAAGTTCAACTACGCTGAGAGGAGATGTGGGGAGGGGTGCTGGGGGAAGGAGGTGTCATATGTAGAAATTTAACAAATCGCTGAGCATGCATCGGGCGCCTGTGAAGATTGGTTTACACTCGCTGGATGTCTGCAGCCTTGATACGGGCAGGGGACAGGCTCTGACACGCTCTGGTACAGGGCTTCAAACAAGCGTAGGGGCAGAGACCCACACGTGTCCGTCTAGGATCACAGCTCAAGGACGGGGTTCAGCATTAAAAGATATTAAGCACATTCCCTAGGAAATGGGAGGGCTGGCGAGCTCACCCAGCACCTTGCAGGGTTCCTCTCCTCCCTTGGAGACAAGAAGGCTGTTGTAAATTTTTCAGACCCCATTCCCCATTGAAATGGTAAAGCAAGAAGCATTCAGAGAAGAGTAATGAGGTGGTAGGAAAGCAATGTGGTGGTGGGTGTAGGGATCTTTCTTTTCAGTGGAAGGCAGAGAATAGGCAAAAGGGCATTGTGTTTGGGATAAAAGAACTGGGGACTCTGGTTTCACTTCCACTCATTTTATGCCTGTGTAAATCTGCGACTCTCTTGCTGTTCCTCCCGACTTACAACACTGGGCAAAACTTAAGCCCCTTGTTCCCGGGAATCTGGAGGCAAATCAGAAAAAAAAACCCCAAAACAACCACTTTGTTTAAGAAGCATCATTCATCTGAGCTTCATTCAAACTTTACGAGAAGGATGAAACAGCGGCAGCCTGACCTCATGCAGAATCCCTTCCCGGGTGACTCCACCAAGGATATTCGAACAATGAACTCAACCAGTGGAACAGAGAAGAGGAGAACTGCACCATCAGGCCAAACGCTGATTGACTGAGTATAGGCAGGAGGCTCGCTACGGTCAAACTTCATAAAGCTGATTAACACATCTCTGCCTGATACACATACCACCAGGAAGAGGGCAGGCAGCAACTGTCGGGGGACAAGGAACTATTAAAAGAGGGTTGGAAAACAAGGATTTCCAAATGATTCATAACTATCCTTTGTAACCCTCTTACTGATGTTTGCTTCAAGTGAAGGGAGCTTTTTTTTTTCCCCTTTTGCAGCAATTTGTGTATCACTCTTGACTTGATACAAATTCTGTGCCATGTAGTTAATAAAAGCAAGTGAAAAGATATCTATCTCCCCAGCGGCTCCCCAAGTCCCAGGAAAAAATAAAAATATCCCCTCTGCACACCCACAAAATAAGCAATCTCATTTCAAAACCCATTCTACCAGTTCCTGACGTTGTCTGATTTCACATTAGCACAACGGATGGAAATGGCATTCAAGCTAATTGTCTACAGGAGACTGAGCAAAAAGGTTTAGGTGAGCTCCAAAAATGAAATAGGAAAAAGAAAAAAAAACAACAACAAAAAAACCCAAAACACCAAAAAACAATCCCCCAAAAGGCTCTGTAAAATCCTTTCCAAAAAATTCAAGCTGGTTTAGACAGAAAATAGCATGTATGTTTTTTGGGAAATCCCCTGAAAACTGAGCACCGTCTGGGTGCCCAAGGAGAGGAGCAGGCTCTTTGTCTCCAGGGGTGTGCTGGAGTTTACAAACCATACACAAATGCTTCCCACTTTTGGGGGGGGATTTTGCAAACACCTGATTTGTGAGCCATCTGCCAAAGTTGTGGCTCAGACGCATTTCATCTCAATTGGGATTAGGGTGAGTGATCCAAAAATATGCGTCTCAATCTAAATGTTGCGGGTCATGTCCCACGACATTGGTACCTTGTCTCTGCTGGTATTCAGTATGCAAATGGGATGCAGCATGAAGTGATCCAACAGCAAGATGTGATGGGAAGGAAAAAGATAGGACAACGTGTCAGGGAGAAAGAAAAAAGTAGCAGGTTGCAAAAGAATGGAAGCGAGAGATTGGGGCAAAGCTGTTAAAAGAAATAGAAGGGTGCGGTACTGTGTTCTTTCGACGTGAGAGTTATTGGGAGAGCGTGGCCGGAAAATAGAGGCTGTAGATGACAATATCCCAACCTAGGTGGGACGTAAGGGATAGAAACCTGAAGTCAATGGGAATATTTCAGTGTACTCTGAAAAGAGAATAGGCCTCAGTTTGGGAGAAAAAGGGTTATTTGCAAATAATGCTACTTCTTTTTCTACTTGCAAGAGTTTGCATTTGCTTGTTAACAGAGTTTCAGTTAATCTTGAAAAACTAGGATTGTATTAAAACAAACAAAATACTCCCCCTTGGCGTACCTGAAGTTGCTCAGAATTCAATCAATGTTTTCTTTCAGCTTACTTTTAATTTCAATATATTTTGACATTTAAATAAAGAGCTCAAGATCTGATAGACAAAAACAAAGACTTTAAGAAAAACAGAAATTACAAAAAAGACAAAACTCAATTTCTTCATGCTTGGCCGTTGTTTTCAGCAATAGTTACAGCTAGACAAATATTTTGGTTGTAAAAGCTTCTTTCAAAATGCCTTTTTGGTTTAAGAGCAAAGAAAAGAAAAAGTCAAACTGACCAAATTGTTTCTTTGAATAAGTCTAAGAAAAACTCAAATGTTTTGTTAATTTTCTTTTTCAACTTGAATTGCGCTGTTCTCAGTATGCTTTAAGTTGATTAAAATTAAGCCTTCTCAAGAATAAAATATTTCAGTGTGGATTGTTTTTTTCTTCAAGTCACTGAGGCATTCAGGACATTAACAAAGGCTCTTTTTCAGCTGGACTCTAAACAGTCTATTTTAAAAAAATCACAAACAAGCTGAAAAATCAATTATTCACACAAATCTAGTATTGACCTTCTCTATAAATTACTCAGCCATCCAGTTCTGCCCACAAATTCATATATAAGTCACAGTGAAAACAAAGGAAATTGTGAATATGAAAGTGGCTATAACTACAATGTTTAGCAAATCTTACAAGAAAGCACATCTTCAAAAAAATCTGACAAAGAAAACATGGGGACTAGCAAAAGAAGCTACATTTCCATTGCTTTTGGAAACTGAATTTTTGAAACTTCTGAAGATTTCCTTGGTAGTGACCAAGAAACCCCAAATTCCCTTCTGCTTCATAGATAACTCTTTTTTACAGTTTGTGTTTTAAAATTAGATTGAGGGACTGAGAACCTCTGTTGCCTGCTGATTCCTGGTATGATTTTAATATGACCAGAGAAAGGCAGAGAGTCATTTGGAACCGCTATAGCGTGGGGAAGCACAGGACCAGCCTAGGCAGCCTGCAGGTGAATTTTAACCTAGCTGATCCAAGCAGACATTTGACCTTTGCTAAGGCCTGGTAGTGTCCATCTTCATAGTCTCAGTGTCACGCTGCATTCACTAGGATGATGGCAGAAAAGCAATGAGGGATGCTTAAAGTCCATCCACTCATACTTTGTGCTTTAAATTCCACATATACTTGGAAATACTTTGAATCTGAAACAGTTGGAAACCATTTGGGATTTTACAGAGAATCTCTGTTTCAAGACTGATCAGTTCTTTGGGGTTTTTTTTTGCTTGTTTTGTTTTCTCTTTGTGAGCTTGCTGCTTCATGGCAAACGGTATGGAAAAGCAGCAAACCTTCTAGAGACACCATTTTGGGAAAGACTTTCAGTTGTCAAGAGGAGCATTTGACAAACTTCTTCTATAGCCCAAATCCTCTGGTCCTGTTTTATCTAACTTGGCAGAATGACGATATGCTGCTTGCAGAATGTACTATGTTTACTTTAGTATCTCTTCCAAAAACTCAATCAATATTGCAGCCTCACTGTCTCCTTTTATAATTGGTAATTACAGCCTGACTGCCTTGACACCCAAATATCTTCATGTGTGTTATTCTCTATTTCCTGCACAGGCAGCTTAAAGCAGGCAGAAGCATGTCTGCATTAAGGAATGGGGTCACCAGCTTGGGTTTAACCACTCACTCTGTACTTGAACTTCCCCCACATTTTTTGCCTTTCTTTGACCTTCATGTATCTTACTGGAAAATGGCTTTTGAAAGAAAGAAGCACTATTCATTGGAGAAGGTTCCTAAACAGCAACAACAAAAGAAGGCGGCCTTCAAAATTTTCCATTGGGACTTTTGACCCAAAGCTTGGAAGATGAAGGCTTGATTTTTTCTCTCTGGATGGATCTCTGAATTTCATAGCATAGACTTAATGCAACATTATGTGCATCAATTGCATTTGGAAAGCTACTTCTGACTGACAGTCCCTGTAAGGCCCACATGAAACACCATGATGATTGCCTTAAAAAAAAAAAGCTTTAGAATTCCTTTGAGTAGCTTGCCCCTCCACTCAATATCTGAGATCTGTTTAGGCGGGTTCTGGAAAGAACATTATCCGGGAAGTGCTAACAATGCACTTTAATTTTCTCCTGGACCGACTTGCTGCTGATACACTCCCAATTTGTTTCTGAGAAACCTGTTTTCTTATAAACATTATTTTAAAAGTTAGTGTTCTTTTCAGGAGAAAGACAAAGACAATTAGTTCTGGCAAATAATGAGAAAGTACTCAACAAACTATTTGTACAAATGAAATTTTACGGTGAACTCAGGTTTCCCAAGGTAAAGAGCTTCATTGCATTCACCCAGCCAAAACCATTCTGCTCTCAAAAGCAAAACAAGACCGCAGCTGTTGCAAAAGTTCAGGTTTTGTAAAAGCAAAAACCCATATAAGCACATAGCTCTGATTACAAGGACCCACAATTTCCAGAACTTTCCTGGTATATATAATCTTTCAATATGCAAAAGTTTGGGGCATTAGGGAAAAATGAATAAACCCATGGTTAAATGTATAGCAGCAGTGAAAACAGCAGAAGACAAACTAAAACAAAAGTTGGAACTAATGTGATAAGTAAGTGGTACCACTTCACTGCATGAGTAACCAGTCTATGACCACTTTATCTGCAAAAAGTATACAAAATAGATACAGGGGTTCATAGAAATGTCACACAGATGAAAAAGGATAGTGAAATACTTTCTTAAAATCACAAATTAAAACCACGAGGACCCTTTAGCATTGGGAGATGAGTCAGAGAGATGAGAGCAAGTGTTTTACAAAATAATGAACAGCATACAAAAGTTAAATCAAGGAATGATTTATCGCTCTTCCTATAACACAAGAACAATGAAGTGCATTTAAATTTGACAAAGTAAACAGTTTCCTTGGTGTTGGTTTTGGTGTTTCTTAACCTAGTGACTTATTAACCTATGAGCTTCATTGCTGCAAGGACTCTTTGGAGTCAAAAGCAAGATTGAAAAAGCCATTTGAAATTTATTTTGATAATGACAAAAACTACTGTTCATTTTGAACATCGCTAACATACTTTTTTCAAGGGGCTGGGGTAAACCCTTGGGCTTCCTAGCAGAAATCTAAGCTCTAATTATTTAGGGTCAGGAAGAAACTTCTTCTCTTGGCAGGTCATCCCAGAGTTGCCCACTAGAGGGTCTCCAGGGTGTTCCTTGAAAGCATCTGGACTTGGTCATCATTAATAGCAAAGACAGGCCTCATCCTGGATAATCATTCCCTTTTCCCTCTGTATTGGTATATTCCCGCATGCAAGCCCTTTGCAAATGTCTGTATTTCACAGAACGGTCTATAAATGGGGAGCTTTCCTGCAGCAGCAAGGGGCGTCTGTTTGTCCCTCTGGCTGATTCTACCTACCCCGTCCTACGGGCTCGGATCAGAACAAAGAGCCATGGAGGAGCGAGGGGAAGACGTAAACCAGGAGTTACAATCTTGCATCCCTTTGCAGAGATTTTAATGGTATATGTGTGAAAAAGTAATAAACGGGACATAGCCCATTAGGCAAGAACAAATTTTCTTCCCATAATTTTATCTTTGTTTAATTGAATATTTAATTAGTATAAATATGAAACTAATTTTTTTTTTATATGTTCAGTACATTTAGCAAGAAGTGTTGATCCCGCTCTGCATCTTGAGAGGCATTTATGCAGACACGGACAGCAGCCATGCCCTTCTTGTCCCCTTCTGTGTGCTAATAGAAGTGAGCGGGTCATTTGGCATTAGCAAAGGAGTAACTTAGCATTTGCACTGAGCTGAATCTTGCCAGACTGTGTGCATATTGGAGCCAGTAGACAGCGGCTCCTTTCACGTTGATGAATGGCTTTTTTCAAGCGTTCTGCTCCCTAGTTATGAGAAGGGTGACCCGGTCAGGAGACGACTTTATGAAGCTATAAAAAATGTATGTCACTTCGGACTCTCTAATGTCACGGAAAAAAAAGGGAGAGAGAGGGAGAGAGAGAGAGAGAGAGGGAGGGAAAAAAAATCCTGTGCACAAAAAAATAGCAGGGTAATAAGCCTGTTTTCAATGCTCTAAATAGCTTTCTGTCTACAGCCCCTGTGTATCCCTGTGAGCTGGGGCTGTCGCTTGCTTCAACAAAGCAGCGAGGGTTTTGTGTGTGTTTAAAAAAGGTTGATTCTCTTTGCCTTCCTATCACAGTAAATGCTTATCATGATGACAACAAGGCATTGGGAACGCAGGTCGGGTGGCTGTTACGTCGGCTGCTGCGAAAAAGCTGTAATGCACTTTAAAAAAAAAAAAAATGTAATCCACTCAAGGTGGCTCTGACTTTTAAGTATGCAGAACAGCTCGAGAGAAAGGCACCATAAAAGCAAAGTAGCTTTGAAAGGGCCCTTTCATCTAATATTTTATAAAGTATTTTCTCTGTGTCACAAAGAATAAAAAGTAAAGGGTTGCCAGGTATGTTTGCCCCCATGCCTTTGGTTGATACTCTGGAGTTTAAAGATACTGCCGTGTAGATTTTAACAAAGACGGCCCTCTGTAGATCCATAATTCAGCATTCATTGAATTTTCCCATTTCTTTTTAGGCTTTGATATGCATATTTCATTGCATTAGATGCTCCCCCCTCCCTCATGCCCCCCTCCACCCACCTCCCAGAGATGTAGCACATTTTATAACTGATGTTAAAATGTTAATTTGCACAAGGTAAGTGGCCCGGAGGATTGAGGGCAGAGGCCTCTTCTTTATTAGGATTTCAATTAGTCACGGGCCAAGTTGGGAACGCCCAAGTTCTGGCTTTGAACACCGCCCTCGCCAAAGCTGAGATGCAAAAGCTTCTGAACTCCTAGACCCAACCGCTGGTCTGCTTTCCTGTTTTTCCTGGTGGGATTTCCAGTTCTCACCCCACCCGGCACTGGAACAACTTGCATCACGGTAGAAACAAGACTAGCTGTGAGTCGAGTGCCAGGCTCAGATAAATCACGGACATGTCTTTGTAGAAACTTGGAAACCTCTGTGGCTTTTTGACAAGCAAAAATTGGGCTGGGAGGAGCACAAATCAGCAGGATTCAATAACAGCAATGTGTAAGTCAGCATAAGAAGGGCGGAGGCGACACAGAAATGTAACTTGTACCTTTGTGGTATTCTGTGGGGGTACAAAATGGATGTAGCTTTAATTCATTTAGAAGTCCCCGGAGACTGAACTGAGTCCTAATGAAAGTTCCCATTGAAGTTAATGGACCTGATTCTCTTCTCATTGCAGGGACTAATTCTAATTAAGTCAATAGAGTTACACTAGCATAAAACCGGTGTATGTGAGAGGACTAGCAGGTCTTGGGAGAGTTGAGCCTCCTAATGACGGGACTAAAATTGGACCCCGAAAATTCCAATCACTCTTGCACCGAAATAAATTCACCGTAATTGCATCAAAATGCATTCAGCATGCAGTGGCCTAAATTCTGCAGGATTCGTCCTTGGTCACAACTGTGTAATTCCACCCTCTTCCTCATGGAAGCAATATTTGGATTTTGTTTTCAGTAGTTGGAATATGGAAGGAAATCCAAGTCCAGAGAAGGGAATATTTTTACTTTGATTATTACTTACTATTATTTTCATTATTCTTGACTATAACCAGCATATACTTAAAGCAATAGCAAAGCTCCTGCTTCTTTCTTACTGAAGGAGACAGACCTCAAACAGTAAAGTAAATGGAAATCAAAATCAAGGCATAGTCTCTCCTAAAAGCTTTCCACCTATGGATATGCATTACAAAGTACGGGACAGAGAGGGAACTTACCCTGACATCCCTAAGACTGTCTAACAACTGATGACAGTACTGGCTGTTACCACCAGAGCATCCTGCCTTGAGCCTGGTGGCACTTCTCACATCACGGGAGGAAAGCAAGCCATCACCTAGCATTAACTCAGTGGTTCCACTTCTGATTCAGCTCAAGAGCAGATGACCCTTACCCTCTAATGTATAAGGTGGGGACAGTCAGTGCAGCAAATCCCAAGACAGCTATTTAAAGACACACTCTTTTTTTCTCTCCCACACTTTTGTCCTCTGAAAGGGTTTAAGCTTGGTAATGCATAAAATATATATTTTTGCAAGAAAAAAATTTCCCTCCATTTAAGAATTTATTAACAATTTACATAATTGCTTAAGTAATCTGCATAATTGACAGAAAGTTTAATTTGACCCTAGTTCAAATGCAACACTTATGGTTTTAAATTGAAATGGGTATAATTCATTTATGAGAGTAATTAAGCCATAGTGTCTAACAAATACAATGTATGCTGCCTGAGGCCTTCAAGGCCAGAACATGCTATTAGGATGTTTTATTTAAATATGTCAAATCTGTTCATCTCCAAAGCTGCCTGCGTTAAAATATATCAAATGTCTTACTTGACCTTTAAGGTGCCCTACTGAAAACAGGGCATTAAAAAAAAAATAAAATAAAAAAATCACAGGCTTTTCTGCATGCCTAAGGAAAGGCAGGAGTGGTGGAAAGGAGACCAAGGGAGAAGTGCTCTGAATGAGATTATCATACCTACTAGGAACTATGCAGCTTTAAGGGACTGGTTTTACTGCCTTCATAAAGTGCAATCCATTGCCCTGTGCAATGCCAGCATAAGGCTATTTACAACTGTGTAAGCCATCCAAATAGGTGGTGAAGAAGTCTTTATGTTGGCCCTCTGCTGCGACAACTGAGCAATCCCTGGAAATCCCTTGATTGCTCTGAGACCATCTAGGTTCTGCTAACGTGAGCCAAGATAGAGGAGGCAACCCCCGAATGCCAGAGCTAGACAGTGATCTCCTCCTAGATTACCCTCCTTGAGGATGGCTACTCAAAGTTACAGGTGTCCTTGAAGGACAGATTCACTAGTCCTTACTCACTCTGACCAATGCTTTCTGTCAGCTTGATTCCTGTTGAAATTCTGGCTGCTGCTCAAGGTCCTAGACTGGCTCATGATGTTCGCATTTCCCTATATTTGGGTGTATGGAAGTATATGGAGTTTAATAAGCTGTTATAATTTTGTCTTTAGGTTTGGTAAATAAAAGTCTGGCTAAAGGTGCTTCTGAAAAGCAGATCCTAGAGAAGCTCCCATACGTGTAGCATGTTTTTAATGAAGGCCACCGTTTTTCCATGGGGCTGTGGTCAAAAGAGTTAAGATTTGTCTTGAGAAGAAAAAGTGCTGAAGACCTGTTCAGCAGGAAGAGTTTTTATTTTTGTTTTAGATTTTTTTTATTTTTGCCACATTGCTATGCTGAGATCCCCTTGTGCGCCTATAGTTTCCCAGGGTTTAGGTCTCAGGCTATGAACCCACGCCTGATTTCATCTAATTCATGGCATTGGGCAGCTTGGCTGACTCATCCTCCAAGTGCAGTTCCAGACTTGCTGGGGTATAACAAAACCTCAGCTCCTCAGTCATTTCAACAAGTTGCTAGTCAGGTATTAAAAGGCTGATCATTCTTTCTTGAATGAACATCCAGTATCATCAGGTAGAAAAATTCATGGCTATGTGGTCCATGCTATAACTTCTGATCTTTCCTCTGCAGTCAAAAGAAATGGAGTATGAAACAGCACTTTGCTTTTTTCCTCGAGGCATTTTCCTAGTGTATTTCAAGGCAGACCTGCTCACTTTTCTAATTACGATATGATGTTATATACATAGGAGAAAGAGATGAGACGCAGAATGAATGTATGCCAAGTAGCGATCTCAATTACCAGTCATATAGATTAAAACTGTCTGATATTAAGGAATTTATTAAAAGCCTTCCATAAGCTACAACAGTGTGGAGAAGAGCAGTTTTGCCTACTCTTGTAGTTGTGTCACTAGTTTCATGATGGATGGGATTTTTATCCAAAGTAGCAGCTTCAGAGAATGACGGGCATGAGAAAAGAATCAGCTTTCATTAAAAAAACAGTAGAGATGATCCAATCACAACACTTCAACAAATTACCGTGAGTCAGCTAAGCTGCAGTAACCATCCCTGGGAATGCTTTTATCTGGAAGAAAATGCTAGCTTATATGTACAGTATAGCTCAGCCTGCCATGAAGGAGGGCAGTGTGAGATGTATTATTTTGCATATGTCCCAGGCCGAAGAATGTACTTGCAGGAAATCACTGCAGCTCAGCCGACGTGGTAACATGCTACGGTTCCCTGGTAGTGAGTAGGAAGCATGCATTTCTAACCTGCTTGCAGGCATAATGTATGTTTCATAGACTCATAGAGTCATGAAATGGTTAGAATTGGAAGGGACCTTTAAGATCATCTAGTTCCACGCCCCCTGCCGCTAGACCAGGTTGCTCAAAGCCCCATCCAGCCTGGTCTTGAACACCTCCAGGGATGGGGCACACACAACTTCTCTGGGCAAGCTGTTCCAGTGTCTCACCAACCTCACAGTAAAGAATTTCTTTCTAGTATCTAATCTAAATCTCCCCTCTTTCAATTTAAAACCATTACCCCTCATCCTATCGCTACACTCCCTGATAAAGAGTCCCTCCCCATCGTTCCTGTAGGCCCCCTTCAGGAACTGGAAGGCTCCTATAAGGCCTCCCCGGAGCCTTTCTCTTTGGAAAACACCACCCTAATCCTAAAAAAATAAGGCCTATTAATGGAAGCACATGCTCATTAATTCATTGATTAATGGAATGATTTTTTTTTAATTTAGTTTAAGAACAAATCAGCTAGTTATCTTTTTCCACCCCTAAAATGCAACTCAAAGTTTCAGAATGATTTTCTGGGAAATCAATATTAGGACAAGAAAGAATAAATGCCTAGTTGAGCCTGAATGACTATGCATAGTTCCAAAATGTTGGGAGTTTTACAGTCCTTGTTGATAGAGCCAAAGAAGGGCTTATGAGGACCCCAGAGATCAGAGGTGATCCCCAGATTTTAGAGAAAAAAATACCAAAACCTTGTTAAATGTTGGGTTTTATGTCATTGGATTCTCTTCAACTGCACTGGTCTGATATAAATGGGTTAAGAATGTCAAAGCCAGTATCATGTAAGCAAGAGAGTACATTGTGGTTTTAAGGAAAGGTCACATTTAAATGTCAGAAAGGGGTTGTGTTTCTGGTACTGTATTCGTAACAAATGAGTGGGATTATTAGATCTTTCTGTTAGAAAAAGAACTACAGGTTTTGCTAGTGTCCGATCCCATCTGGGAGGAGACTTTCCCCCTGGCTGGGAACTTTCCAGGTGATATTTAAATGAAGCACTCTGGGAGTGGGGAGAGGAAAGCAGTGGGGCAGGAGGGTGAGGGTCCCAGGGCAATTCCTAGGGGATTCCCATCACAGCCACCGGGTCAGCCTTGTGAGACTTCTTGGAAAGCCTGCAAGGCAAACTGACCTCAGCGTAAAAATTAGGCCATTGCGCACATCTCTCCGAATATCTTTGATTTCAGAACATCTGCCCAGAATCAAGCACCACCGGTGAATTACTGATCATCATTACTGATCTAATAATAATCTCATAAATAATACATCACCTTCAGCTTCAGGCAGCCAAGTCGGCAGCATGAAGTACTACTAACCCCGAAGGCACAGATTTCTTCTGAAGGGCCTCAGTAGAGCTTGTACCATCAGTTAAAAGTGCATGGATTTCACAGCATTTAATTGCCTGATTTGCAGTTTCCAGGTAGATGTCTAGATAGCAGTTAGACACTAGGTAGCACATAATAATTTTACATCTGGAGTAGTAAGCTACTTCTATAATAAAAAATATATGATATATGACACATAAAATATTGTATATAATTATAGAAAACCAAATAATATTTCCTGGTTTAAACCAACAAAACAAGAAGTAAATTCCTATAGTATGAAGGTTTAACGAGGTCTTTATATGTAAGCCTGTAGTTCTAGTCTGATTAGGAGAGAAGTTCTGAGATGAAATCAGTCAATCGATTTGATCATTGTCCAGACCATTTCTTTCTGAACACTGTTGGCTAAATTCAGCTACCCATGTTTACCATTTCAGTCTACGTGGAAGCTCTGTGGGGAGCAAATCTGTGTGTGAACCTATAGTCTGTTGCCATACGTTATTAACTCTCCACCCTGTCATTCTTAGTCCATGCTAAGCGTAGCTTTATCAGGATAAAGCTCCAGGATAAACTAAGAGTGGCTAAATAGTCATCAGCAAGTTACATCCCAGCATATTAAAGTCCTGTTCCTTGTGTCTCTTTGCTTGTCCCCTGGAGGAGGATCCCATGTGAACACAGGTTGGACCCCCACCAACAATTCATCTTCATCTCTCTTCACGAGTATCCTGGCAGAGTCTGCCTTGCTTTCACAAATCCTAAAGTCTGAAGTTTTACCCACTTACTTTATTTTTTCTCTTGCATTCCAGTTTTTTATCATGTTTCTGCTCAAGCCATGGCACATTATTGTGTATTCCCACAAATAATTGTAAGGGCAGCTGACATCATTTAGACATCAAAATACCTGATAGGGCATTTAGATGTGCAAGTGACCTTAAATACACCCACTGGGAGTACAGAAATGGAAAGAGAGCTTTAAAGTCTGGCCTCTGGAGTTTACGTGCAGGTGATTCGATATCCTTTCAATACAAGTGGTTCTAGCTGGGCTTGGAATTTGTATCCCTGCACCATCAGAATGGCCTGGAGTTTCTTAATTACCAAACAAATGGAGAGTAGCTGCTGGATTTTGACAGCTCCTTTGTGTATCATTCTTCACAGAACATGAATGATTAATGGAATTTTCCCAACACAGTCAAAGTTGTTTACTGATGGAATTAAAGCTGAAATTGGCAGTGCTCTTTAGGGAGGACTTTTTCTATAATGTCACCAGACCTGCCAAGCTCTCCTAAAAAAACAGGGACAATTAGTGATGGGTCAGAAGGATTCTGGGTATTAAAAGGTTTGGTTCTCTCCAATGAAAGTGGAAAGGGAGGTGGGTGGGTGAAAAACAAGTATAAGAAAAAAAACCTAAAGCCTGTTATTGATTATTTCCTTCAGGGAGTAATATCATTGGACCCAAGCTCTATGCTTGAATTAAAAAGTTAAATTTCAGTGTTTGAAGATACAAAATACATAGAAGAAGCAAGATAAAGGAAGCCAATGTTCAACACTTTCCATTTAAGTACTTATCATAGGACAAAAGAATGTGAAGACTAGTTGGCCTCAGTGAGTGTAGGCTTCACATTGTCAACACAAGGTGACACTTTATGTGAAGGAGTCAAACTTGTGAGGAAGCTGGTTATCAAAAGGTGGAAGAAGAGCACAGACGGGGCACAACCAGAACAGCTGTGTTTAGAACATGAGATTTGTGGCTTTGTTGCCATTTTGAACACTAGAAACACCTGGAGGAACAGCTGTCTGGTACAGAAGACAATAATTACTGGAGGACATCCAGTGTCCTGTGCACCCTGTCTTCTAGGGAAGATTATAGGGCTGCAGGATGGCCCAAGGAGCTGTTGGCGCCGGAAACGTATCAGTACGGACTCGGGGGATAGGAATGTGTTGGTGAAGGAGATGCAGAAGAGGCTGGTGGTCATGGCATGTAACCAGAGCATGAAAGGAAGCCGACTACAATGACTCAGGCAGCTCCACAAACTAAATCATCTGGAATTATTCTGAACATATTCATAAGTATTGCTTTTGCCCCGTATTTTCATCATTTGCCTTCTTGTCCCCTTACACTGCCAGATTCCACAGGCAGAAAAATTTGTGGGAGTAATATCCTCCCATCAGCAGTGGTTCATCTGGGATACACTTACGAAGTTCATAATAAAGGCAAGCCCTACAGAGCGTGCTCAATGTTTAAAGTGTTTTATGAACAACTTCACACCAACCCCAGGAGACAGTTAGATAAGCATGTGATTTATTTTTATTCCCATTTTCCAGATGGAGAAAAAATGGTGAAGTGACCTTCTAAAGGCCGCAGGAGGAGTTGAAACTGAGATGAGATCAAGGAGCTCCTGACTACCCTGCCTGTGGGGAAAACATCAGATTGTTCTGCATCTCTCTTCTGCATCTATTGCACTGACAAAGGCCTTTCACCACAGTCACGTGAACATGTCTACAAGATGGATTTTTATGACTGTAGTGGAATCTGGTAGATGGCCAGGACACTTTGGTTTTTAGCTATCCCGTATCATACTTTCCTGATGTGCCTCTCTCCCTCCTGCCTCTAAGCATTTTTCAATAAACAGGCAAAATTACCCATGAGCAAGGCTGCAAGGGACAGCACAGAGCCAGTGAAGTCATATGCCTCCCATGCTTGTATAGTTAGCAGCAAGTATATATAACACAGCCCTGCCCTTCCTCTTCTAATGAAAGTGGCTCACCACCAGGTAGGTGATCAGCTGCCAAAGGAGATTAATCTCCCCTTTTAGCATGTGTTTTGGGGTTGGAAGGGATATCAGTTGCTTTAGTATGTTTTTAACATCATCTAAAGCATAGCCAAGGGATATAATCATACCTTTGGGAGACCAAAGGTACAATACATAGCTAAGTGCCTCTAATCCACAGCCGCATGATTATCTATTGATAACGGCCTCCTCCCCTTTAGCTGTCGTACCGATTCTGAGCTTGGTTAATAAAAACAAATTATTTCAGCATGCCACCACACGGTAAAGAACTGGGGGTGTCAGGGTGGGGGAAAGTTAACTGTTCTCTTTTGTTTTCTTTTCTTTTAATGCAAAACCCAACTGGCTTGGTGATCTCCAGATATGCACAAACACTGATGCCAGATACTCACTTGCACAGACAAAAGTAATACAAGTACAAAAGGGAAGGCTGGGGTGGAGGAAGGGGAAATGGCTGGGGCCAAGAACTAGGAGCCAATACTTGCCGTGATGTACTCTTACTGCCTTTGTGATCCTGGGCAAGCCTTTTAGATTAAATTTAATAGCTAGGGCTGAATCCAATGACTGATGCTAATCAGAAAGCAAAAGGCCCTTTCACCTTCCGCTACTAAATTTGCACCTGAAGTTAGTTATCCGTAGTTAATTCTGTACTATTGCATCCTAAAGTCAGACTTCAGGACCGATGAAACTCAGAAGTTTCTATTGACCTCTGCAGGGTGTTTAGTTTGATAATACTGGTCATGATTTCCCCACAAATCAGTTTCATTTTCTGTGATAAAGGAGTAACAGTAGCACCTTTGTCCTATACCACTCTCATGTATTTATAAGAAAGTATAAAATTTTGCATTTTTTTTTAAGAATTGGCAAAGCACAGTGTAAGTCAGTGTTGGAAACACATACTGAAAAATCTTGTGCTGACTTTCCATAAGCGCAGATAATAGATGGCGGGTGGTGTGCCTGAGTCTGGTCACACTTGCAATGGAGCTATTCAGAGTTATTTGCATTACACCATAATAACACGAAACAGAAATTTCACGTGGCACAGCAAGGTGGTACAGATCCAAACCATGTATGTACCACACACTCATTTGGTTTTTGCCATTCCCTCACTGGGAATTAAATTCTGAGGAGAATGAATGCTTTTTGCATATTTGAAAAACATCTGTAGAAGATAGACATTCTTAAAAATAAAACAAACAACAAAAAAAACCAAAAAACCCTAAACAAACAAAAAACAAAACAAAACAACCCCACAAACTCCCCAGGTTATTTGTTCATCCATCATATTTTCCAGGCAACTGGTCTCTTGAGAAACCTCCAAACAAATAGCCAGAAGTGAGTGGTGGGGAGAGGAAAGATATGTATGAATTCTTTCAAACAAGGCAGATCTTGGAGCTACCTAGTCCTTCTACTGGAATGTAACCTTCATGTTCTTTCCTGATGCTGGCAAGGGTGGGGTAGCAGTTTGACAATAAATCAGTTTACCTGCAAAAGCATGGGCTTTACTTGACGAAAACAAAATTCCTTTAAAGAATGGTCTGTCCAACCATTGCAAGTGTCCTTGGAGTTCAAGCACTTCTACAACATTCATTTGATCATGAGACTGCCTCATGTAGTTCTTGCACTATTTTAAACTGTCCAAAGTCAGATAATCATTTACTACAGTAAAAAAAAAAAAATAAAAAATTAAAAAATCAATTGATCACATGCCCAGGCAATACTTACCATGGACTGTACTTATTTTGGCTAAAGGTGTACAAGGAAATTTTTTTAAAAATGCCCCAGAGGGAATAAACAATTAGCAAGACAGTTAAGAAAGCAACCACAACACCCTGGCTTAATGGAGCCAATGCAAAAAAAATCCAGATAATTTGATCTCTAACAAAGGAGGGCCTGTCAGGTCAGTAACCCAGAACTGAGGTAATGGTTTCATATAACAATACTCCTTGACTCAGTATTCATTTTCAGCCCACAGTGGTAAAAGTAAAGTTCAACCTAACAGCAGCTGTCAAATACCTTTGGCTAATCCCCCCGTAGCTGCTTTGGTACAATTTTGGTGGTGTAGTACATGGTATCACCCGACCCCAACAAGGCCACCGCACTGTTAACACTTTGCCCTTGGGAGGCACATGAGTGGGTCGGAGCGGTTACAAACTTCCCCTTAGGTATTTAGGAGAAAGACCTGCTCATGCTCCTGCCTACATCTCTGCTGTACTCTGTGCCACGGTAGTGCTGAAATGTGTTTCTTTCCAAATCATTAAAGCCTGGCATTTCAGAGCTGGGCTCCAGGGAAAATGTCCCTGCTCTCTGTACCTTCCCTCCTGTATTTCGAAACGTAGATGCTAAGCTTCAGTGCACCTTCCTGCTGGATTTTCAAACAACTCAGTGTTTTACAGGCTTCAGGATATTATAAATATTGGCTCTCTCTATATTTTTTTTTTTTTTCCTCTGTGTGCTGCTCAGGTTTTTCTGTTGCTTGGATTGAGCAATGTGCTGTGTGTAGTAGGATGGAAAGAGCCAGGTTAATGAATCTCACATCCCAGCAAACCCCAAGCACAGATCTCTTCACGGGAAAGATGTGGTGCCTAATGATTAGAACAGCCTACTGGGGCATTTCTTGCCATACACCTTGGACTTCTATTTCTCCTTATTCTTTTCTAGATACCATATGTGGCAATGCCTTCCCTGTGAAGGAGGCATACATGGTGCCCAGGAAACCTTGTGGGATTTTGGTCGCGTTTGTATGCCAGCAGAAGGTGAATTTGTGAGAAAAGAAAAAAAAATTAAAAAAATATCTGAGCCCAGTGTTGCATTCTGGCAGTTACACGGTGTCTGGTCATCCTGGAGACAGGCAGATAAAGTTCACAAAGACCATGTTGTTGCATAAGCATAAACTGTGTTCCCATTCTGGGCTTTTTTACTATAAATTCTGGTGAGCTCCAACTTTCTTCCTTCATCATCTGTACCTGCACAGGGTTCCTCTGATCCCATCTCTGAGTAATTCCCTTTCAATCTTCAATGAGACCTTCCACATATCCTGAATTCAGAATGAAAAATGTCCTCTCTCATCACAGCACTGCCAATGTCCCGAGTCTATGCCACCTTTCAGAGGGAAATTCAGATAAAGCTGACGGATGTGGCCGACAGTCTCTGCATGTCTAGACAACCTGCATAGTTTTCCTTATCCAAACAGGAAAGTCAGAGACACTTGAAGCAAAAGGCTTTGGGGTGAGCTTCTAGTCCCTTTCAGTAGCTCTTCAAGTCTCACCTTAACCTCAGCCTTCTTCTCTTTGGATATTTCTTTGGATTTGAACTCTTAATTAATGGAAACTTTCAAGATTACACTTGGCATGGAGGACACCCTATATGGGCAAAGCACCAGAGGGTGAAATGTTTCCTAACTCCATTTCAGAGCAATTTATCCGGGAATCACTGCCAGCCACTTTTTCAGCTATGGGCAGGTTTATTTTACACCCCAGAACAACTAGTATTCTTTCCCTTTGAAGTTATGTTTGCTATTTAACTCTACATACTTCTTCATTTATTTAGTGTTCTTACACCAAAGGAATAATAATAATAAAACAACAATAATAATAATGGTTGTAATAACAATAATAAAAATCCAACTTCTTTTTGGTTTAAGGTACAACATTGTTCCACTTGACTGGCAATAACAGACTCAACTCCTTTGAAAGTAATGGAATTACATTGCCAGAACAGTTCACTGGTCTGCCTCATTTTGGAAAATTCATCTCTTTTAATGTCTCAGCCGTACTGAAGCTCAGCATCAGTTGCTAACCTGTGGAAGCTCAGTGTTGCAGCCCAGCAGTCCCAAATCTCAGCTATGCCTTGAAATAACTTGATACTCAAATTGACATAACACAGACAAGGATCTGGTCTGGACTGTGTGACCTGAGGCCTTCATCAGAACTAAAGAGGGAGGGGACATGACTAAAATCAGAGGGAAATTACCGTCTTATGCTTTCACTGTGTGCGTACTCCCGTGCAATGTGACTCACAAGTATGCTCAATATGAAGATATTTAAAGGACTATCTTATTCTGAGGGGCTGTTCTGACATAGCAAGGGAGTCTCAGGACTTCAAAGTAATTTTGCAAATTTCTTCAGTGAAGCAGTGATTTATTTGACTGCAAGTCAGCTAAGGTTCAGAAATCCACCTCTATTTGGCTCTTTTCTGCTACCACAGAGGCTGCTTGATAGTACCTGTGAACCACCGAGTTTTGCTCATAAGGATTCCTCCATGTGAATGGCACCTCTGTAAGAGCCATGCTGGTGAGTGGAATGGGTGAAGGTTCAGAGCAAGCTACTCTCAAATAATCCTAGGCCACTGACTTCTTGTGGGAGGTGTTGCTGTTACCAAAGCCTTTAGACTGTTTCATAGAGTTCTGGTGGCCAACATCCACTGTATCCTCGTCTCAGAGTTATAGCAACTCATGATGATGATTTATTGATTGATTGAATGGATAGGATTGTCCCTGTTTGTATGGATTTTAGGCACTCAGAGGAAACAGAAAGGCACTGTGAAGTCAACTATTCCACCTTCCTGTATCAGAGTCCAGGTATTTATACCACAAAGTTCACAACTAGATACTGGTAAATGTTGATAACATTACCATACTTGCTGGAAATATCCCATCATCTGTACCTGCTGATAAACACCAATATTTTCACCTGCAAAACGTACTAAAAATTGACAGCCAGACTTTACAAGTCCAAACCCTAGTGCCTCTCCGCACACACAAGAAGCAGATGATTTCAAAAGCATTTGAATTTTTAACAGGGACACAGCACTAACACCAATTCCGCAGGCACAGAAGACTGAGAAATTCATCAAGCAGGCAGCTCACTGGGAACTTTCCCCTGCCACATCTAACACTATGTGCCTGCACTGGGAAAAGAGTCATATTCGGCACACTACAATTTACCTGCATGATTAACCATCGACGGTGTTTTTGGATGTCTAATCAGATTATATTGGGTTTATGTACAATTTCCTAAGCAGGCCGACTGATAGATTGATCAAGGGTAGATGGGATCTGACAGCAGAATATTATGGCAGAATTCTTCCAGTGATGGATGAGCCCACCTTGACACAAACTCCAAAGCTTCGCCTCCGAGTAATAAATCTCAGCATGAAGTCATCTGTCTCTGACCTGAAGCTCGAAATCAACGACTCAGGATACTGAAGTTTCATCGTCTTTATGAACATTTAAGTTGGCTCAATGGCATAAATACACACCTCCCGCATTCAATCTCTTTAATAGTGGCAGGCCTTATAATGTTGTTTTTATTTTTTTTTTTTTTTGTTTTATAAAAGGTAGCAACTCATAACTGATTTTCTCACCAGCCAAGGAGATCGCTGCTAATAGATTACATTCTGCATGATGCTTAATGAGCCATGATTGGGAACGGAGATGGGAAATGGCACTTTGGATTGATTTAGCAAGGATTCAGCGGAGGCAATGCCATGACTCCACAAATAGCAGTACGTTTTACGTGGTGTCACAGAATTATATAACAGGCATCTCAGGTAAAACCTTCAAAACGCCTTGCTGGATTGGGAGTTTAAAGTGCATTTTCAAAAGCTAGCTAAAGTCAGATTCTGAAAAATACGGCTAGTTACCCAGAGGGCTTTTTCAAAGCAGTGGTGTGAGTAACTTTCAGTATGTGATGATTGGATAGGCATAAAAACCAAAATGGAATTTTCCCCCAAGTCCACCTGAAAAGTCCTCTGCATACTCTGGAACTCTAAAAATTGAAATGCCTCCCTCCTTCCTTGTAAACTGCATTAGGCACAGAATATATGATTGTACGATGTGGTGTTCACACCATCAGGAATTAATAATCTCATTTGCCTGGGACTTAATCCAAAGCCACTGATGATACTGTGGCCCTATTTCTTCATGGGATTTAAGCACCTAATTTTTATCCATTTCGGCAGGAGGTCAAGGTTTAGTTCTTTTTGAGAATCTGGGTGCATGAGACCTCAGATCATGTTTACATGCACTCGTAATGTAAAAATGTGAGGTTGTGTAATAGAACTCCTCTGAGCTCCCTGTGCTTGGTAGACATCCCGGGTACCCACAGCAACTCACTGAATTAATTGAGTAATGCTTTCAGGTGACCTGCTGCAGACATTTTCATCTCACGGAGCCAGGAAATGGGGTAGCTAATAGACCATTTTGGAGTATTGTAAGATCACAGCAATCCCATATTTAAGGAGGTTAATATAATACTAATTGGGGCTTGGGTGAAGAGTTCATAAGACAGATGAACCCACCTGAATTTTGAGAGTCTGAACAGCTGGATTCTTAACCCATATTCACTACCTCTTTGAGTGGTTTTGCTCTTTAACTAAGAAGGAAAAGAAATATCAGGAGATTGCTGTAATTGTCAGCTTTTTCTGACTAACCTTCTTGACTGCCTCTTCTGGGTTCATGATGTCTGATAACGTACCAATGTCATGGCCAATGAGAAAAATCAACTTGTAGGACCAAACTCACCTCCTGACTGACTCTGGTAGACCTCACTGCACTCTGAGATTTTAGATTCTGCTAATATCAAAGTCCAGAAACTGACAAAGGTGTATTATTGTCAACCCCTGTAGTGAGGCTGGAAAAGCAGGAATAACAGTTAAGTTAGACCTGTGTGAATAATTCATGGGGAATAATTTATTTGATGAATTGACCTCCTTTTTTCCCCCCCTCCCTACTCACGGCCTTGTCCACAAGCAGCCTCCGATTTTCTCTCCTCCATTGTTACTCAGATTGAAAATATCTGCTGAATAATTTCTGAGGATAATTCCTGTTCTGCAAATTTGTCCCTGAGCAGTTAGCTGTGAACATTTGGTATCTGAAATCCCAGTGCTAGCTAGATGCAGATCTCATGGTGTTATTCCTGTTCTTTGCATAAAGGGGACATACCTTCAAAACACTGTGTTTTTCACTCTGGCTATTGATAGTTATGAGTCCTTTAATGTAGTGTTGAGCTCTGTAAGGCACGTATTTGACTGTAAGGCCCCAGTTTTGATTAATGTGAGATAAATAATACATATAATGAAAGGAAACAACGCTTTTCTTCAGGGATTTTCTTAGAAACCTGCAGGTGTCTCCCAGGCAAATCCACTAGCTGCCCAGTGAGAGCTCAGGAAAGCCACAAGTGAAGGGGAACAAATCTGAGTTGGAAGAGCAAATACTTAGTCATAACCTATATCACTGTCCACCAGGTAAGCAGGGACCCTCTTGACCCAGAGCCCATCCCTGCAAACACAGAGGGACAATAGGCACAGGGGATGCAACACAATCTGCAGGACACTTAAAGGGCAAGGCAAGCAGCCCTGGCCACCCTTCCCAGCTCCCATCACCCTGGTCAGGAGAGCCACACAAGCACCTTCACCCCACCATTACAGCTCCCATCCCGGTTTCAGAAAGCTTTGGTGCTGAGCAGCTCCTCAATTCCCTTCGCAGCACAATCATTTGTTTACTCGCTCCACTCATTATGGTCTGCACTCACGTAAGGCAACTACGAGACTGCACATTGACTTTCAGAATCAGAGGGGAAAAAAAAGGGAGGGAGACAGAGTAAAAAGTTTCAGCTGTAAAAGCTTTTGACACATCTTTCTGTCTCTTTCCGTCCATGTAATCAATCTTCTAAGTTTCCAGGAGCAGCTGAGATTTTTAAAAACAGCTGTAATCTGTGGTCATTGATGGTGGAGTAGATTGTTTGCCAAACTATTACCATAACTGTCAACCGAAATCAGAAAAATAATCTCATTGTGCTGGACAGATGCCTTTCCTGCATTATTGATATAGTCACTCCAGAGTAATAGAGAAATATAAAGCATTGTTCTATTTACAAAAGGAGATTGGCCAAGTCCTTGAGAGTGAGCAGGAGGGACAGGCACTTAAAGGAAGTGAGATATAGTCAACTCAGTAAAAGTTATGTGTCAGGGTCATGTGGCCTCCATAGTCAGCAGTAGAATCTCAGTTTTCAATAGCTTTTCCTCTCCTTTCTCACTTTCAGATTTAGCTCCAGAACTTAATCTCTGACTAAATGAGCTTTCCAGGGTTTAAATGCAGCACCATGGAATTTACCCAGTTTTTTCCCCTTTCCACCTCCCCTTTGGCTGCCAGCGTGACAACCCCAAATGCGTCTCTGGGACTGCCGCATTTCCAGAATATGCAAAAACACTGCATCTTCACCATGCTGCTCTTTGTAGGGAGGATAAATCGGGTCAGAGCTGCCCGTTATAATACAATACAAGAGAATTTTGTATGCTCGCCTCCAAGATATCTCAGAAAGCACTTTGCAAAGCAATGTACTAAATATGAGCATTGCAGCAAATCTTTAGGCAGATGGAGCAGCCAGCCTGCATTTAGCCATAGCGCCCACAGAGTCTTTTGCTGTTACAAATGTTTGTATATAGAGAGGGGCCCAATTTTATGTTGGAATCTGCTACAGTGAACCGATAACCCCAAGTTCCCCATTTATAGCACAAATGAATAAATATCTATATAGTCAGAGGACTGGAGGTGGGACTGGAGCTTCTATTTTCATTTGAACACCATGCAGGGGTCAGGCACAGTGAAAGTCCCGTGATCAGCTGAGGACAGGCTCTGGGATATACGTGGTCTCCTGTCCTTTTATTTTTGAAAGTTTTTTAATTTTAAAATTGCCTCACATTTCACTGCAGGGAGAAGTTTCTCTTCTCATCAGCGTTTTGAAAACACAAAATTGGAAATTTTTTTTGGAGCAGGAATTATCTACAGAAGTAGCCCTCCATTTAACTTGAAAAGAGAAATTAGCTCTTAGAAAATTACAGCAGTTTTTAGCTTATTCTTGTTCAAAAGCAGCTATATGAGATGCTAGCCTCATTTTGGTAGCAACAAAAGTACTTTTCGACAGCTTAATGTTTTGAGGCAACACATGGCTTTTTTCTTTCTTTCTTGCAATAAAAACATACAGATGCAATCTTTGTCTCAGTACAAAAAAATATGGAAATAAAATCAGTTCATCAAATTTGGTGTAATGAGAATTATTGTCATACTATAAAAATAATTTAAATAACAACAACAACAAAAATGCTTTTACCCCAGTTTTAGTGAACCGTCTGTGAAAGAGCCACTCTAGTGAAGCAAATGGATCCTCTGGTCTGAAGTGTGAAATTCTGCAGTTCATGAAAAAAAAAAAAGCAGGGCTAATTGAAGAACAAATTCTTCCTGGGTGACCACCAGTCAATCAATAGCTGGGGCCCATCACATTGACTGTAAAACATTTGTAGCTATCAAATGAGAACAAATTATTATGAGGAAAATGCCTGACTGCCTTCATGTAGAAGGACAAACAGTCTATGGCCAGGAAACAAATGCATGAAGTGTCCTTGACACTGCATTTGTCTTGACACGCGCTCTTCTGCTCTGAAGTTGTTATACTCTGGTTACCAAGATGTTCTGAATCCATTAGCGCATGTTGTGGACAAGAGGTTTGACCCCATCCCTTTCTGCATTACACCACTAGCTCACACCTATCTCCAGCACACACAAGTGCACACACACGCCTACAGGCCTACAGGCAGATACCAAGCCCGATAGTGTTTTTAATTGAAAAGCATAAATTTGGCCTGCTAAATCTATTAACGATTTGTTTTAATTAGGAACCCAGCTGCTTCCTGAGATTTTGCAGTCTGGGTTTCAGAACTTTAGCCGTACTGAAAATGAGTCTCAAGTGAGTTGCTTCGAGTCCTTCAGCTCAGCGTTTTCACAGACTTGTTGGAAGGGAGATGTTTTAAAAAGTTTCCACAGCGTGCCTGTCACCCCTCCTCTCTGTCCTTGAATGATACCGACTCAGAGATCTCCTCATCTTCAAGTGCTTCTGAAATCCAGATGAGGTTTCCCTCCTTACAGACAGTAGTTAAACTCATCTTAAATATAGTTTTCAGAGAGGCTCAAATGGAACCGAATTAAAAGATGTTTCTGCTGCCCTAAACCATCCCTTCCCCAGTGCAGAGAGTTCAGTTAATTAACCAGACTTCCCAGTAAGTAAAGTGCTGTCACCTCTTCTTCCTTTTACTGACTGCGAGTTAAATCCAGGATGAAACCTGCCAGATACAAGGACCCTGTATTGGGGCTCAGAGAAGCCAGGCAAGAAACATGCCCTTTTCTTGGAGGGTTTATTTAATCAGATCACACACTAATGAACTTCTGGGCACTCACTCCTGCTAGGTTACCATTGCCACTACTAGCTGAAGGAGAAGCACTGGCTTTTGGCTGATCCTTTTGTGGACCTGTGACAATTTGCAAAGTCTTTTCAAGTCAATGGTCAAAAGACATTGCCAGCTTCTCCTTTTCTTCCTGGGAGAGCAGACCTGAGCCAAGCAGGGAGTCATTTTTGCACTTGGAGATGAAGCTCAGCGGGAAAATGGAGAGGACTTGTCACTTGAATATTTACAACTCCAGAAGGCATCAGCCTTTCCCTAAAATTAACTTAAAACACACACTACGTCAGTGACAGTGCATGGTCACTAAGAGCAAGGCATCCTCCCAGGAAGCCAGGCAGAATCCACATAGCTAAAGCTTCTTCAAATACTACTTCATTTTTCATTAACATTTCACTGATCACGTGTCTACTCTTTGTGTGATCCAGCCAATATGTTAACAGACATTGTCCAGACGGAAGGGGCAGTCATGAGGTTAAATGAGCTATGTATATGTCTTCTTCCACCTTCATTGTTTTCTCTTGACTTCTCTGTCTTATTTTGCTTCATTTTTTCCCTCCTTCATAAGAAACTATCTTTTATAATGCTTTTTCTTTTCTCAACCAATGCCAGTTTCGGAGGTGGGTACCCACATAACTACCTAAGACTCCAGCCCATGGAAAAGCACTGAGAGAAGGAGGGAAAACAAAGCCAAATGAGGTAGCAATGCATGTCATCAGGACAGAGAAGCACTGGTTTCAAGTGTGTTCACTGTTCCTCACAGACTGATGCTGGGCTTTGCTCCTATTTGGATGCCCAGGATGATTTCTCAGTATCACCCTTTGAGTGGAAAGGAATTAGCTGTCTGATGACCTTCTCCATCCAACCAAGAAGTGAAAGCTGGTATAGGTTATCTTTCTCTTCAGCTCTGCTTCAGCTACTCAGAAGAACTTTTCAAATAGCTCAACTCTTGACCACATTAGTTTATTTTCTCAATCAAGCTTTGATGCACTGATAATAAACACATCAGCAAAACTCTTGGACGTGTTCACTAATAATAAACAGAAAGCTAAATTCTCACCAGAGTCAGTAAGAAAAAGGGAATTATCTTCTACAAAAAAATATTGTTGATAAAGTATAAAAAAAGTATTGAAATATTTTTATATTCTACATTTCAACAAAGGAGACCTCTCAAAGTAAAAAGTTCTGCTCATGCAGACCAGAAGCAGACAATGAGTCCGTGAACTTTGCAAAGTTGCCTTGACCTGGTCTATAGGCACAGATTTAAGGTCTTTCAGTCCCATTTTTTTCATGATTCTCTAAAGTCTTGTGTTTTCCTCTGCTCCTGAGGTCGTGACATTGCATGAGACTCTCAAACTGCATTAAAGGTGTCTAGCCTGTACACAGGAAAATGGAAATCTAAACATTAAATGAGAAAACCACAAGTAATCCTCCTCTGATAACTACTTTTTTATTATACAACGTCATTATGTTCAAACCAATCCTATGCTTTTGGATAGAGGGGTATGCTTTATGAGTTTTTATATACTTCAGTATGCACTTTCGTATAAATCTGAATTCTGTATTTAAGGTATGACTTAATTTTCCTAAGTCTAGCCTAGAGTTTTCCAAATGTAGATTTATTATTTTGATTTGGCATTTCAAATTCTTAGTCAAATAACATGAAAAAAAATCCAGCAAGGATGCTGTTATCTCATTTTTAAACTGGTTTAGCTTTAAACCATGGCATGTTTAGAAGAAGGTAAGAAAACAAAACAAGGAATGATTTGACCAGCTCTGACTGGAATGTGGAGCAACCCCAGTGAAGCTCTGAGTAAAATGTTGTCTCTTTAGACTCCAACTTCTAGTCTTTGCTTCCCAGGCCAATCTTAATTAGCTGGATGGTGCAAGCTCTCCCTCATTAGGACACTGCACCCTTTTCTCTGCCACGCACTAACATCCCAGGTCCTCAGTTCTGCAGTTTGCTAGTGTTGTGCCTGGGGAAACTTTCTACACCTGTGAAGCCTGCAGCAATTTTGAAACAGGACCGGGGAAAACTGGGGCTTGGAATAGGCACCGAGTTATGTCTTGGGTTCCAACAGCTGTTTCCAAACCTCCGAAACAAAGCTCTGAGTTATGGCACCAAGAATAAAATTTAAAGCGTGCACAAATTTTCGTGTTGAGGGAGGGAAAGGGTTTATATAGAAAAAGTTTTGACGAGCACTGCCAGTGAGAAGTTTCCTGATGAATTAGGGCTGGCTGAAATCTCCTTTGCATAGGCATAAACCCATACCTGTGGGTGCCAAACTTACAGAAAAACCTACTGATTTGAGAGTGCTTGGAGAGAGCACCCACCTCACGTATTTATTCCAGCGCAACTGAGTGATTCCCTCCTGCTAACACTCCCCTTTCCCCCCTTCTCCCAAAGGGCTGCTCAGCCACCTTATCTTAAGTCTTTTTTGGCTTGTTTACTAAATCTTTAGTCTGCTCACTCAGGGTCAAGGACCCTCACTTAGGTATGATCCTCCACCTCGTGCTTTGGTTCCAGGGTTGACTCATAAGCAGAAGAGTCCTTAAGCCTCAACAAGCAGATTGAAAACTCAGTAAACAAGCTGAAGAAGAGAAACTCAAGAAGTCCAGGTCTCCAGCCACACAGGCATGAAAAGCACTTTATACAATATATATTTAGAAAGAGGCTTTCAGTGACTTTGTGATGATTTATAGGATGTATGTTTTTTATTTTCTCTTACCCCTCTCTTACCCCTTTTTTTTTTCTCTTACCCCTCCACAACCCTTACCAGTCAAAGCTGGTTTATTGCATATCAATTTGCCCACACTTATTTCAATAATCTTATTAGTTAAATACTGAGAAGCAGTATGCAGAATTGTTTGTTTTGTTCAAAAAGAACAAATGCCAAAGAAATTTAAGTAAATTCTTTTTAAAAATGTGTTTCTGCAACCTATCAATATAAGCGTTCCAGAGGTATATTGGATATAAACTTACATAATCTTGGGTATATTTAAAAGTTTCCATGGAAACCATTTCTTTGTCAAAAGAACAACATTGCTCTGGGCTATTTGTAACCCACACCTAGCAATGTCCAGCTCACGCATGGGGACCAGGAGGTGATTCTGATGCCAGAAGAGGAATGGTGTTGGCTGTTTTCAGTTCCCCAGCCACAGCAGAAGGTGCAAAGTAACATGCCTTCATTATCCATAGATGGAGACAATAACAGTGAAAGAGTTTAGGTAAACTGACCCCTGGAAACATCCAAATGCCAACCCGCCTGCTTTCCCTTGCAGGGACCCTTCTGGTTATGCCAAGTGTTTCTGTAAGAGGGAATGAGCGTGCGAGGTCTCAGTTCTCTTTAGGCAAAGGTATTTGTTCTGTGCATGTCACAAATTTTCCCTGCAGAATAAGCTGCTCTTCTAATAAATGCTGTTTTGACAGCAGTGTTGCAGCTTGCCAGGAGCTGCTCCCAATGCAGCCCGCCTGTCTCTGCATCTGCAAAGGCATCTGCAAAGTTGCAGCCCTAATTCTCACGCCATTTCCATGTCCCCTCTTTTACCCAATTCTTCAAGACAAAAGGGGAGGGGGAAAGGAGACGAAAAAGTCCAGTCTGACCTTCCTCCTGCTTCCGGAAACACTACAGCTTACAGGAGCTGTAAACTGTAGCTGGGTTTCTAGCTGACAGCAGCTGGGAGTCAACAGCAGCCCATCTTATCCACTTCAGAAATGAGTCCTGGCTGATTGGACAAATATTTCCTGTTTACCAGCTTCTCTCCCCCCTCCTGGATAATTCTAGGGTTAATCCACCACACCGCCTCCTCAGCCCAGCCCCGTGATATTGACACTTAAGAAACACAGAGCTGTTTATATTTCATTGGAGAGCTCATACTATCAATTTTCACATTAGTGAGTCCAGCTATTGCTCTCTTCTATCGGGATCTATTGAGTGGTGGCAGTAGAGATATCCGCTGTAGTGAAGGAAAAAAAAATACTTAGCTGTCTGATGAAATGTTTTAAATGCATAGGGTTCACCTTGGGGTTGGCTGCTGCTCAGATTTTATCCATTAATAACACGCAGGGCTGCCACACTACTCTCCAGGGCTGATAGGAAAAATAGTACCACTTACAGATCCCCTGGTTTGCCTCGGGGAGAGCGCACCAAATGCAGCACATATCATACATTTCGGGGCTGAAATTTACTCCACAAGAAGAAAAAAACCCCAAACATTCTTTATATTAAAAAACAAAACCCAACCCTATTCCTCAAGCACAGACAAAGGGAAGTTGCCATGTAGGCCAGTAGTTTCAGACCTCAAGTGCTTTGCTTATGCTATGAAATGCCTCTGGGCAAAGTAGGGGTAAGATTTCAGTGTAAAGGGCCTTTTTTAGCTTACTGCCCTGCAGGTTGACATTTCACCCAGCAGGGAGAAGAATCTGAATTGTTACAAGGAGCCAAGCGCGGAAGAGTAGACTCTTGGTCAGCCTTCATCCTTCCAGCAAAAGAGCCTCATTTATTTATATTTTCTTTTTTTCCTACCCTTGAAACAATTCACAGGAAAATGATCATCAGAATGAGAATTGTTAACTGATTAGATTATTGTCGGCATTTGGTACAAGAACACAGCCAAGTGCTCAAGGGTAAGTATTATTTTCATCTAGTGATGAGGCTAAGAAAGGATTCTGCACCCAATTCCCTGTACATTAATGATCTGAAGATATTTGGGTTGGGTTGCATTGTTTTCCCCTCTCTTTCAAAGTGAGCCATGGAGCTCTTTGCTGCCAGGAAGTGTTATTTAAGAATATGAGTTTCTTTTGTAAAGGGAAGGGCATAATTAGATGTTAAGAGCTGATTATTGCATTGTTCTCCACAGAGATTTGCAAAAGGAACTGCATTTGAAGAAAGAAGGGAAAGTATGTATTGTGCTTGGAAAGTGAGAGGTATCTGGCTTAAATATTCTTTGTCTCCATATCTGAAAACTTTTTACAAGATATGAAAAGTAACCAAACTTTCCATTGCACATTTGCTGTGAGCAGCCCATTGACCTACGATACCTGCTGTGGGAAGTCGGGACTACAGTTCCCACCCTGAAGACCAGCAAAATCTCCTAACTCCTCAAGTAGGCAACACTTGAAACACAAAACCATGAATTTTTATTTTTTTTTAAGCAGCTTTTTGAAACAAGTTGAACTTGTGCCTGCGCACTGCTGTTTTCTCCAGCCCCAGGGCCCTCTTGTACCTCATGCTTCCTCCCTTAGGCACTCAGAGAAGCAACATATTTTTATCAGGCAAGAAACTTTGGTAAGCAATGAACCCTTCTGACAAGACAAGAACCCATCTAGCTCATCCAAACTCTGTAAGGCGCTTAACACAGGACATACTGTAGGCATTTATCCATGTTGCACGCAGAAGAGACCTGGGCTGCAGGTAGACATCCACTAAGAACTTCTCTACTCCATGCCATACCACACCAGACATATGATGTGCTAGTTGCAATCCCCTCAAAAATGTTAAAAATCAAGATGACAAACCTCATGCATTTCTCTAGAGGCTCCTGGTGCAGTCTCTGGCAGATTGGTCAGGAGAAAGAGCCAACACAGACCTACAGCAGCTGCTGCTGACCTCCATTTGATTTTCAGCAGTGGCAGCTGTGAGGGGATGCTCAGCTGATTTGAGCATTCACTTCTTTATTACTCTTCTTACAAAGTGAGAAAGGCTTCAGCCTTGCTTAACACCTCCTGAAGCCACAGAGACATCACCTTCTCAAAGCTACCTCTTTCTGCTGCTACTTCTTCCTCCTCAGTCTATGCTACATATCATGTAGGAGATGAGTTTGTCTAAAATATGCCTTACAGCTCAAATTCCTATCAGAAAAACACTGAGGCTTCCTATGCTTTAAATGTTGCCATGGTGACCTGGACACCCAGCAGAACTTCAGCCTTGAGCTGGCCTGTTTTACCTCTACTGATGGAGTCTCCACAAGTTGTGATGAGCTGGGAAATGCTGCAGTTTTAAAAAATTGGACTTCTTTCTAGCATTTCCCAATGAATTTGTCCTTTCTTTCTAGGAAAGAAAATGGAGAATCTAAGACAAAGGTTTATAGCCTGGCCCCTGTATCCTCACCATTTTCCAAGGTATCTCATTATTAAAGTCTTTAAAGCCCATTTTAAAGTTCATTAGGTAAATTTTTCCTACTACTGCTGCCAGAAGTTTGCTCCAAAACCTCACGGATGTTGTGCTAAAATGTTCTAATCCTCAAAATACGGTTGTATAAAAGAGAAACAATGCCCCAGTCTTTTCAGTTTATTTTCTATTGCTACATATAAACCATACACCATAACACCTAACTATCTGCATCTAAGCTACATATGTAAGCACAAAGAGGAAACAAGTGTAAGAGCACCTTAGCCTCCCTAACCTCAGAGAAAATGATTCTCATACCCTAGAGTCACCCTTTTATAGCCCTTTTCTCTGCCCCTTTTCTTTTCTTCATCAGACCACAGGTTCCTGTGAAGAAAATAAAATAAAATAATTAAAAAAAAACCCCTTACGTACAAGAAATAAAGCAGTTTCATGTTTTATCATACTTTTGTCAAAAATGGACTTCTTCAGGACCAGGCAATTTCTTGTCTGAGCCAAAGCTGCTCCTCATTTGGAGACAGATGTCACAGTCCTTTTTTTTTTTTAATCTGCAGTAACAGCCTTTAGCTGTATCACAATTAACACACTCCACGTGCCAAGCTGTAACGAACTTGCCTGTTCTCCCTGGACCTGCTTGCAGTCCGAGGTGAGAACTAATGAATTGTCGGGGCCACAGGAGGAAGACAAGGACGTGGAAGCGGAGGGGAAAGAGTAAGGGTACAAACATCTGCGTGTAGAGGACAAAGCTCCCCTCTCTCTCTCTCTCAGGTTATGCAGACACTTTGTAAGGAATTGGCAACCGAGCCACCCCTCCCCTTGCAATCACGCTGTTTAGTTAGGACCAAACCCAGATGCAGTTTGTACAGGAGTTTGTTTGAACACATCCCTTCAGTTTATTGTTGTGGTTTTAGGGTTGGTGGTGTTTTGGGGTTTTTTTTGGGGTTTTTTTAATTCTTTCCTTCTATGCATCTTCATCCTTCATGGTTGATTTAGATTATGATGTAAACTAACCGAACATGACACAGCTGCTCTCTTCAATAACTAAGGAGATGCCGGCTGCCACTCACCCCGGCGCTTTGGTGATTCACAGCAGGGCCTGTTGGGCTTATGGGGGCCCTCTTTTTTGGCATCTGTCTGTACCATCCTCATGCAGTTTGCTGAAACAAAACCAATGATGTTAGCAGCATATGGGCAGCCAGAATAGGGGTCATTTACCTTATTTGCCAACAAAGTAAAGGACAAGGCCCAGTGGAACAGCAATATATCGAGAAGAGCTGGCAGCACAGCAGCAGAAGAAGAAACCGCAGGCAGTAAGGATCCCAGGAGTCACCTCTGCCCATACGTCCCTTTCCTGTGAAACGTTTAGTTTCTGAGGTCTGTATGGACTATTTGATTCTCAGTTCTGCGAGTTTTGGTCAGCTGAGCTGCCTCTGCCAAACCAAACTCATCTGGCTGAGGTGGACACCCCACCTCAGATGCAAAGGCTGACTCCAAACCTTGCTGAAAGCTGAGCAAGATTTTGTTGACAATCAAATTCATGTAACAGCTAACAGAAAATAAATCATTTCCATCTGCATGCTCTTGGACTAATAAAGGCTTGGTCTGAAACTGCAGAAGCCAAAAACCTGTCAGGGATCCAATCTAATTGTATATCTAACCTGACCAGAAGTAAGAATAATTGGAAACCTCTCAAGTAGATTGTTCTTCTTAACTTACCAGGACAAGCCACACACCAACAGCTTGCACAATCTGACTTCTGCAAACAAAAGCAGTCTGGATAATTTTGGAGAAGACACCGAGCATTCAGACTTCCAGATTAGCTTCCTCTGTTCACTGCCAGAAAAAAAATTGGGCACTTTTTTTTCGTCTGAGTAGTACCTCTAGGCATAAGGTTACAGTGCTGGGCATGTTTTAACGTATAGGCTGTGCTGAAACAGAGAACTTGATGAAGGTGGTTAGCGGAGAAAAATAGCTCTAAATAGAATGGTGTCTGCAGAAACCAGGGATGCCAAATCTGCTGTGATATGAAAACATATGTATATGGCACGGCGAATTTAAAAGGTGTCCCACATAGTAGACATGGTTTAAATATTTATTATGACTCACGAGTGATGAATAATGTCCCCCTTTTTGTTAGCAATTTTTGCCTGAAGAATTAAACTCACTTGTTGTATGTGTACTCATAATATGCAAATAATCTCCAAAATTACTACCTCTCCTTCTATATCTATATAAATGCTTATCTAAGTTTCCATCCTCTTTTTGAGCTATCTCTTCTAGTATCTGAGAACCTATATATTTTTATAAAACCCTTAATTTGGGGAGTTTTTTGCTAATTTTGCTAAAATTATCTGGGAATTATGGGCTCTGAGAGTGTTATTTCTACTTGATAATTAATTTCACCAAAATCTTTAAATTTTAAAAATTATTTTTCTTTCTTGTGTGTTTATACAAAAATAATGTTTAAAAGGGACAAAATGTAATTTTATATTTTGCTCATTTTTATTTCAATACAATCCCATAAAAATATAATCAGACTTTTTTGAGTGTTGTCAGTTATATCAGGAATATACATTAAAATGCGTTGCCTTCCCTAAAAATGCATGTCTCAATCTATGACTTTGAGGCTGCACCTTTTGATTGAGTAAAATGTTTAACAAATACCTTGAGTGTTTTAAAAAAACAAGCAGAAATGTATCTATGTAGGAAAAGTAAAAATGCTGTAAATAAGGGAGCTGGCTTTTTTTTCTTTACAGTTTAAAGCTCCACTTTCTAACTTAGATGCATAAAGATTTTTTTTTTTGTCAGCTTCAGCGCAGAGAAACATTAAAATTCATCTCACCCCAAACCTTTGTCGGGAAAAAAAGATGTTAAATATCAGCAAATGGATCTGATAAGCTGCAGACTATTTCTGCTGTCAGAGAATGACTGTAGGACAAAAACACATGTTCAGGATTTGACATCCCTTGGCATCTTGTAAATAGCCTGCATGAATCCACACCTAAAAACTGCCAACACAAGCAAAATTGTGCCCAAGTTTCTTGTAAGTTAAGCAAGCAAAGCAGAGACATGAAACGTGGTTGGATTGAATATAGAAACCTAAAGACCCCCAAAACTGACCTTGAGATCATTTTAGCGAAAGATCTTCTCTGCACTTTTGCAGCGCCAGCCTGATTTTCTCTTTATAAAGAGCTCTGCGTTTGTGTGTGTGCGTGTGGATGTGTGAGTGTGCAGGACTGCGTAATAAACACTTTATTAGGGAAAAAAAAACCAACAACTTTCCATAGAAAAAGGGTAAGAAAAAAGAACTGCTGAGTAATACAAAATAGATCCTTCTTTTTTTTAAAGGTTTCATTCCTTAGAAGAAATGTGAAGTAATCCCTTGGCCTGGATTTCTAACACTTCAACTCCACCCCCTCATTGAAAGAAAAAAATTTTTTTGTGATTCAAAGGACATCTCTTCACCGTCTGGATGGTAGGTTTATTCCTGCTTCCTTTTTCTCTCATTTCTGTAAAGAAGTGGCAAAAAGGAGGAAAGAAAGATATTTAATCTAGAGGAGGAGAGGATCTGTTGCAAAAAAAACATTTCTTCTGATGCAGCATCAGTGTTTGTACCACCAGACACAGGAAGAGAATACTTCCTTTCTTTTCCTCAATACTTTTTTTTTTTCTTTAATTTCTAGATGCTTTACAGAGATGTTGGTTTTCCTTTCTTGGATTCAGGTTTTCCCACTGCCAGCAGGAGTATATCAAAGCTTTTGGACTAAACTGCTTTGTCCTGAAAGGCTGGGGATCGTCTCAGCATTTGAGGGATGGATATTTTGGGGGTTATCACAGTGTTAGTGATGGCATCTGCAGGAAACAAAATCCATGCTGTGGTGTGAGATGTCACAGCCACACTTATCCGAGTCACCTAACTGGGAGCACTTTCCAAAATTTCCCTGGGCAAATCCAATTTTCAGGCCTCCTTTATAGAGGATCAAGATCTCTCTTGTCCGTGCTGGCTCTAAGCCGCAGCACAGGGCCAAAAGGGACCAGGAGACTGGTCCCACCATCGGTGTGTCTGGGGCAGTGGTGTGAACACACATGGACACCAGGCTTCTTCCAACCTGGAAAAAGTGAAAAGGGAAATGGGATGGGTCTTTGGAGCTGAGAAAGGTTACTGAGCAGTCAAGAGCTATGTGCCCGGACGTGGTGGGGCCAGGATTGGGAAGGCGATTCTCTCCAAAGGACATGGAACAGTTGGCAGCATGCCTCCTCCCCTCCTCTTCCTCTGAAGCACCCCTGGAGTCAGGATGCTGGCTTTAATGACTCAGTAGTCTGCTTGGCTGTGGCAGATCTTGTATTTCTGGAGAGAATCAATATAAACACTTTCTTTTGTCTTTCCTTTTTTTTTTTTTCTTTACCCATTGTAGTGCCTTTTATTTCACTGTCTGCTGTCTGTCCCCAGCGCCAAAGGAAACTGTGATCCGTAATTCCCGGTGCTGCCCAGCCTGCTATAAAACTGCTCAGTGTGAAACGTAATATGCAAAAACTTCTTTTTTCCTTCTTTTTTTTTTTTTTTTTTTTTTTTTCCTTCTTTTTTGGCAGGCACTGGAAAAGGCCTGTTTCCTGGCAGGAGAAAAAGCCAGCCTTGGCTTCAAGCAGCCACTGACAATTCCCAGCATATGGTAAGAGAGGGAGCTTCCGCCTACCCCATCAGGTAAGTGCCATCTTCCTTACTACAGCAATGATCGATGTCACGCTTGGAGAGCGCCGGCTACTGGGAGAGGTGCCAAGCGGCCAACTGGCCATTACAAGGGAACAGGTCAGGGTGGACAAGGCCTCTGGGTGAGGAAGGCATGCTAGCATAAGCATGCAACCAGGAAATGTGGTGTCTTAATGCACCGTCATGTGCTTCGCGTTTTTGGCTCCACAACTGGGTTTGAAAGGCTTATTTTGCGTATGCTAACACTTGGGTTTAAGTGCTTTTGAAAGGTGAATGGAAGCCTTTTTGCATACGCCTTTCAGCATATAGAGCTTGTGGGCCATTCCTTCACTCCTTTCCTTTATCTTCTCTTTTAATTTTTTTCTCCGTGTCTCTTCAGGCTAGAGGAAGACCTGATCCCACACCCTCTCCAGATCTGCTCATTGATTTCCCCTTACTTTGGAGCAATCTTACACAGATGCAAGCACCAAGCCCTCTGGGCCCCTCTTGGGGCCTGCAGAAAAGGTGGAGAGGGACTCTTTATCAGGAAGTGTAGCGATAGGATGAGGGGTAATGGCTTTAAACTGACAGAGAGGAGATTTAGATTAGATATTAGGAAGAAATTCTTTACTGTGAAGGTGGTGAGACACCGGAACAGGTTGCCCAGAGAAGTTGTGGATGACCCATCCCTGGAAGTGTTCAAGACCAGACTGGATGGGGCTTTGAGCAATCTGCTCTAGTGAGAGGTGTCCCTGCCCATGGCAGGGGGGATGGAACCTGATTATCTTTAAGGTCCCTTCCAACCTAAACCATTCTATGATTCTAAGACAGCTTCCTTAGAGTAGCCCCAGTTTTGCCCTATTTAGTCCTGGGGAATGGTCCAGCCCCAGTGTGGTCCCAGGACTTTCTTCCCCAGCTCCGTCTTGCACAGTGCTCTGCAGCATCACATCAGGGTTTGGAAACTTCAGAGCTGCAACCTGAGGACTGCATGTGGCTGCAATGTGCCTGGGAGAGGGGCAAGGTCCTGTGCCATGATCCCACCCTCCTCAGAGGGCTCCAGCCCCCTTGGCATTTCCATGAGATGGGCTCTCTCTACCACTGTAAGGCAGATCTTCTCCCCAAGCTCCTCGTGTAGATAAGCACCTTCAGAGCCCCGTTGAGCCATTAAGACCAGGTCGTCGGCTGTAAATCAAAGCAGCTCCATAACACTTCTTTCCTCTCACCTGAGCCCTGACCTAGAGGGACCACATCTAGTGGAAAGAGGGTAATTCATTCTCCATGCTCACTCAATCCATAGACTCTCAGCCAAGGATGCTGATTATTGCTAACCGGGGTGCAGTTTTTTATCATACTGGCAGGGCTAAGAGAGCCCTAACTCATTTCACATAGAGCTCTGAATAGCCATTGCCTTGTAGAAAGTTTTGGTAAGGACCAAACTGATCTATTCTCCATTTATCCTAATGAGGACTGTGCACTTTGCAGCTCATTCTCCAACACAGAAATAAACTGTCAGTGGCTTCTTTTCTGGCACAGATTGATCTAATACAACTGCCTCAACGCACTCTGCTTGTGCAGACCGTTCCAGTGCACATTACTGTCATTTCTGATGCCCTAAAAGCTACTGCCTTCTCCCTCCCATGCTCTTAAATGCCTTAAATGCTCTTAAAAAGTGTGGTGACACTTTTACGGGTGATGGGGCAAGGGTCACAAGCTGAATCTTTGCATGCCAAGAGATACAAACAACAGATTCCCATCTCTAGGAGGGAAGTAGGATCTGATTTTCTTTCTCAGTAGGGTCCTTGTTTATGCCTCGTAATTATAGATAAACAAAAAGAAAGATGCAACTTTTCTTAAATTAAATTCAAAATTTTCTGATTGCCATATTAATAGGACAAAGGATAGCCCAAGCAGCCGCATCTCTGTCTGCCATACGAAATAAAGCTGCAATAGGAAGTGTAATATAGGAGGTTACTTTCTAGCTGAGCCACGGCTTTGCCAGTCAATGCCTGAGTGCCAGCAGTGACCAAAAGTACTACAGAGAGGTAAATGAGGAGTAGAACCATACCTGTAAATTTATTCACCTAAACTATTGGGTAGCAATGGGTGCTAGGTATGGCTGTATACAGCTGACCAGCTAAAAAACCCAAATACAACTCATTTACACATGCCTGCATTCATGGGGAACTGATTTAATGCCCCTGCATTTGAGATATATGAGTGTTTGTCCTGCACAGGTATTTTAACAAGTTGATCAAAAGTTAGAATATTAATCTCAAAGGAAATGCTTCAGTTTGACCAGTGCTTTAATCCCCAAATTCTGGATAAAATGTCTGTTTTAGAAAGACTACTGTATGGTATTAACTTTTTCTTTTCAGAATACTTAACAATGAGTTTCAATTTTTAATTTTATCTTATTTTATGATACACAAGTCAAAATGTTTTATAGCATGACGAGCGGCATATACTTTGATCCAGAAAAATAGAAAAACTACAGTAATGATGCTAAATAATCCTTTTGGGTTTGAAGTAAACTAAATAAGATAAATATTTCCAGAATTACATTTTTAATGTTCTGCTAATACTGTTGGCACAACATGAAACATTTACTATTAAGCTGAAAAAAACCAGGGTCAGTATTTGAAACAAACAAATTCCATCCCATCATGTTTCTACACAAAATGTCCACTTAGTCTAATTAACTACAGCTCCTGAGCATCGGTGAATGGATTTTCACATTTAACAAGTTCTGTGGAGTTCAGCGAGAATGATTATTTCTTTTGAATAGTCATGCTTAAAGAATATTGCTGCCCATCATACGGTATTCATTACTTCTTGGTTTCAAAAGTCTGTCATCCACACAGGGAACAGGAATGATTCCATATGACTTAGGTGACAAATCATAAAACATAAAAAATGAATAGCTAACAGCTGTCAGGACTTTTCCTGCTGAAAACAGTTTCCTTCAAGTTAATATTTCCTCATGCTCCTAATTTTCCAAAAATGGCAATCCAGATGTTCCAGCTGCACAGGACAGGTATCTCCAGTGCAACCAGCATCAATGGAGAGATCACCGAAAGGCTTCTCTGCTTTTCTCTCCTTCTTCCCCTTTTCTTTCTTTTTCTTTCCTTTTTTTTTCTTTTCCTCAGCAAGAGTAAAACTTGAGCACGGCCAGGTGTTTTCACTTCGGAGGCTCCAATGGCAACAACAACTCCAGTGCTTGGAAGCTAACAAATTTGTTGTGTCACAATTGATAATCAACTCTAGTAAAAGAATGTCCAAATCAATTGAGCTTTAGCAAGGGCAAACTGACTGGACACAGCCAGGCTCCCAGCAAAAGTAGGCCAAGCTTGATAAATTTGCCCTTATTATAGCTATTGATGTTTAAATTTCTTCAGGGATGTTGTTACATGGGTGCCTAGTGGTGACAGAGGTACGATGACCTCCTTCGATCCTTAATCTACACCTGTTAGTTGGCTCCCTAGTTGCTTGTGAGTATACTCAAGCTTAAAGGTTAACAAAAGAAAAACAGGCCAAGTTTACGCGACTGCAGCAACGGATCAATGCAGAGTAAATAACCTTCTCTGTCTTATTTCCCCAAGCATTATTGATCCGAGTTCTTTGTTCTTTGTCATGTTTCTGTCTTCTAATCCCAGGGGACACTAAACGATCGGCTCATATTGGACATGTTAACTGGCACATTATGACAGCTACCATTTTGTCACTCAATGTGGTGCTATATATAAAGAACCCTCAGTTCAGGGGTTTCTAAGCTGCTCTCTCCAAAACAAGCCTCAGATATCTGTTTTTTTCTTTCAACTTCCTTTGTTCGCTCACCCCTGCCCCTTAGGTATTTTATCTAGAGGTCTGCAATAACACTAAACTTTTTTTTTTTTTATTATTATTATTATTATCATTATTAATTGTCGCTCCTAAAATTTCCCCATCCTTAAAGATGGACAATAACCCAACAGTTAAAAATAATAGACACTTTTGCAGCATTCAGTGCACGGCAGGAGTTTCAGGCAGCAGCAAATGCTGGTATCAATTCCAACCTGTCGGGGCTTGTTGTTTTTTATTTAGGAACAGGAGCCCTTTCCTTTCATTATCAAGGTTACATTTAAAGGATATTGCGCTTTCCTAAGTGTTCTCAATGGATTTCTATGGGATATTACAGATATCACTCTATCCATACTGAGCCCAAGCTACATCTTTCAGCTGTGCGGATGTTCCAAGTGCCTTAACGGCTCTATAAACTTGCAGATTTGTGGTGAAAGTCTGTGTTCACGGAGAGACTATTGGATTTCTAACAAAATTAATTGGATTTCCTTCCTTATGAATGCTCCCTCTACATGCCTATCTCCGAATAAAGACTTGCCAATAATAACTCCCAGAATTATAAAGAAAAAAAAAGGAAAAAAAAAAAAAAAAAGACAAGACGTGAACTTGGAAGGCATGGCAACCTACTATTGCTTATTTAGCCTTCCTCACACTTTATCTAGGACACTGAAAGAGCCTATTTTAAAAGAAAAAGCATTTCCCTTCTGTGCCAAAACACTCCCAGAGAGGGACCCAATCACTGGAGTAAGTGTTGCATGCCTTTCTGTCACAGCGATGGAGAGTCCATCGTTTGAATAGTATCATATGGATTTAAGACTCAAAAATTCATAAGGCATTTCTGGGTCTGTCTGGCACTTAATCGACAGCGTGATATAGATAGAGGGAGTAGGACTACATTTTAAAACCAAAGAGATTTGATAGTCAGAAGGTAAATTCCTGCCTGTTTCTCTGTGTATAGCATTTCACTATATTAGCCATCACTAATCACCGTGAAAATATACTCTGTCCAGTGGACAATAATAGCATTATTACTTCCCTGCCACAGAATCTTATCGTTCTTTAAGTCACAGCTGAGTCAATCTGTTCTTTGAACAGGTATTTTTGTTAATGTGAAGGGATCCAGGGAAAAAAGGCACTGTATATTTCAATTGAATTTCAAGTTCCTTCACGTCTCCATAGCTGATAATTAAACCAACTGACCTGCTTCTGCATTGAAGCCTGCAGGAAATTAAGCAGATAATACTCATTAGGTAGATAGGCTTTTGGGGATAGTTTATTAAAAGAAAAAGAAAGAGCCCCCAACCAAACAAATAACATTGAACTATGAATCTCAGAGCAGCCTCAACACTTGGCTCCAGGGTTCTCCCCCTTTTTTCTACCAATGGAGGACTTTGGGGAAGTCTTAGCAGGAACTTTTGAAAATGGAACCAAAAAAAGACATTTGAAAAATTTGTCCCAGTTAGGGTCAGGCATTCAAGCCTAAAACCCAACCCAAATATTTATTTTTAAAGTAGAAATGTATGGTTCCAATATTAATCTTTCAAAGATGGCATGTTCCCACTTTTGTTTCTTTTTTTTTATATATTTTTTTTTTCAATTCAAACCACTAAAGTATGCTAAAACCACGTGGAACATGGTGTGGTGTGTATCTAGAGAAACCTCTCATTTGATTTGAAATGGATTTGTTTTCTTTTTTGATATGCTGAAAATATATCCTTAAAAGACATTTTCATCTCCATAAAACATTTGTATTTTTTGGACTTGCTGAAAAACTGGAAAATCCAGGGGTCAACTTGTTTTAACAGTTAATTCATTTGCTGTGTGTCTTTCCAGCTGCAACTACTTTGGGGCAAAGACCACATATTTTAATGTGTTTAGAGTATGCCTAAAACATCATAATAAAATCTAATTATTAATAAAACTGACATGTAAATGTGAGAGATACGTTGTGTGTGGGCAATATGTGTTATGCCAGTGGTATCTTTTGCTCCGTATTTCCAATCAGCATTTTATGCCATGGTCAAATATGAGGAGAGTTATGACATTGTTATCCTTAAAGTGTTGGCTGTCTACAGAATGGACACATATACATAGTTCATAGATTCATAGATTGGTCCAGGCCGGAAGGGACCTCCAAAGGTCATCTAGTCCGACCTCCCCGCAGTCAGCAGGGACACCCTCAACTAGACCAGGTTGCCCAGGGCCTCAACGAGCTTCACCTTGAATATCTCAAGGTGAATATCTCAATATATATCTTCATATATCCACAAGAAATTTAAGATTCGTTAGAATAAAGAATTGTTTCTCCCAAGTGAGATATACAAGTACTTTCTTTCACAAAAGTGCATTGCCCCTGTCCTGCAGGTGTCAAACAGCATGTCTGTTTTGTATTCATGTAATACTGTTAGGAGGGTTTGAATTTCTATTTATTACGAAGCCAGTTCACCTCTACTGCTCAGTAGGATGTTCTGCAAAGTGATCTCACTGATACGGTGACATCACTATGTTAAAAATAAGCCATGGTGGCATATGGGCGATGAAAAATAATATTATTCAAAATAAAATTATATTTCCACTGTGCAAAGCTCTCAGTGTGTTTGGAGTGTATATTTAACAGAGACAGCCCAAACACTCTGTTGTGAGAGAAAAGTTGTATTTCACTATAATATTTTTATGTGGCTATAAAATACTATGCAAAAAAAAAAACAAACCTCCCAAATGATGTCTTGTTTATTTATTAATTTAGCTTTTTCAGCTGTCAGCAAAGAGATGCAGTCGAATTCCCTGAGGTCTGGAAGACATTCACCTTTCTGGATCATGAATTTGGTCTCCTTTAGGAGGACAGATCTCAGGTGAGGGGCCAGGTCCACATCCCAATATTTAGAATTTCAGCTCTTCACTCCTTTTAGGTGCTCGACCAACACCTACCAAACTGGTAGATGGGGGGGCAGGTTATTTAAAGCATACTGTGACGAGCAGTGGAAGGCAGGCTTTCTCAAAGGTGTTTCAGTGGGATGTTTTGTTCTACTTTCTTTTGTTGTTTTCTCAACCTGGCCTTTGCCCCTTTATAGTGCAATCTTATGCTCCAAATAGGGAACAGCAGCTGATTCTACAGTTTCATGCCACTTGTGCTTTGATAGGGCAGCAGTAATATTCTCAGAAATCTTCAGGGAATATGACTTATCAGCCTGGATTCTCTCTTAGAAAGGGACAAGACTCACAAACTGTAAAAAGTCTCACAAAACTGATTAGCAAACTCAAGGCTAAATGTTCAATTAAGTAAAGACTGGGAGAAAAACACATGTTGGTTCCCAAATCATGCAAGCAAGTTCAAAATGTATTCATTGTTGTGGTTTGGGTTGTTTTTTCTTTAATTTCTTGAGAACAGCCTAGATGATTCTTGGTTTCCTTCAGGAAGCGCTGGGGAGTTCAGCTGACCTTGGAAATGCTGATTTTAGCGTTTTCCACTGCTAAGTGGTTGGTTAGGTAAATGGCTAGAGAGCCAGAAGCTCTTAAACTTGTCAGGAAAGATACCTTGCTTCTTCCCATTTGAGGCAAGTGCGTTCAGAACTGTATAACGTGCTTCTGATTTTCCTGGTTGAAATAATGAAACATTCTCACAGTCCTCAGCTGGGGTAAACTGATGTTATGCCATCGAGTTTCATAGACTTGGGCTGATTTTCTCTAGCTCGAAAACTGGTCCAGGGTCTCAGCTTTATATACTAAGACACACTTCTTTTTGCAGTGTGTATGTATGTGCGTGCGCATGTACATACTGGCTGATTGTACATGTACATACTTGGCTGATTTGGGATCTTGGAGATTATTGTGACATTATTAGTAATATTCCTTCTTTGCTCTGTTCTTAGAAACGACATTGCCATAAATAAAGCTTTTAGACTGTTCAGCAGATTTACCTCCTGCCCTCCCAGGCACACCCTAACCTCTTCTAATAATACAAATGTTATCTTACTCTAAAAAGTTTTTCTTCTCCTTGATGTGTATTTTGTAATCCTGTCAAGGGCCAGAATGGATAGAAATCAGGGGCAGTGTGAGGAAGGGTCAAACGGAGCATGAAAAGATTTCTTTGCCTTCATGTAACGTACAAATTGGGATTGTTAGAACAAACAGCCACCAACGAACCATATTATTCATAACACTTCACAGTTTTCTCATGGAAGCCGACAAATGTGCATTGCCTGAACACATTTTGTTAATTCGTTGGGGTTTTGCTATGAATACGGCTGAATAATTTCAGAGCATTTTCCTGACAGTAATGAGTGGTGCTTTGTAGCTTCCCTAGGATGCACATTACTACTGTTTTGCTTATTTTATGGACAGGTAAGCTGAGGCACAAAAGCGAAAGAACAGGTTAAGTGCAGGGCTATGAAAATAAAAGGAGTCTTGACACTTTTGAAATACTACCCCATTTTTTAGCAAAATTCTGAAATCTCATATTAATCCGGTTTCTCGTTTGTCTAAAGCATGATATTTTGGAGAAGAATTATTAGGTTTAATTAAAACATGGTAAAGTATTTTTGTATTGCTTAATGAATCTTTAGATGCTAGAAACCTTTGGACCATTTGTTTGATCTTCATATTTAAACATGATTTTAACAGTAACAGTTCACCCATGGCACTAAGAGACATCAGTTGCAGAAAAACGCACTAATACGGACCAGAGTTGAATTAAACTGTGTTGATGGAGATAACCAGTTGCATATGTTTTTAGTTAGCAGGAGCCAAATCAGATAACCGCCATACAGAAACACTGGGCCTGATGGATTCATTTCTTTTTTCTGAGAAAAGACTGGATTGCAGCCTGAGCCTTGGTTGTTACGTTCGTCCGCTTATACTCAGGAATCAGGAAAATGAAATTCTGGATAAAGTGAAAAGGTGACTAGAGAGGAAGGAAGAGCAAAGTATGTGAAGGGCAAAGACATAAACATCGGTGCTGTTCTCTTCGTGTTACTAGACAAGGACCTTCTATTGATTTCTCCGGGCATGCTTGCACTTCCTTCCTTCAGTGACTAATGATACGCCCTTTGGGTTATGATGACACTGCATTTCATGGGCCTGCAGGTCGAATACCTGATGTATTCTCTGCCTGGCTCCTACTTTAAGTCATTGTCCTACTCCAAGCCGGGCTCTTCTTAAACGTGAGGCAAATAAGAAAGGGAGATAATTTACATCGTGCATCCCAGGATGGAGAATAAAACGCAACTCTTCAACTAGGTTCAAACATAGCTGGATATTGTCCGAAGCCTCATTTCCAGTCTGCAGCATAGCATCGAGTCTGGTGTCTTTAATGTTTTTCTCACAACAGTTTCCAGAACTCTGTTTCCTTCTGCAGGAGCCCCAAAGTGCATATGTGTTAGGCACACATTTCCTCGCCCACCTCTGCGTTGGAACACAGATTTGTTTTAACTTTGATTAACAATCCTCCACAAAAATTTAAAGAAAGAAGTGACTGATTCTTCTCTCACTTTCAGTAAATTAGGAATAATTCCCCTCTCCCTCCCACCCCTAGGCCATGGAGTTAACATAAATAATGTAAAACTGGTGAAGGTGACAGAAGAGTTAGGCTAAAAATGAAGAAGCCTACTGCCTTCAACACAGAGAATATGGGGCGCAAATTATATCTCGGTCTATTTAATTGCCAGGCAAAATGTGGGACAAGAACTCTTGGGTGCTCCCAGTCGCTGGCAATATGAAGCATTTGTTATAAGTAGCCCATAATAGCTGCTCTGGCCAACCTCCTTCTCATGTTCAAGAAGTAAAAACAGCAGGAGATTTTCAAAAGCGTGAAGAAGTAAGCATCCGACTTTCAGTTACTTTTAACAAAAGTTTGTCCTATCGCAACCCTGTGTGCCTTTGAACATATCAACCTAAATTCCACCAGCAAACTAGCTTTTGCATAATGAACTATCTAAGCTTCCCCAGTAACCACCTGGAAAACCAGTAACACTACCAGTGAGAAATTCAAAATAATGTCATGTAACCTTGAAATTACTGATTTGACAAAAAGATTTTTTTCTTAATATCCAACACTGTTTCTACTGTCTGGGAAGAATGATACTTTTGTGAAGCCAGAGATACCATTATTTAATGTGCAAAATTTAGGATGTCAATCAGGATGGCTAAATAGCTCATGTTTGTAACAAAATGTAGCTGAGAGGCTTTTTCTTGAGTGTCTCATGATGTAAATGGGAATTACTGGTCCAGAGACTGAATTTACGTCTCTGATTTAAAACTTCTGGTCTCTCAAGAGACTGCTGCAACTTAAGAAAACCTTAGAGGACATAGAAGTACATTCCTAAAAGCCTAAAAAAAAGTCCCAGTAAAGAGAAACCTCAAGACTTCTTTGCATAATTTCCTATTCTTACAGAATAATTAGAACTGAAAACAGTTTAAATAAGTGCAGACACACTGTCCCTGTCTCACCTTCATTTGGTGCTAAATCTCCCCATGGAGGACATAGCTATTTCTTAGCTGGAGAGCTGCCTTTGGTTCAACAGCACATTACAAACATTTCTTTATTGGGCTGCATTGTATTTGTGCTGCAGTTTTGCCAGGTGTTGACAGGAAAGGCCGATAGTTAAACCTTTATCTTGTTTAATCATTGCTCTGGTCACTAGTTAAGGAGGTGCATGTTCCTTCTCCTTTTGCCCATCTGCCCAAAACACATTAACCAAGCAACTGTTGGGTAAAAAAGGACTGGAAACTGAGCATCGTGGTCCCACTTGTTAGCCTTGGCAATGTTAAGAAGAATCAGTTTGGCTGGATATCACAAATACTGGTCTCAGAGCAGATGGACCAGCATGGACAGGGACAGAAAGGGAGCAGGGGAACTTTCCAGACACTATTCTGGATGCTGAACAGGAGGTTAGAGAGGCTGTTAAAGCAGAGCACCTGCCCGTGTCAAACTCTGGTTGCATCCCAGGTGTTGTTGGAATAAGCAATGTTATTTCAAGTGGTGAGGAGTCACGGCTGGGCATCGTGAGCAATTGCTTGCATCCCCTCCTGCCAGCAAGGCCAATCATTGTACCCTGGCTGGCAACAGCCAGATTAGTTGCTGGTGTTGCTGCTTCTGAGAACGGGAAAATGCCTGATGCCAAAAGTCTCAGGAGGTAAGAAAATTTATAAACAGAAAAAGGACTTCTTTTCTTTGTGCCTCCATGCAGCCAAACTTGACAGGAGGGGTATATTTCTTGAAGTTTAATGAAAATACGTGGTCAGGCTGAGGCCGAGGAGTATTCACTCCAGTAATATGTGGCCCCATCAAAATACCCTGCCAGAGGCCAATAAAATGATGACTCAATTCTGAAAGAAATTTCTTAATTCTGTTGTTCCTGGAACTGTTTTTTTTCTCAGTTTCATTCATTTCCCTTTTGCTGCCACCATTAGGAGGTGCTGGATGGATGCTTTAAACGTGGTACTCCAGTGCAGGAGTACATTGTGCCAGCTGATAGAGAAATACATTCATACACAGGGAATTCCTGAGCTGACTGTTAGTTATACAAATATTACTCAAGAGCCAAAATTATGTGATCCTTCTTGGAACAAAAAAACTATGAAAATCAGCAAGAATTTTCTTCCATTGAGGATCTGGAAATCTATGCCATCTCTTAATATCCAACAGACTTCTCAAGTATCTGCTGTGATATTTTAAGTGAAACATATGATAGCAATGTAAAGCTTAATCAAGTTTCCTCAGCTTACTAATTATTCATTCTTTGTTTTTTTCTTCTGTGCTTTGCCTGACAATTGAATGTGGCAGAGACATAAATCTGGGAGGTTTGTGTTGTTTTCAACTAGCTCTTAAAACACCTTTTTCTATATACGCACACAGATTAAAATAAGAAAGAAAGGATGTCAGCCATATGATAACAATAAGGAATAGCTGGACAGATGATCTGACTCTTTAAAATGAGTATGTTTACCACCCCAAGATTGATGAATTACTAGGGATTTTAATTGTAAATGTTGCTGTTATTGCCACATTTCACAGACTAGGATCAGCAGCTATTTCATCTATCTGTAATTTTATTTCTTTACCAAGTGCCTGATCATGAGAAACAATAACTGTCAGCAGTATAAATTCCCACAGGACTTTGAAGATTTACTCTGACTAACTACAGATCCATCTAATAACTCTCAGGATCAGTCTCTACCTGTCCCAGTCTGAGACGTAATGTTGCTGTAGACTGTAACTGTTTACAGAAGTGGGAGCCTTCAATAGATCAGTGTATGAAATCATTCCTATTCCTCCACAGTAGTTTGTAAAGTTTCCAAAGAGCTTTCCAGGCTTTCTGGATGAAAACCACTGTATAAATGCAAGATGCCATTATTATTTATTGTTTCAGTTTGACAGAAAGATGGAGGGTTTCATTTTGACTTTATATTTCCATCTCCTCTCCACTTTGCCTTTGTTTCATAACTTTCTGACACGCAGAATTTTCCTTTGTATTTCTTCCAAGCTGTTAAGGCAGAGAGGTTGGAAACGCTCCAGCCACAAATAAGTGTTAAATTAGAGCAATTTTTAATTATTATTTGTCTGCTCATCACATAGGTGATCATAGTGAAGTCCCCAAGCTTCAGTGTCCTGTGTTCGAGGCTAGCTGGTTCAGCATATTCCAAAAAGGAGCAAGAAATCCATTTGCAACCAATTCTGAAAGGATCTTATAATCAGGGAAGTTTATTTCACAGCCTTACATTCCTGCTTACCTTGGCCCCTAGAAATACTATTTTATATTGCTTCAAAACATGTTTCTTTGCTATCTTTTGTAGCAACATATTTTCTCTGCACACAGCTGTAATGAAGGGTAGATGATGGGAAACCCAAATAGCAGGAAGTTACCTGCTGTTAATTTGAATACCACAGAGTTTAGCCACAGTTTGTATATATCTGAACGATAAGATATCCACCTCATTATTTTCTGTTACCTCTCTCCCAAATTCTTTCTTTCCTTTAACTCATCCTGTAGTATTTTGTGATGGGGAGCCCTATTGGATAATTAAGCTATATGATGTTATTTCTTCATGAATATTTAATTTCATAAATTCTAGTAAGGTAAATGTTAGTTGCTTCTACCTTGAGCAATCCACAGCCCACAGGAAATTACTGCTGTTCAGTATGGCTCTTCTGCTTGAGCCAGTTGAAGTGGAATTTTAATTCCCTGTCATTTTAAAGAACCTGTAGAAGAACAGTGGATGAGAGACTCGGCTCTCATCCCATTACCAGCTTTATTTAATCTAAAATGCCTCTGAGAGAGCGAGACTCCCTTATCTTTGAGTTGTGCAAACACAAGCTGCACATCGATACAAGATCTGTTGTGAACTGTGTAGAAAAACTGGTGGTGAGTGGAATCCTAAGTATGTGAATCCAGCAGGGAAAACAGGACTGAAAATAATGGTTGAGGTCTATGACTGTGTCCCAGATACTGAAGGAGAAGACAGCGGGTTCTGCAGGGCACAGAAATGAGAAGAGCAGAGAACTAGTTTGATGGATACCATAAGTGCGTCAATGCCACTAATACCTTTAATACGGCAAAAAAAGAAATTAAAGGAGGAGTATGCTGTGTAACTTAATATGGTGCCATGTAACCTCCCAAATGCTGAAATACTGATGTAGTGCTGTTGTTGTTGTTGTTTTAATCATAATTGCTCCAGTGTCAAATGAGTTTGTAATGAGAAATGGAGTTGTTACAGAAAGTTCACCATTTTTGGAACTTCTGTGAGATAGTGTCAAATAACAAGTTTTTCTCTCCATGTTTTTCCCAGTTTTGCATCTGCCTCTTCGTTTCCTGGTTTGGAGACTGACTCAGAAAAGAAGACATTAAGCATTAAAATTAGCTGAAAAATAAAGGGTGGAGATGTGAAAAGTGTCAGGGACTTTGCATTCTATTTTTCATGAAATTTCAAACTTTTTCAACATTTCTTATTAGTCTTGTTTAATACTAGTTGTTCCAGCTACTTTTAGAAGACATTTTGGAAGACACAAGGCCTATATACTGCAGACAAGAAGCCTAATGACTTGGGGCACAGACCAACTGAAAATTAATTCCAGATGTTCCAGATGCCTCTGATAAGGCAGAACCTGGTGTTTCATCATTATTTTTTTTCTGGAAACAAATATTGACAACAACATAAAGGCTGAGATTATGTACATTGTGGACTAAATTTGTACTAGCATAACTGTAGGGTTGAAGTATTTTAGACCCATTTTTCAGTACATTTGTGTGCTGATATTTGCACAGTATGTGTTTGATGCGGGCTATAAAGCTACTTTCCCTTACAAGACTGCACTGAGATGATTTCAGTTGATGACTATTCATATACTTATAAATCACAGCCTATGCTCAGATATGAGTATTGCAGATCAAAACCAGAGTAATTTCTAGGTCACAGGAGATTACTTGTCTTCTAGATCTACTCTGTGATCTACAAAGTGCATGTAATATTAGAATTGGTCTTTTCTGCTGAGGAATTATATTTTTGCTTGACTTTACCGTGAGCCAAAGGGGAGCTCCTGAGCTTTTGCACAGAGCAACGAAAAGTCTAACTCTTGCTCACTTTTGAATACTTACATGAAACACCTGAGTTCAGAGACCTGGCTGTAGGACAGAGGGACAGTGACAGGGAGGAAACCAGCTCTGAAGATCATTGTGGGAATTTAATTCATTTTCTGGATGTGTTCATCTTTCTCCATTAGCCCAGAGGACCCGGGGCTAGCAGATTCTCATCCACTTCAGCCCACTGCCTCAGGTAACGTTAAATGAATCCAGACCTCAGATGAGCAGTCTCAAGAAGGGGAAAAAAATTTTAAAAATCAAAACCATACACTAATATTTCAGTAAAGCAGCAAAGGGGAAAAAAGGGGATATTTGTCTCAGTATCTCTAGGATGAGAAGTGCGGCTCACTGAGTATTTCCATCCTCCAACTGCTCCCTCTGCTGCCTGCAAGAACACTAGAGGGGAGCCAGGAAAGCTGCATGGTCTCTGTATGGCTGCCCAGGTGGGCTCTGCATCCCTCTTCCTCGCTCCGCTCTCAGCATTAGAGATTCCGACAGTTACTAGATAAAGTTAAAGACTCATGTAGTGATCTTCACACTAATTGGACTGTAATGTATAGCCTCGGTCAAGCAAATCTCTCCCAGCACTCCTCTCCACAGACAGCAATCAAGCCATTTACAGAAGATGCATCGGCTGCTGGGACCCTGGAGTAACCTTAAACTGCACTGGCCTTTTAGCAGAAAACACAATTAATTTTGATACTGAAGGGCAATTAGGACTGGGGTTAAAATAAAAAATCTTCTGAACAGAGAATGTCAAAGACTGGGAAGGAAACTATTTCCCTTGTACACAGTGTGTTGAAGGTCTGTAAGCACAGCAACTGTCAGCTCACGTTAATTCAGATCACTTTTAAACCACCCCGTTTCAATGGAAGAAATGTAAATTCAGATTAATAAGCACCATGCTCAAACCCCACTAAGACTGATTGTCATTTGCTTTAAGTTTTTGCTGCCAGAATGAGCACAGGTTCTTCTCGTTCTTGTTGGGGAAACCTGCTTTACATCCCAGAATTTAGTGAAATGACCAAATGCATTTATTTGGTTCTGTTTCATTTCCAAAAGAAAATGGTCTCCCAGCTGATACTTTGCAGATCTTGGCTCAGAGCAAGTCATATCAGCAACCCTATAAACTTCTCTTTAGAAGCACAGAAGATGTCCACAGTAATGCATACCTACAGACACCCACATGCCCTAACATACGTGCAAGGCAGCCAAAATTTTGACCTCACCTGTGCAAACTACTTAAGTCCATGTTACTTTCCATAACTCAAGTAAATGCATCAGATTTGATGGTTGTGAGGTTTTCTTTCAGTTCCCCTCCCAGAACAATCAATGGAGCCCTCAGCTGAAGTCCTTGCGTGTCACTGGCACAACTCAAGCACCAGAAAAGCCTTGCCAGCACAGAAAGGGTGGCAATATTCAAAGTGAAAATTTTAATTGCTCATTTTTGTTAAGGACTAGTGATAAAAGATGAATGCTTAGGAATCATATGTGAAATCCTGATCCAGCAATATTTAACGGACAAAGATTTCAGTGGGATCAGCCAAACAGCCAATAGTTGTTAGTGAAGAAATTTGGGGGAGAAATATTGAGTGAAACTCTGTATTTCTCAAACGGTACATGTTTGTCAGTGACACTCCAAGAAAACGTGGACAGCTTCATTTCAAATAATCTCAGAAAATAATGCCAAACTTCTGGCCAGTATATGGGAAATCAATAAGAGAAATTTTAAGAAGTTTTACCTCCAGATGGTACCCATGAGGAAAGGTCAGAACAACTCTTGCAACTAATCTATTTAGAGTCCATTGCACCATGGCCAGTGACTCCCAGACTCTGATGTTAAAACTGCTGGCACTTGGCCCTTTTTTTGACTGCAAACCTAACCCTGCCAGTCTGGGAAAATGGGATTTAGCTGGCTCTCCAGGAGAGAAATATATAAATGAAAGTCCGTGATAGCAGAGAGGAAAGTGTAAAGATGCTGCATTCTTTCCCACAGATGAATTCACAGAAGATTGGGGCCAGGTGAGGTGCTTTCCTCCACCCTACACTTCCAGTGACAGTGCTTCCAGCTGACAATTTCAGTTAAAATGAGAGAGAAGAGATTTTAGCTAGGGCTTGCCTTCAAAAATCTCTTCCTGCTTTGGTCCAGGACTCCTTGGTAGAGAACCTTCTTTTCTGCCTGACCTCCAGAGAACTAACAGATGTCTGAGAGAAGTGGGTTCACCCTGATAGTCGTGGTCGGGTTTTTTGCATTTTGGTTCAATTCATGTTGCTGTCAGTGGGTAGTGGCCAGAGTCTGTTTATACATGAATTAGTTTTTTAAGAGTTTGTCAGAGAGCCCAAAGCTCACGTCAAGTGTTTTTAAGCAGCTTGAACAAATCTCAGTCTTTAATACCAGAGAATATTTGCAGGTATGCAGACACAAAGTGGCTGGAAAGAGATGGGGGAGGATGAGAAGGAGTCTTTATGTAGCTAGAAAAGATCAAGATGCTGTTTCCCTTGACGCTATTGAAGAGACTCATTTTTCTTTGTCTTTCCAGGTTCTCTTTTCCATTTACAGGGCTCTCCAATCTGCAGTGAACAGTTTTCACATCTGAGACTCAGGCTGCCATCCCATAAGCTGTACTTGGTAAACCACTAACTGATGTTAGATTTACACAGTGGGTAGTTTTTATATACGTTTTTCTTAAAAGCAGCATCCTAGGGGAATCTCTCAGTGGCAAAAATGGCACAAGAAGCACTAGCAGCCAATAGAGCATCTGAGGAGTTCACGGAGTTAAATCTACTGTTTTCAGGTGTAGATTCAATCTCTGTTTTGTCAAACTGTTTAAGTTCCAGGGCCCCATTCTCACCAGCTACAAGGAAGGGTAAGGATCCAAGAGTAAACTCATTTGGGCCTCTGAAATACAACATGATTCATATTTGTGTGCAGCCTCTGTCATGGGTTGTGCACAGCCCACTGCCAGAATCTGTGTCACCCTCTCAATCTTGCGCTGGAGGGGGCAGGTGGACAAGATAACTTAATAGCTCTTATTCATTTGGAATTTCTCTGGTTATGGGGTAGGTCACCTTGTTCAGCGAGAGAGGAAAAGCATTTAAATCTTCAGCCCAATCTCAAGCTCCAATGTAAGCAAGCTTCACAGGCGCTGAACTTATATTTCTTCTCTTGTTATCTCCCAATTTGTTGAGGCATCCCATTACGTAACAGGGATGCAAGGGCTCCAATGGTAATGAAATAATAATAATAATCCACCATGTTCATACAACCGACACAAAAGTGAAAAGTCTCCCCAAGTGACTTGAGTGAGGGACAGGAACAGATCTTTTCTCTGCAAAGCTCATGGCTGATACGTTGGAACCAGACTTAACACAGATTCCCATGTCCACACAGGTGAGGAGTAGGATTGCAGAGCACATCCCACTTCTCCACTTGTGTGAGTCCCTCCCAGTCCTGCAGAGTACTAGTGTGCCAACCTGCATCAAATAATTCCTAAATTGCTGGGTCAGTTCAGGTTGAAGTGAAGTCTGAAAACTGGCAAGGATAAGATCTTCATGGATATGTTATCATTTCCTTTTCTAGAGAAATATGGCATTAGAAATGAGAGATTGGATGAGAGAGCAAATAAACACCTACATTTGAAAGTAGATAACATCAAGAGCCATAAAGGTATCAAGAAATTCTCTAACCAGATGAATCTGAGACCCTGCCATACTTCTGCCCTGCAATTTTACACACTGAAGCACTTAAGCATCCAAAATATTATCTACATGTTGGGTTTGGTTTGGTTTTTTGGTCTGGTTTTTTTTTCACAAACCTTCCTATGGTGATACCTAGCTGTTCTAGTTGCTTGTACAGACATCATCATGTAGTTACATGCCAAAATGGACAAAAAAATGCAAAACACTGCCAGGCTTTCGAAGATCAAACTAAATCAATATAGCTTGAAAAAAATAATAATCATTTAAAAATTGTCACATGGGCATTTTTCACACACACAAATCACTGTGTAGTTCTTTGTTGCAAAAATTCAGTTGTCATTTTTTCACAAACTTCATTAATAAACAATACTTCTGTCACACTTTCAATCCAAAGAAGGGAAATCACCTAAAAACTCTATTTAATTAACCTTTACAGCCCCCTTGTGAGCATGGCATTATTATCTCCATTTCACAAATGGGCACATTGAAACACAATGAGCTTAAGTGACTTCCTTACAAGTAAAACTACATAGCAGGTCAATGGCAGAGCTTGGAATAGATCCCAAATCTCTTGGGCTCTGGTCCCATGTTTTAAGTGCTACAAACCTTCCCTTCTTAAAATGGGTGAATATTCAGATTGTTATTTTTTATTTTATTGAACCTAAGCTGTTCACATCTGGGATAAAACCCTGAAAAGCATCTAAAAAATGCTGTGCAATTTGAGCATCTAAAAGAGCGTCTAAGAAGGAGAAACAAGCTCTTTCGTTTTGTTTAAGGGCTGTACACAAATGTCTCTGGTGGAAAATAAGGAGTCTTTAAGAATGATGTGTGACTTCTAGTGATGGAGCCTGGGTTAGCGAGGGTATTTATTTTTCCCTTCATTAAGAAACAACTTATCATTCCAGTAAAGGAGCTGTTAATGAGTTTGTTCACACTCGCTGAGAAATGACTGCAGGGTACTCCTCAGAGAACTTACTCTGAATGCATACATAAACCAGCCAGAGCTCTAGGTACAACCAAGAACCGGCAGAGAGGAAGTGCTTTTGGTATTTTGCCTTTTCGTCTATTTGCTTCTTTGTTTGTTTTTCCTCCCCCTCCAGTTCAGTTTAACAGATCCAGGAGGAAACTGGCAGGTTTGGAGCACACAGGCTGGGATGTACATTCCTGAACTACCACTGGGCTTGTGTAAGGGGCACAGTGTCAGCATGAATCTGCCGGTCAGGCGGCTGATGAGGAGCAGGGGAAGGGGACATGCTGTGTCTTCAACCCATCCATGAAGCCAAGATCTGCTGCCCAAATCATGAAGAGATGGAGATGCACGTCTCCCATTGCACCCAGTGTTGTGTCCCTTCATCCACAGCATGGGATGGCTGCCCCAGGCTGAAGAGCACCCATCTCCACCCAGGAGATGGCCACTCAGGTCATGTCCTAACAGCATTTGACAGAGGAGGAGGGAGGCAGAGATGCTTTCTTCTGCATGTGTTTTCAGTGCAGCCTCAGGCTGCTGGCTTGGAGCCAGCACAGTCCTGCACTGGGCAAAGTTTGGGATTCCCCAGTGCTGGAAAACATTCTCCTGGCACCATTTCAGATACTTACCCTTTTGACGTTACAGTTTTTGAATGTGGGTTAGCACATAATCAGACTGTGCAATGCTAGAAGAGAATTACCAAGCAAACAAGGCAGCTTGCCCACCCTTTGGCCAGCTCAGAGATGATCCTCAGATTGCTCCTCATGTCTTTACTTTGTTTCCAACAAAACTGGATGTCTGTGTCTAGGCTATATATATATGTGTATATATATATATAATCTCTCTTCACTGTCCACCTATTGTCCTCGTGTTCTTTTTGTCAGCTGTTTTGAGAAGAATTTCCGATTCAGCAGCATGAATAATTGTTGGGGTTTCTTGTTTGTTTGAAAAAATAAGGATAACAAATGGCAGCATTTGCTCTTCAGACTCCACTCCTACCCCAAGAAGACCCACCCTGACCTCTAAAATGAAATCAGTAACTTCACTCCTCTTCATTTCCTCATCCTGTGTCTAAAGCCGGGGGAAGTGGGTCCGACCTTTTGCACATAATCTGACACACGGCACGCAGGGCCGGAAGGCAGAAAATCATTTCAACAAAAGGCCGGAGCTCTGGGTTAGGTAAATTCAGGAAAGAGAGAGATAGGAAATGGCAGTAATGTCGCCAATAGACTAAGAGGATCCTGGCACTGGTCAGGGTGTGAAATATGAGGTCGTCTCTAACAAGGACTGAGTAAAAAAATTCACCTCGCCTTGAAACATGTGACACCAAAGATATTTACTGAAACAGCTTTGGGGGAGAGGTGGAGAGATATCTTTCCTTCAGGGAAACTAGCCTCAAAGGAAAGCATCATCTTTAATATTGAAGGATAGGACAGCTAGGTAGGATGGCGAAAGGACTCACCCTGTCAGATAGCATGACTCCAGGACGAGTTGAGCTGCCTGTACCTCTCCCTCCTGGTCGGTTAAAGGCCCTATGGTCACCTTGCTTAGCACCAGATGTGTACTTAGGACACAGCCATAGGTACGCGCACTGTGGTTTCACTGGAGTGCTTCATGCTGTCCAGATGCATATCTATGTAATCACTGTTACCTCTTACTGGAAGACCTCAAAGGTAACACACTTCTTCAAGCAGCCTGTCAGCCTGGTGATGTACCAAAATGGTCCTCTCCCCTACATTACAGACAGGTACGAGAAGCCCATACTCATGCGGGAAGTCCCTGAGGAATCAGAGCACTGCTGGCCAGGCCCTGCAGTCCCTGTGCCACGCAGCCTGTGGGCAGTAAGCAGAAGGAAGAAAGAAAAACTTCAGAGACGAGACACGACATGGGAAAGGGCGATCCTCTGCAATGTCTCCTTAATTGCCTGTGAACAAACCCCGTGGTCTGATCGGCTGCTCACACCAGCGAGGTCTGCAGAAGGGGCCAGTGGCTTGCGGCAGAGCCAGCCGCTCCTGTGATTCTTCTTCACGCTTTTTTCAGTTTGAGCTGGAAATAGCACAACAATATCCTTTACTAACTACTTTGGCAGCTCCTTGACTGAATCAGGAAGTTCAGAGGTAGACTGAAAGGAAGAAAAAAAAATCACAAAAAAACAACCCCAACAAAAAAACTGGAATCTAGATATCTTGCTGTCTTTTTTTCCCCGAGGCTTTAAAAATTGCTTGATGTGAGCTTGATTTGTGTTGTTGGTAAAGGGTTAAAGTTCTCACTTTCGCAGAATTAGGTGGATGTGCTATTAAAGGCAATGACAGTTTTGTTATTAGCACCAATGAAAACAGGATCCAGCTCTTCATCACCCATCTACCTCCTGATAATCCCACAGATCCTGAAAGAATATAGGTTGTTTTTGACTGTTACATGTTTTGCTACATTGTCCTTGGACCCCACCTGCGTCCTCTACCTGAATTAAAATGAACCCTCCTTTCTTTATCCTCCCCCTGACTTCATTCCCCCGATCCTCTATTCAGCTGATCTCATTTAAGACTGAGTGTATTTTATTTCTTTTATGACTTTGTCTTCTGCAAGAAACTCCCAGTCCTTCCAACCTCATGCCACGTGTGACATTCTGTCCCCATCAAAAATCAGATCATTCCTTCAAAATAAGAACTGGCACCAGGTCAAAGTCCTGAAGATGAAAGGAAGGGTTAAGTTTACTTTCAATATTGGAGGAGGGTTCGGAAATAAATGTCGAGGTTAAAAAGTCCAGATGGTAATTCAACTGTATCCCTGCTATAAACATGATTTGATTTATGGGAACCACTAATGGTATCTCAGTTTAGATCTGGATGGCTTTGCTTTCTCTCATCTGTAGCTTTAAATTCATCAGATTTTTTTTCACTCCCACCATGAATCTTTCACTACAAAGAGATACTCCTATCAAGAATTTGGGAGTTCTTTAAAACCCAGCAATTGATAAAAGTTAACAATCCTAATCCATGCAAATTACTGTCTGATGCCTTTATTTATAATACCAAGCGGATGTGCTTATTCAAAGCACTTTAACAGAGCTTTGACAAGTTCAGTCTTACAGAACTGTATCTCCTATTGCTGTTTTCCCTCTCCTGTCCTTTGGGGATCAAACTGAATCAGTTTTCACTTTTTTTCTGACGTTGCGATTATTAGGTTTCTCAGTTTTGTCAGAAAAATCCATCAGAAATGTTTATCTCATGGGGCAAATAGCAATGGAACAGCATGTTTATCACTTCGAGGGCCATAATCTACAGGCAGCAATGGCCCCAATCCGGTTTGTTTTAAAACACAGAGGCTGAAAAAGAAAAATGCCCGTGTCTGAAATGTGTGATGGAGATGTGCAGAACTGCATTAGCCCTGACACCCATTTCTTTATGTCTCTATATTTCGGCTGTCAGTCACTACATATATGTTGCCTGAAGTCCTTACAGTTTACTACTTCCCTCCTCAAGAAAACAAAACAGTTGGCCTCAACTGTTAATGCCTGAAGAAAGGTAGCTTTTCATGGTGGACTTTGCAGAAATCTGTGCCCCCGGAGTAGTTAGGCTAAATTGTAGGCTCCTTTGGGAGGTAAGTCAGATTTACGAAATGGTGAGAGGAGTGCTTTTGAAACAGTCATCGTAGATGGTCTCTGTATGACTGCATTCACGTTATGTCTGTGTACACAGTCTATGTTTAAGACACCTAAGCTATAGATAAACGTCCATTTTTAAAGCTATCCAAACAAGCAGAATAATAAGTAGATCAATGTTTACAAGATACATTTTTTCCCTTTAAGCATGCCATGGAGAAATAACACAGAGAGCAGCACACAGTGAAAAATGAAGAGTGTCTTAGGAATACCCCAGCCCCATTTGTTGGGTCAATGCATAATGAAAGAGTAACCAGGTATTCAGGATCTGAGTTTTACAAGGATTTATAGACGCATTGATTGGCTTTGAATCGCTTGTGTCTCAAAAGGCCTTCAAGAAGCTTCCACCAAACCATCAGCATTTCTTCTAAACTTCTCACACTGAGAGAATATGGGAGTAAAAGAGAGCAAATAAACCACCCGGGACAGATAGATAGCAACTTATTCCCCTATTGTGTCACATACAGATACCAAAGTGATGTGGTCACTACAAGGAATAGCAGAAAATAAAAAAAACCAAACAAAGCCAGCATAGGATAGGATAGGATAGGATAGGATAGGATAGGATAGGATAGGATAGGATAGATTAGGAATAGGAATAGATCAGGAACAGATATTTCAGCCAAGTTATTCTTATAGAAATCTCTCCTTAACAGATTGGAGAGAAACCAATACATAAACTGGAGTTTTCAGGCAATCTAAGCACGCTGCTTTTCGGGACCTGTAGTCAAATTTGTGTGGTGGTTCTCTGTAGAAGTCTGCTCTTGTCTCCAGCTGTGGCACTGATTTGCTGTGTGGTATTGAGTAAATCATCCAGTTTCATTATAGAGTTGGTCTGCACACAACCTCCCGCCAAAATAATAAAAGGTGAGAAGTCAAAATCAATTTCATTAAGCTGGTAAAAGTCAATATTTGGATGCTCTATACTGGGAATGGAAGTGGCTCAAAGCCAGCACCTGAAGTGTAGTTTTAAATGGACAAAATAAAAGTCATCAAAATAGGAAAATTGATTTTGGGAAGTTAAATCAATGTGTGCGCCTGGTACAATTTACACACCTGGCTAAAATGCTGTAAGATATATGCTTACAATCACTAAGTATTGCTATTATTACATGAACGTTGCAAAAAACACTGGCTTTTGACTGAAGGTAAGTGCTGAGGTTTCTGGTCTGAGATTAACTAACACAAGGCCCTTGTCTGCATTCAAAAATGTTCTGGTTTCATTTGTTTGGTGCACAGCTCCAAGTAGCTCTGTGTAGTACTCTTATTTTAGTGTAGCTGAAAACTATTCTTCATTGATTTATACTGAACTGGAATATGCCTGCTTTAACATGCCTTAGGACTTTCACTGTGCTTTTATACCAGTAGATCTAAACTGGTATCAAATTAACACTTTCATTTAAATCAGTGCAACTCTGTGTGTGATCATCAGTTGAACCAATTCAGTGTGTGCTTTCTTTAAATGAGCATTTCAAATCTCTTTGGCTGCAAGCTGAAACATCTACGGGAGCCATTAGGATCAGCTCTGTCCGTATCACCTATATTTTCTGTGATACGTGCAGAGTATTTGCAGAAATAAATGGGAAGATGTTTTTCCCATATGTGCATGAACTCTGAACTCCAAGAGTTCAAGTGGGTTCAGTTGTTCTCCTCAAACTGTCATTCTAGTCCTAATTAGTACATGGTGCCGTGAGCAATTTAAATGGAATATATTAATAGAGGAGAATTCAGAGGAGGAAAAAAGACGCCCTCCCCCATACCCCTGCCTGCAAAAACTCTTAAATAAACAGGGGATTTCTTCAGGGTGCCTCACACCCTTCCCACCTCCCCCTTTCCCTTAACAATAAAGATTGAGGGTGGGAGACGGAGAAGGTCCGGATGCTGTCTGCCAGGGAGGGTTTCCCACAGGAGGAGATAGCTGTAGACTCCCACTTCTTCCAAGGAGTCGGGGGGATGGGGGCATGCTGAAACTGAGCCCTGATGGTTCAGGGAAGTGCTGTTTTATTTAAACCCTCAAATGGCTTGACATGCCCCTGGTACTTTCACTGCCTAATTATAAATGAAAGGAAAACGGCAAGAGAATCCCCTCCTGTTGACCATCTCCCACTTAACAAGGCAGTACATGTCGCAGTCTCTACCTTTTTAGCTCTGTCCTTGCTTTTATCCTTCTGCAATTTAATCCTAACTCAATTATATTATTACAGCGTGTCACTTTGAGTCACTTTCCCCCTTATTGGCATATGGCTCTTTTCAGTTTCACTGCTAATTCTTTTCCAGTGGACTTGTTTAAAACGTACTCATTTTCTGCTTAGACTCTGTGTTATTCACGCATCACATTTCTGCAATGCCTGGCTAACTTCCTCAGGAGGAGAACGGGAGACGGGGATCTTCGCTCTCTGCATACATTTGTTAGAGTTTCCATACCGAATTGTCAAAACACAAACTAGATGGCAGGAAAGGTGAGCATCATGCCCCATCTGTCAGAAATGTGGATAGGAGGCTGCCCTCCGCTGGGTCTATTCCAAAGCCCTGGGCTGGAGTGATGAGGAGAGCTGGTGAATACTGAAGACTGTTTTCTAACAATCTCTCTTGTATTTTCCCTTTTCCTTTTTTTTTTTTCCTTTTATTTTTCAAGTGCATTCACTCAGACTCCTTGTGCCTTTTTTGACTTTCCTCCCTGTGTCAGTCAGAGAAGAGGCTCTTCCTAGCAAGATAGCCCTGCACATTCTGATTTCCTGGGGAATATTCCAACTGCTCATCAGTTCAAGTTGTCTTCAAATTTAGGTATGGGCTACTTGACTGATGACTAATTAAACAAATGGATCACAGAAATCACCACTGGGGGTATTTGCATGTAAAGAAAAGAAAAAGGTAATTCTATGACACTTAACAAACATGAAAAGAGGACTCTTTGGAAAAGATATACATTTTCCCCACCTCTTAGCTATTAAGAGAAGGAGATGGTAGCAGCTGAGGCAACCACAATGCTGCCAAGTCCTAAACTTTGCTTTCCTAAAAGAAAAAAAAAAATCCCTTTTAGGTTTTCCTAAAAGTTTTTTTACACTTGGAAATGTACTGCAATAGTGATTCTAGAGCATTTAGCTTCATTTGGTATAGAAGACTCCCACTTCCCTTCCACTTGTATGCACACTTCTGGATTGCCTTTTACCGACTGAGTTTGTAGGTGGAATAATCTAAGTAAGGCAAAGGCTTGTTGGTAAACATCCAAATAGATGAGCCAGAGAGGAATTTCCTGTTTTGGAAAAAATAAAATAAATTCAAAAAAAGTCTGGCCTCCCTTTTCTAACACCTCACTTAGACGCAGGCAGAGAAATGCAAGCAAACTAGCCAGGACAAAAGTCTGCAAAATCTCTTTCCTGCAGAGGCAGAAACAAAATTAAAGTCAGTTTGTTTAGAGACAGATACTCTCAGATAAGAAGAGCGAAACCTTCTGTCTCAAGGTGACCTACAGGTTGCCCAACACCTGTCTTGAGTTCAATAACTTCATTGAGGGAAAGAGGCTACATCTCTGATTTTTGCCACTTCTCTACATGTGGCTCTGGAAACGAGCGACTTGAGTTTAAAGGTTAAGATCTGTTTTCACAGCCCGAATACATATCTCTGTGCTGACTTTTGTGGTCGACTTGCACACTTCAATGTTAAGGACCAGGTAACCTGATTACAAATTCAGGATGTTGGACGTTGATAGTGGAATGCCTAGTACACATGACATGAAAAGAGGTACAGAAAATTACAAATAGAGCTGTGGCACTAATATCCATACAAGCAAAGCAAGTGTATCAATGGGATAGATTTTATTTCTCTCTCCTGAGCCAAATCAATGTAGTCATAATGGAAACTCTGTGAATGACTACTTTTCATTTCAAGATTGCACTATAAAGATCACATGAAAAGATGCTCAGGGCTTCTGATAACAGCTTCTTCAGGCTCAGAAAGTCAAACACAAAGCATATGAGGACACGATTGTTCTCTTTATACTTTAAGTTTTCTTTTCCTTCTGTTAATACAGTTTTAACTTGGAGCTACATTACTTAGCACTGTAATGACTCTACGGTTATAACAAGCAGTTAAGATAACATGGTGTTATTATATCAAGAAATCATGTCCACTTCATAGCTGCCCTGAGTGTCCTCTGTTTTCAGATTTCATCTGGGATAAGACACAGCTAGTTCTCCATCCTCTTTCCAGCCATTGGGTCAGGTTGGCCCTAACCATCATATCAATTTCCCTAAATCCCTCGGTCAACTTTTCTGTCAGAGATAAAATTTAGAGTCTATTTATTCTACCTCCTCCAGCTGAGCTTCATGTAGAATAATTGTCCCTCCACAGTAGATTGCAGTCCATACACCATAAAACTTCCTTAGAAGTTATACTTACTGATTAATTACTAGAAGCACCAGGGGAAAGAAAAATTCTTGCTAGACTTGGGAAGCAAGGTAGAAGTGTAAATATAGAACAACTCTTTTGGTTTTTGTTGTGGGTTGTTCTTTTTTTTTTTTAATAGAGGTGAAAATAATTAATTGATTTCTTACACCACACTACCTGTTGTATTATTCAACACATTTTGTGAAAGTCTCTCTTTGAATCAGATAATTCTTAATGATTGCTGAGCAAATAAATAGGAAAAACAACAGCCCTGGAAAGCAATTTATGGAAAGAAAGAACGAAGAGGAGGTGAAACCTAAAAAAAGTTACATCTGAAATGAGTTTTGAAGAAACATATGCTCTCATGCAGCAGATTTTTCAACCTCATAGGAAATATGGTGCTGAAATGAGAATAGGTTGATGAAAGGATGGATTTGTTTTCTATGCAGTTTCCTGTACATTTGCATGTGAGTATTTCCCTCCTTTCCCTGTGAAAGTCTTTGACTTGATGCTTGCAGAGGTGTGGGAGCCAGGACACTTACATTCCCTTCCTCAGTTTGGAAGGGATTCACATTTATATTGATGACTCTGTTTATCTTCCCATGTCTCTGATGCTTGTGATAGGTGCAATAATGACCAGCCTTGCCTTAACAAGCTTGCAGTATGGCTCATCAGATGAGGATTTTGTGATCAAATCCTTGAATTAATGCTAAGGGTGGTTATTATTTTGCAAGATGGGTAGCCCACAAAATGCCACTTTGCTATTTCTAGTGACTGGCATTTGTTTAGCAACACAGAGCACAATTTAGAGGAGGCTTTCCAATTCCTACTGGATGGGATCAATTTGACAGAAGCATCAGTATCAGGAGATCCTCTGCTAGGAAAAGAACTATCGCTCTCCACTGTCTTTGCCATTTACAGGAAGGATTGGTGCCAGCAATTTGACTTTCATCAGCAATAAAACAGAGAAGGGAAAAAAAAAAAAAGAAAAAAGAGTTGCAAATGATTCTATAATGTCCTTGAAATTAAATTAAAAATAGCCATCACTGCCAAAACTCAGAAAAGGACTCACAGCTTTTTTACAGTGCCTACTACAATGTGGATTTATGATTGCCGGAATACTGCCTACTGTATAACAAGTGTAGTATTAAGTGCCATATTGGACTACCATATGGCTACTAACCTCAGAGGTTGGTAGCAACTATCAGTGTAGAAATTAGTGTGCGGAATGAGCCTGAGGATAAAACCAGTTATCACTCAAGCATGCTATATAATTGGCTGTAGCAAGAAACTAAAAAATGTCTCGGAAACCAGATGGATTTGAAATGTTCCATTATTCATAAACACTTCTTTCTTTTTTTTTTTTTTTTTTTTTTTCTGCAGGAATACTTGTTCCTTGCCCAAATATTCTGTTGTTAAAAAGAATAATCACCATGCAGAAGCAAAAAGTGAGGCAGATAAAAGTCTTTGCTGCCGGGGAGGGGGTGGCCTTTGTCTGCGTATTGGCCTGGGCAGCCCCCCGTGCCCGCAGCGCCTGGGTCATGGGCAGCCGGTTTGTGCCAATTTCTGCAGGGACTTGTGCTGCTCTCCTCCCTCAGAGAGTGACAACAACAAGCGAAGGAGGGCGGTGGTGTGGGTATGTGTGGTGTTGTTATTAGCAGCCCTTCACAGCTGTGGAAACTCATCTTTTAGGCAGTGTTTCCCTCCTTTTTGATCACTCAAATGACAACCATTGTGATGTCCCCGACAGGAACTGCCTCCCTGGAGGACATGGCATCCCCACACAAACACCCCCTCTCTTCCTCTCCCTCCTTGCTGTCCCACTCCTCCCACCACATACCTTTTCCTACTCCTTTCCCATCTAGGCCCACAGGTGAAGCAGGAAAATAAAATAAAAGAAAGAAAATAATAATGAAGACGACTCCTTTTTTTGTGGACAAGAAATGGCAATGATCTTTGCATGTCATATCAAGTAGGAGCAGAAAGCAGAACTGAATATGCAGAAGAAAGGCCCTGCAAAATCCACCTAAGCTCAGCTCAGGACTGGAGAGTCTATATGTGGGATGAAGAGGAATCCCTCCCTCTCTGGTCCCTCAACCAACCTCTTGCAAACATCTTTTCCCCATCAGAAGAAAGAAGATGACCATCCAGCTCTTATTTGTATGAAATACAGAACACATAGGACACCTTCTGTTCCCATCAGCCATTTAATTCTAATAATTCAGCTATGCTTAGAAGGCCAATTCCAGCTGAAGAAATAAGCCAACAGATAGTTTCATCTACGAAAACAGGCTCAGTGTAGTAGAAAAAAAAATTTCTTAGTTTGGCCTTTCTCTGAGCTGTATGTTAAGATCAAAGACTGAAAATAGGTATACTTTTAGGATTTGATTTATGGCAAACATAGGCTTGTGGTAAGTTGGAAAATAAAGATTGTTGAAGAATTTCAAATTTATTTCCATTGGATCCCCAATAAAACCAAAAGGCTGAATATTTTCCATGTTTGGATTTTGGTGGGTTTTTTGTTATTGTTGTATGGAAAAATACACTCTGGTTCAAGTGACATCAATTGAGAAAATGAAAATATTTTATTACCTTTTCAGATTTGAAAATTGTATAATCAAAGATATGATATAAAATGTAAAAGAAAAGTTTCAGAATCAACTACACTTTCAATGAAACCCATGACTTCCAAATATCTCATTCTGAAAGAATGTTAAAAGAGAATATTACAACAGCGTTAGACTTCTTACTCAAATCAGAACTTCAGCAAAACCATTTCCTCTTCCAAAAGCATTCATTTCCAATAAAACTGCAAATACCCATATGTTTTTTTCCACCTATTCAGGAACGAAGGAGGGGAACCGTCCCTAACCAGTGGTTTGTGTTTACTGGTCAATGGATCAATGGGGCACTAGTGTAACTACTGCAGTAAAATGCAGTTACAAAGGGTTGACTCACTTTACTCAGTTGCCCCACTGTAGGTTGTGTTGTCACATCAATACCGAAATATATTTTGAGCTCATAATGGTCATATCATATTGAATGCTTCACATGAAAAATTGTACTGATAAACTCGTAGCTATGCAAAATAGAGTATCTGCAAGAGCTGACCAGACTTGGGTAGGGAGAAAACCTACTCTAGGAGGGTGATGGTTGTAGGCATGACAGCTGAGATATCTGCTGTTTGTGTATACAATCCTACCTTCAGATATGTACATAGACCAAGAACAGTGAGTGGCTGAAGTTTTTTCACAAAACTCATCTCTGGCGGTGCAATACCTCCATCAGAGGCAAAATTATGCTCCGAATCAAAGCATGGATGTTCTCTTTGGCTCTGTACTGGTTTTATTCCCTAGTAAATAATTTATTTTCTTTACTTCCTTAAACAATAGTTTGGTATAACTCACCTGAAATGAATAGAGTTGTCTTATGTATCCCACTCATCCATTGCCAATAGCTCATTGCCTTTTACTGCTAAAATGTGGTTATGATTTAGACTCATTGTTCCTTATAAGATCCAGGATAAAATGTTGAGAGATTAACATCAAGATACTGAGGGAAAAAAAGTAGTTAATGAGAGATTTGGAAGATGAATGAATGGATGATAAACAGTAAGTTTATCCCACTCTGGAGAGGAGAGGGTGACTGGGCCATGTGACTTTTGTTGTTCCAAAGCTATGGGATGTCATGGTGCTGTGGAAGTTGACTGCATGTGTATCCATGTAGATGTCTTGTCTGTTCACTGTCATTAAATATGTTTAGCCCAATAATGCATAAAAAACAGCTAAGAAACAACTTACAGTGTTAGACACTGTGCAACCAAAGCAATATCTATCCATTTATTAAATCTGTAGATAGTGTTTTAGACCGAAGTTATGGTGTTGCACATACAGGACATTTATTTTATGCATTGCCAGCAATACCACTGTAGCGTAAAACACCTATTTTATGGTGTACTGGGTTTGGTGGAAAGTTGCATGAATCTACTAATTCCAGGTCAGCAAGAGAGTTTAAAAGCTTCCATGATCAGCCTGTATCTGACCTGAAATATGCTTTTATCAAGACAAGCTATCTAGAAAATTTAAAAGAGAAAGAAACGTGGTAAAGAAGCATCAAAAATTGTTGGGCAAAAGGATGGATTGGAATGAAACACCTATAATAGTCACAGACCTCCTGGTTTCAGACATCTCACACAATGGTTTTCAAGCATAAAGGTGCCTCTGGCCCTGGCAAGGAAGGAACTTCCTTTCAAAAGTACCACTAAAAAAAGTAATTTCATATTAGACTATTTCCTCTTGCATTTCTCTCACCATTCACCTCTTAAAATCATTTTGCTTCTCAAAACCACTGTGGGAGACTATTAGAAGTTTCGAAGAGAAGCAGCAGAGCTGAGGGCAGCAGATTCTGTTTGAATCCATTGATTGTCAAATATTAACTACCTGATCTATTAAAAATGCTGACGTGATAATTGACTATCAAAACAGAAGAGTAATTTCCCTGCTTACTTCTGAATACTGGGAGATTTAATCTGGTCAAACTTGATGATGTTTAAAGAATGAGAATAAAGAACAAGGAAAATATCAGCAGGCAGGGATCTTCATCTCTAGATGTGGAGTGCCAATAACTGTAGCAAATGTCTAAATCTGGCATCCCAAAATACGAACGTGTTCAAGAGAGAACAAGCCCAGCCAACCTCTGCGGTGCGTGAAGGTGAAGGAGATGCCTAGGAGGTGAGGACGAACAGATGGGAGTGAGAGTGGTTACAGTTTAAGCAATAACTCTATTGTTTAGATCTACTTCTTTCCTCTTTCCTGGCTCTCCTGGAGCCCTCGCTCACGCAGTAGCACCGGCTGGCCTGTCACCTGAAATGTAATGGCTGCTGGCAAAGCCTGTCCACTCTACCATGGGTGTGCAATGTGGGGCAAAATGCACACAGAAGTCTCTGCTGAAAATCGAATAGCTCTCCAAGTCCACACAGTGTGTGCACAGAGCACAACCTGGCCACCCCTTCCATCCCTACAAGGAGCCAGGAGAGGAGCTGTGGTTTGTGAGCTCCACACTGAGGGATGCACACTTCAGGTCCACTCTTCCGAAATACATAAGCAAATAAACCAAAATTCCCTGTTTATGCCTTCATGGAGTGAGCAGGTTAGAAGGGTCAACCTGAGATTTTGGCACTGGATAAATGTGTTGATATTAATTTCTTTTCAGGTTGGGTGGTGGTATTTTTTTTCCTCTCAGCAGACAGTATAGATCTGTGGGATAAAATACCTCATCATTTTGAAAATAATGCATCAAAACAGGGATATTAAAATATTTGGTGTGAGACCTCACAGATAAAAATGTCTCAAAAATAGTCCTGCATTCTTCATCTCAGGTAAGGGACAAGTTAAGTTCATTTGCCTGAAGGACATTAAAAGAATCATAGGATTCTCAAATAAAGATCCCAAGGGCACATCTCAAACAACTCATGCCTCATGGCATGATGGTTTTCAGGTGTATGTGAGTCCTGATGGATATTTTTGCAATCTGCATTTAAAACCTGATGTCTGATCAAATCCCTTATACTGGTCCATATGCACAAACGTTATTCCCTTCTCTCCTCACCCTGGAGTTCACAATCTGTCATGATGGAAGGTTTCTTATACCTTTCGACGCACAGCCAGACTGTCCCTTTAACATAAGATTCATCAGCTTATAGATTGCTATGGAAAAAAAAAAAAAGAAAAAAAAAAGGTGGATTTGTGGCATAAAAGGGAGAAAAAAAGTAGGGAAAAAGAAAGAAAGAAAAAAAAAAAAGAAAGAATGGCATTCGGAAAAAAAGGACAACCCTGTCAAAACATGACAGCTGATCCACTGCCTGTTTTATGCTATTCATAGAAAATGCCAAATTCTGCAAATAGTAACCACATGTACATCGGCTTCGCAGACTCAATGTTCTGCTGCAAAATGAGACGTTCTGTATTTTAGTGTGTCATCAAAGGCAGTGAAAATATCACTCCAGCCTCCTAGGCTTAACCCTCTGGTCTCTCAACTGTTAAAAGTTTAATTCGATGGCGGTGGGAGAGAACAGCAACACATCCAGCTTTGTGAGCGGTGTTAACGGAGCTGCCTAATGTATGCCAGTTGCACATAAAGTCAATTAACAAATCTGTTACCGCGCCATTTTTATTCATAGCCATGAGACCATTAAAGCGACAAGACTGCATCTGACGTTTATGATCTTGTTCGCGTTGCCAGAGGAAGGGGGGGTGGGGGTGGAAACAACTTTGTGGCTCTGTAGCATGAGAGAAATAGCACCATTCAGAGACATAAGGGCTCTTGAGCAAATGCCGGAGCTTCTGAAGTCTTTTTCTCATCTCAGTCCCATCCCCCGTCTCTCCCCCCCCGCCCTTTTTCCCTGTCCCTCCTCCCCTTACCCCCTTGCTTGTGCCTTTCAGGTTTCATTTCAATGCAGAAAGATTGGCTTTTTAGTTCAAAACTATAACATAATTGTTCTTTTTTGTGGCTGGCTGATATTCCCTTTCACTAACATTTAAAAGAGTACTTATGCTGAATTGAATATGGGATGGGAACAGCTCCTGGTGCTTTTGTGTGCAACGGGGATGGCTTTGCGAGACGAGGCTTGAGCTTCTGTTGGCTGTGTCCTTCTCCAGGAATGCTTCCAAGATCTTCTGAGTGACCACTAGCTCTGAATAGGGTCTCCTGTTTAATCTCCTCCTCGACAAACAGCCTTTGCAACAGCTACAGTAAATCTCTTTCAGCCTGGAGGAGCCAAACTTTGAGAGTTACACCATTTCTGCCTTGGATTTTCCAATATTTTCCACCCTGTGCTGGCCCATGTGCTCTTCTCCCACTATTTCTGAATGCCAGGAGTGTGACCATGAGTAAGAGAAGTTGCCAGTAGAGCGCTCTTACACATGCTAGTGTCCCCACTTAGCTAAACTGTTCCCCAGAATGCCTCTAATATAATCTATATTCCCATATGTCTCTTGAGTTTCACTTTGATCCTTTTTCAATGGCATTGAAAGAGAAAAGAAGATTTAGAAACTCTAGGTACACTTTATTTGGAGGAAAATACTTAATTCATGAAGTGTCCTTCCTTTAAACTCAGCTGATTGGAATAGAAGTTAATGGCTATATTAGTGGGTAAGCAGGTAGGTAAATGGTTAAGTAAGGAGGCCAACAGGTTTTATGGCTGGATGGACTGATTATGATACAGAACTGATAAACTCTGAAATTATTTCTAGTGTGCAGACAGGAAGGTTGGAGGCCAGCTGTCTTGAGAATCTCAGATCACAATATTTGTCTACTGCAGAGTGCCAAAATTCAGTGGCTGACATCCTGGCTCCATTAAAGTTGCTGGGTAAAACTCCAGCAGATGTTTTACCATTGACTTTAGTTGGATCCGTTTCACCAAATAACTGCAGGGGCTGTGTGAGATGGCAGGATTCTCTCCAAGATTGTAGTGGTGGGAGACATCCTTGTGAATGTTTCACAACGCTGGACCTCCAGAGGAATTTGTCTCTTGGGGTTGCTTGTTTGGGGAGAGGTAGCAGAGTGTGTTATCAGGGAGGAATATTGCTTTTTGGCTTCTGCAAAATGACAAAGAATAAAGAAAGTGTGAGGAAAAATCAGTTTCATGCTCAGCTAAGGCAAGGGAGCTGGGATGGCCAATGTAGTAAATGCTCTTAACATTACATGAAATAATTCTCATGTGTGCCAGCAAAGCCTTCTAGTCAGATCAGAGCTGTGCTTGGTTTGAACCTCACTGTTTTTTTGTTCAAAGAGCAATGCAATCTGAAATCATTGATAAAACTCCTCTAAGTCCACAGGCAAAGCAGTAGCCACAGTAGGAGAATTTATAGCAGCTTATTATTAATTTCTTCAGGCACAATAGATGGGAAAACACTTGTGTGAAAGACAGAGGGCCTGCAACTCATCTCACCCACAGAGATTTCACTTGACCCTTTCGAATCATTGCATCAAATGCACTCTCCCATTTAACACGAGCAAAGAAACAGATAAAATATTCACACATATGAACATGCATGGTTTTTTCTTCCCTGAAGAAAAAAAACTGAAAAAAATACTGAGATATCAATGTAGTCTCACTGCTCCAATGCCTACTCTGGGGTGAGATCTTATTCAAAACAATTCCCATTGAAGCCATTGATCACTGATATGGCTACAACTTCTTCTGTGAAGTATTATCATACTTTGTGAGGGTGATAAAGTGGATCCTAAGTGTCAGATCTAATGCTTCTTTTGTTGGTGGAAGCCCTTATGCTGTGTGTCAAGACCTTTTCCTAACAGATAACCTCATTATCCTGCAGTGCCAATGAGACAACCCAGCCTTAAGGCGTTCACTTTGCCCAGCTAGCTACTGGGCTGTTTTTTCTTGCCCAGAGAGGGATAAGGTTGACTTTACTCACAAGACTTTAGAAACTTAAACCAAGTTCTTATGCTGTGGGTACCTAAATCCCTCCAAAAACTACTTTTGAGGACCTAGACTTTAACATTTGTCAAGTTTTCCATGAATGCCCTATGGAAGATAATAACAAAATGCCAATGAAAGCTGAGAGAAGCAAGAAAGGAGCTGCAGTTAATCCTATTTTACCACCGTTGCCATTAGAAGTGGAAATAGCTGCAGAAAACATGCGAAGAGCATTCTCCCCATGTTGTAAGAGCCACACATCCCTCTGCACGACTTGCTGCTGCAGCGTCACTTCATGGGGGAAATGGGTGCTCTGAAAATCAGCCTCCGGCATCTGAGAGAGAATAAATCATAGACCAGCAAGAGCGGGGAGCCTATGCCAACATTCCTGCACAGAGAAATGGGCAGCAGGCGAGATCCTGCAGCTGGTGTACGCCGAGTACAGAACACCAAGGCCTTGAACTTTTTCCCCCTCCCGGGTCTCTTCCTGCACTCCCCCTCCCTTCTTGCCATCTTTCCCTTGAGCGCCCGGGAGAGGAAGCAAAATTTATACTGCTGTGCCCTTAAAATGCTGACTTTCCATGTTTACAGGGATTGTTTACACAGAAAATTAATCAGTTACGGTTTTAAATTTTAATTAAAGAATGCTTTCCACTGTTATTGCAAAACAGACAAAAGCCCATAAAATGTATATTTGACTGCCGTGCTGTGTTGTCTTTGGATCGGCAAGCAGACTTGAGATCAATCATGCGTGGTATTTTTTGAACTTTTTTTTTTTCCTAAACACAACACTCTTCACACAAGTTACACTATTTTTTTTTTAAATGCCCTTCAAAATAAAAGCCAGACTGCACAACAATATGGAATTCTCCTTCATGCCTTTCTTTTTAAGACCAAAAATGTAATCCTTACTCTCACGCTGACCGTGGGATATTTTAGCCATTAAAAAGCCACAAACAGAATCACAGCTTCCATAGTAAAGGCCTCAGACTTGGTTACTTCAAAGTCAATAACAAAACTCCCACAAACTTTGATTCAAGTGTTTATTACATGCTGTTTGTTCCCACAGCTGCAGTTCCTGGTTTGAAAATAAAGTGTGGCCGTTTCTTTCTCCAGATCTCATGGCCGTTAGCAGAGATTCAAGATCACTCCAGGGTTAGCCATTCAACCCCTCTTTCCTAAAGTATTTATCCATGGTGCGTAGATGACTCCCAAAGGCCTGTGGAAGGGCATGGTTCTAAGAAACTGAATCTAGCTCAAAAATTTTACAGTCATGACAAAAAGCTACGATTAGGTCTGCTATGCCTGTGCCCTCTTAGCAGCACGGTCAAGCACTTTATTTTTCCTTGAACAAAAGTCCAGATAAATAAATCAACAATGCAAGTGCAACTGGCTTAACTAAAACAGACTCCTGCTTCTCTAGTAATATTTTATTGGTATAAGTCAAAGAAATTTTTTTTCTGTCCCCTCTTCCCATTTATGCAAAGATCCATGGAAACCTGGGGAAACCCTAGCAAAATGAATTTTGACTACATTAACACAAATGCTTGATAGTCCAAACTTCAACCGAGTCGAACAGCCAGCTGGAAATCACCAAGCTTTGAAAGCCATCATGCTACCCACTAGCCATGCTGGGGATCTAACTGTGTCACACCAGAGACTCTTTCCTGCTCACCATGACACAATGAGAAGAGACTTTGCTAACTCCATGTGGAAGATGACGTACGTATTAGCATGGTATCTAATTTATTTCCAAAGATAAGAACACCCACAGGTCAGGCAGCGACATGAGCATCTGGACAACCAAATGTCAGGCAAAAGCTTCAGGTTGGCTGTTGCACGTTGACAGCAAGCATAGGAGAAAATAGAAAAATCTCCCGATAGACAGTCCAAGAGAAACAAGAAAAGGAAAGCATGTTAAAAATAATCAGTTAAGGCAAATGATCGGTGAGAAGCCTCTCTTTACACTGACATTTGTGGCAAAAACTACTGTAGGTTTCTAGAATCCGTGCAGTTCTGAGGAGGTGGAGAAAATAGGAGATTTTGCCCAGATGTTGTATCTATTGCAACAACAGAGGGGACAAATCATCGAGAAGTTCGACAATGTTCTAGTACTGACAAGCAGGCAAACATCTATGAATATTTTGTTTGACCTATATCCAAATAATTGTAGCAGCTTTGGTCCATGAAACTACTCTGGAAACATTGCCAGAAAGATAACAAGTCATGGTATGAAGGTCACAGTGAGAACAGAACTTCGAAGGAAGGTGTTTGGACAAGAATAGAAACATCTGTTAGTAGAGATGTCCTAGAACGGTCACTGCAATGTATGGGGTATCAGCTTTCAGCTTGCAGCCTGTGAATGACAGATTCATAGAAGTTAACAGCAAAAAGACCATTGCAGTCCCCTCTTCTGCCAGCCTGCATACCAGAGGTCATAAAATGTCTTTGAATTCTTTTCCTGCTTCAGGTCCAACAGCTGAGTCTAACCTAGGCTTATCGTGGAAGGGAATGGGAGAGAGATTATTTTAACCTGAAAAATTCATTTGGTAATAGGCAATGAAAGCTGTAATTGGAGTAAAAGTCATTATTCCACTTTAAACTTTACCTTCATTGCAAAATATATATATATATATGCTTTTATACCATATACATGCGTGTATATATATACACACATATATACGTATCGTGTTTCTGGTCTAAATTCGTCTAGCTTCCCTCTCCAGCCAAAGTAGCAGTATTCAGTACTTGACAAAGCACTTACACCCACTCACTTTTAACTGAGATCAAGTCAATGCTTTATCTTGTCTCCAACAGCTCCTTGAGAGTCTCTGTCTCAAAAATGTCTTTCAATCCTTTGTTCATTCATGGACTATTCTCTAAATCACCACACCACCCCCCCCCCGATTTTTTAGCACCTTCAGAGTGCATCTATACTACTGTTTTTGTCCAGATCAGGAGAGTATTTTTGAAGGAAATCTCACGATCATCATCATCCTCACTTACGTTGCTTCGGTTCACGCTGTCAGCTATCTCAGAGGGCTCAAACTGGACTTCTTTTCTGGATAAAACTAAGTGAGAAACAGCACTCCAACCCCAACGAGCCCCAGCTGCCAAGGGGACACCAGGTGGGACACCAGGTGCTCTGCATTAATTGTTTCACTGTACAGATCCTCTCTGATTGCCGTGAACCAGTTTTTAACGCAGACACAACCTCAGCTGTGGATGCCAGAATCTGGATGTGATATTTCAGGAGTGGCAGCACAAGTGCCAAAGACAGAGCTATTATAAACACGCTTCCACTGTATACTCCTTAATCTAGGAGCACGCGAGTCTTTACAATCATAACCAATGAAAGAGGCAATGCCACATGGGAAGAAAATATGTATATAAACAGCTCCCTGCTACTGAAAATTATATGAAGTACTGAGTTTGTATGAACAGAGACCTTCTGTTAGGCAATTTCAAGTGGGAAGAAAGATCCTAAAATGGGAAATTACTATATTTTCGCAAATGATATTTTTTTCTTTTATTCTTTTCAAAGTCTCCTGCTATTAGATGGACTCTGATTTCTTGAAAAGGTAAAATATTTGCTCCTCAGTTGTGTTTTTATGAGCTCCTGTTACTGAAAAGTTGCCAGCAAATTATTTGACTTCATGTGTAACGAAGTCACCTTTGGGATTCCAGGAGACCTAGGTTAACTTTCCTTGGAAATGTTTATTACTGGGCACTTGCAGGTATGTCTGATCCTCAATTAATACATGAAATATTGTCTGTTTCTTTTCTTAAATGTCTTCTAAGGCATTTCATGGACACATAAAATCTTCGGCTATTATTTTGAGGAGTACCCGTGATAGCAATTGAACTCACTCACTAAGTGCATTTTTGTGCTAATTAAATATTCCAAACTTCTATCAAGATTATTGTCACCTATTTAATGGTTCATTGAGTTTATGGGCCATGCAAGTCTGTCTTTTATATTTTCACCAGGATAGTTATAACAACTATTCTAGTAATGACAAATTAGGGAACATGCAGAGGAGATGAAAGAACCTCAGTGCAGTAGGCCCAGTTTTTTTCCTAACTTATGCCGATTTTATGATGTTGGAATGGCATTGACATTGGTGGAATTATTCTTCATTTTCTCTGGTGTCAGTGAGTGATAACTAGACCTACTTAACTGAGATTGAAATATGGCAAACATGGCACTCCATGTATTTGACTCTTTTGACCCTCTGACCCCTCTCCAAAAAAATGCAAAAGCCTGTACTAGAGGTCCCATCTGTGGCCAGATATTTGAATCAGGTATGGGAAGATTGGAATAATATTGTCCTTAATTTTACCAACAAGAATTTTCATCCTTTGGACTATTTACCTGTCGGTCAATGGGAGAGGGCATTCTGCCAATTTGCAGTCAGAGAAGAGAGTAAGTGAAATTCTGTAGGCACAACTACATAAAAAATGGAGTGGAACATTTAAGATGAGGTGTAAAAGTATCATTGTTGGAGAAAGACAGGGAATGGTTATTTGGAAAGGCTTGTAGACAATTCCTGCTTTCATAAGACATCTTTGAACCAAATTGAAAATTAAGTACAACTCAAGGACTTTTTATAAATGAATTAATTTTAGTTCAGTACCAGTAGGGCTCTGTTCAGATATCACAAAAGTCGATTGGTGATATGTTCTATAATAAACCCATTCTTTTTGCTGTTTCTGGTTTTAACTTAATGAGAGTAAATGCAGTATTATTGCTAATAGCAATGCAGCTTGATAAAATGAATAATAAGTAAAACTTTGTGCTGACATTGTACCTCTCACCTCCAGGTGCAGGATACAGAATTTTCAGAAGAGCCTACATGATTTAAGGTCAGAAATCTAATTGACTGACAAGCCCCTGCCTCACTTAGGGGCTAATGAATGTTGTATTGTGACTGTTTTTCTTAAAAAGTAACATCAAACTACTTTCTATTCATAATAAATTAACACATTTTAGAGACTTCTTAATATTTGCCTCCACAAAGCCATGATTTTTATCTGAACAGACCTGCAAGCACCTGTTGTAGCCTGTTTTGAAAATGAGGTCTTAGAGCTTTCAGTTAATACCTCATAGAAATAGCAATGCGATTTCAGTGGCACTGATCTGATTTCTTCTAATGCAAGACACTCACGTTTTCTCTAAGTATCCCATGCATAATTCATATGGGGGCTCATATTTGATTATTTATAGACCTCTCTATGACACCCCCTCAGTGAATATTTGCACATCTCCAAGATAGCAGGGTGAAACTTTCTCCTGTAGAAAATTTCCAGCTAAAGACTTAGCACCACTTCAGTTTCACTTAGGTCTCAAAACAGCTCTAAGTGCAACATAAGTGGCAATATAGGTTTCATGCTAGTACTCTGCACAGGAGAATATTTCCACCCTTAGCTCCCTCCTTCCTGAAACATAAGTGCCACGCACTATGTGCGTGGAGCAGGTGAAGTGGCTTCCCAAAAGCCATGGGGAGAGTTTGTGAGAGTCAAGAAGGGAATCCAGCTCTTTCAGTTCTCCATCTCTTCATGGCAGGAGCTTTCTTTCATCTATGATCAGAAATATAAAATCCTTCTGCCTAGTTAACTGATTCTCCACAGCAGGAGCATAGGAAGAAGGACTGCAAAGGCATGTAACCCTGTCCCAGCCAGGAATAGCTATTCTTCAGAGGTATGTTAGTGCAGATGTTTCTGAAAAGCTTAGAAACTGCACAACAATTTGTTCTAGTGTTTAAAATATCTTAATGATAATAAACTTCTTCCCACCTAAATCTTCTATACAGCAATTTAAGCCTGTTATTTCTTTTTCTACCCATAGTGAAAACAGAGAGGCCTTTTATTCTATAGCTCCCTACACCTATTCTTATATATTGGAAGACCACATTCAGGCCATACTTAAGTCTCATATTCTCCAGTTTGAACCATCCCAGTCCCTTCAATCTATCCTTCCTCCAAGATCCACCCAAAGCTGATCATCTACTCAAAGCAAAGAGCTGTTCTCCATCAGGTAGGATAAAGAACACAGGTTTCATTGGATAGTTGGGTGCTCCTTGGAGCTTTCTTTCCTAGACACTGCTTTTGCGTTTCCCTCATCTTATGATCACAGAAGGGAGCAGCAGAAGTCTGTCGGTCTTGCAGCTTCATACAGGATCCATATGTCTGGCGCTCGGCATGCGGTTCTCTGTCTCTCCATTGAATGTCGGCTCTTCCCTGATCTCCCTACTCTAAATGTCCCTTGCTTTCCTGTTTTCCTGTGTGCCGTTTCCCTCCTATGAGGTTTTGATGAAAGATTTTAGGAGACAATACATATGATAAATGTATATGTGTGTGTGTTTTTTAAAGAGAAAGTCATAGCTACTGATAGAAATACTCTCAAAAGCCACAATGTAGAGAGTGGTGGTGTGAGCCTGAGTTTTGTTCTCGTTCACAGGGATTTTATTCGCATATTTTACTGTCAGTTTCTTGACATTTTTGTCAGCTTGGATCCGGAGGCCATAGTTGCCGCCAGCAGGTCCTACCACATTTTTATTCTCCATTGTATTTGCAGGGAATAAATAAAAACAGAACAAGAGTGAAAGCAAGAGAGAGACATGGCGAGAAAGAGTCAGAGGTTACTGGAAGAACTGCTTTATGCATTTTTTTTCCCTGCTAAAGAACATCCACCCAACAAAAAAACCCCAAACGACCACAGAGCATTTTGCACTGAGAAATTTCTCTCTTCAGTTACGCAATGCAGACTTCAGGCAAGCAGTTAATATGTTTGCATAAGAAATCTCTCATTCCCTCTCACTCTTTGTCTGTATTTTCCCTTCTTTTTTTTTTTTCTTTTTTTTTTCTTTTCTTTCCTGTGTGTTTCCGGGCTGCTGTGAGATTTTCCTCACAATACATCTATTGTTTCCCAGTCACATCACCACTGGCTGTAATCAACTCTGATTTCTTTCTTTCTTTTTATTTCTTGCTAGAACCATGAGATTTACACATGCAATGAATAAACAAAATCTACCATGTTTATTTTTGAGTTGACTATAAGAGTGTTTATTCCTCAAGGCTTTAGATGTTGTGAACAAGAAGGAAGAACAAAGACCTTCTTCTCACTTATGAACTTATAAATTAAAGCATGATTCCGTGTGCTTAGTTTCTGTTCCATCAAATCTCTTAACCTCAGTGTCTAGCATTGACAGTTTGTGTCTTTCCTGCACACGAGTCATAGCAAGACACAATAGTAACATTTAAAGGTGTGTCTGAGGTTCAGTGCAGTCTCAGATAACTGAAAATATAAATCTCTTTGGATGCTCCATCATCCATACTGATTTGATGCTCCATACTCATCTTTGTTGATTTTGGTATGGTTTTAAGTCAAAGTGTCTCTACCATTAGCTTCTGCAAGGCTGATACAAACTTGTCTCCAACGTGTTCAGCCTTATTGTGTGCTGTCTTTACCCTTGTGCACTATCTCTGGCAAGGAGGGAAAAACTAAAAAACATAGGGATAAGATAATCTTCTATCTTTATGTTCTTCCGTGATCCAATACAAAGCCCATTAATGATAAGAATGAATGTCCCACCTTCAGTTGCCTTTGGATAAGGCTCCACAGTCTCAGCCTCATGTTTCAGATTTCCCAATAGTTGTGTCAATTATTGCAGTAGTTCCTGACATTGACTCATCCACTAACAATTGCACCGACATCATCAATTTCTTTTCACGTCTGCAACTTAGTGACAGCCACAATGGTGTTCAGTCTCTTATGAAGCAGACCAGATCTAAAAATGGTGGCAGGGAGGTTGAAAGGCTCTTTAGTCATCAAGCTACTCAAGCAGGTGCTTTCTGAAGTAGGAAGAAAAAGTCAAGTATTGAAAGTCAGTTGCGAAGTGCTGCATCTCTTACTTCAGACAAAGGGAGTTTTGTAGAGTCCCATCATCTACACAAGTGAATTGGGAATCGGATATTAAAGACAAAAAACAAAGAGATATCTGTCCTGTAGCTTGGGGCACCGATCAAAACACAGCGTGGGAGGGCAGTCAAGAGGTTAACCCTTCCTGTAGCCTTGAAACTGCACTGAAAATGGCCTTTGTATGACAGAGAATAAGCTTTACAAACCCTAAACTCGTGGGTCATTGTGGTAGTGAAAAGATGCCTATTGAAATGGGAAATGGATCTTGTTTTTGTTTCTTGCATATAAAATTGTTTTCTGAGATTTTCAGATGACCTTCCCATGGATACTGAACTTTCCATCATTTACTAACATTCAAATATACAAATGGTTGCCCAAAGGGACTACTACACATGGCAAAATAGATTTCATCCATTAATCCCCTTCTCACTGAAACATTGAAAAAGGAGCCAGAAAATGTAAGTGAACATCAGATATGTTTGAAATATTGTGAAGGTCTGAAAAATATATTTTGAATTTTGGCTGAAATATCACTCCCTCTTGCCATTTTCACTGCCTGAATAAAATAGACCACATGGAACCAAACCTTGTTCCCACTGATGTCAAAGCAAACACTTCCTGATTGCATCGGAAAAGATTTACCCTTCAATAAATTGTCATCAAAATGGAAACCATGTCCTTAATTTGATGGGATTTAGGTACCTCATTTAGTCAAATTGCCAGTTCCAGCTTCATATTAGAATAGTAATCAGAGCAGACCCTATGAAACAGCTTCAGGATATAATTGGGAGAAAACCCTGTACATTTGTTTTGGCTAAATTTAACTCCAATTCATAGGTCCAGATTCGGTTCAGGCTTCAGCTGAGTGCCACATCTTGCACAATATCAAGCCTTGGAACTGGATGGCTGAGATGGAGGGAAAATGGCATGTCAATAGGTTCAGATAGGCTAAAAAGTCAGGCTAAAACTTTGGGAACCAAGGCAGACCAACTTTCTTTTTTTATTGTTCAGCTGTAATTCTTTCTATAGATATTTTTCCTTCTGTTTAGATCTTTATTGCTGTCTTTCCCACATAAGCAACAGAAAACTGTCTTCAAGGTGACTTCTAGGTCTTGCTTTGTAGCAAAGCCCTTGACTTGAATTCTGATCTTCTATGAAGGCATCACCAGACTTGCAAGCATTAGAAAATAAGAAAATGAGCTCAATATTTCCATTTTCTCTTATTAAATATCAGTGATAATCTCCATACTATACACTGAAAGTCCAATTACATCATGGTAGTGCTCCCAGTGCCTGCACTTTGCCTCAAGGTCCTTGAGAACAGAAGTGTAGAGGTAAGTCCAGGTATGCATGTCTCCGACAGCCTACTGGAAGCACCTGTCCATCGTCGCTGCCGTCCCAAAGCACCACCTGTGCACCTTGGCACGCCTGTGTTTTTGGAGTCAGAAAACACTTAGGGCTCTCCGTCAGCGTATGATCAGCTGGTAGCTTTGGTGCAGATGGGGACAAGAGGGTACATTGTGCAGCCGGGTAATCTCTCCAGTATTTCACATCAGTGCTCAACAATGTAATAAAAGTTTGCAGATGAAAATACTAAGCTGGCTGGAAGGCAATAATTCTTGTTGGGTTTTATGACACTGGCCATTTAAGAGCTGTAGGAGCATTTGAGGCAGGAACACAGCCCATATTCTAGCCAGGGTCTAGCTCCAGCTCTACGACAGCAAGGTTTTCCACACACAAGAACGTTCTTGCCCAAGTCTGATGACTTGCCATCTCTGTCTGGGAGGGTTGTCTCTATCATTGGAAGCGAATGATGTGCAAAGGAAGGTGCCCGGAGGAGTGATGTAACTCTGTTATATTGTGTGTGATTTCTGCCTACTGCAAAAGCTACTAGGAGAAAAAGTACACGCATACATATACATACACTATTCTGTTTATGAAAGAGGGAATTCATAAGGAGCTGCATCTGGGATAGAGTAAGATCTATTCCCCACTCGGTTAATAATAACAAGACCCAGAAGTCACAAGTGGGGAGGTCATAAAGGGTTTTATAAAAACATTTCATATGCAAGTAAAATGTGATGCAACCCATTATGTAATATTATTTATATACATTTGTTTTCATTTTTTTACCGTGTCTCTTGATTTAAATTATTTCCCTCTATGTCAGGAGTTGTTTCAACATGTAACTCTCCGTCGAACACCAGTGATAGGCAACCGTTTGCCTGGCCTTGCTGGTCTGTGATGGGATAGGTGTTTTGTGCTTAGCACGTGTTCCAATTCCGCAAGTAAAAACCAGTGAGATGGAACCTGTCTTATGTGTTTTTCTCCAGCAGGGTTTGGTGAATCAGTGTGGAGCTTATCCCAGGGCCATCAAATCACTTTCCTGAACACGCTGGCATGGCTATAGAGTGTCACACAGTGTTGAGTAACATCGTTCATAGGTTTCTGCCTGCTCCAGGATTGTGGACCACGTCAGTGAAAAGAGAGCCCAGGCCTGTTACAGGGTAAAAATTCAACTCAAACAAGTCCCCCATCTGTTGATGAAGCACTGGTAAAAATGACCTCAAAGAAGCTGCTATGATATGGGACAGGGCTTGGTGACCGCTTGGACCGGGGTGTACAAAGCTTGACTGGCATGTTTGGGGCTGCCCTCCAAAAAGGTTACTAGGGATTTAGGAATCAAGTCATTACCTATCAATACAAACTCAAAGACAATCTCTTTAGGACTGCTTCCTCTCTAACAGCTCCAAACACAAATACATTTATATAGTTGCAACATATAAAGCAACGTATTCAGAAAAATAGGAACCACATGGCAATGAGCATTTAGGTGATATGTAGGTGCACAGTCACACACATGCACATACAGAAGCACAATTTGTTGTTGGGATTGCAAGAATCTGTAGTGGAATACAAGCAAAACTGATAATTGAAATAATAAAGGGAAAAAAGGCACTTTCCCACAAAAATCAGACACATGCCAGTGGTACTTTCCCAACCTAACTGAGAGGAAAAGCCCTCTTGGCTAATTCATTGCTAAGCTAATGAAAACCAGAGAAGGGACTGAAACCAAAAAAGCTTTATGTTACAGGGAAAACAAAGCTTTCCAATGGAAATTATTCATTAAAAAGAACTGGTTCACTGAAATTAACAAAAAATATGTGAGAGAAACACCATACTGAATGTGTTTTTGGTGATAACAATCTTACATTTATATATAGCACATTTCAGCCAGATGGACTCCAAAGTGTTTCACAAGCTTTGGTGCTTGTACAAACTAAATGTAAAGAATCACTTTTATTCCCCTCCATTGAAATATATCTTTGCTGGATGAATCACTGCAACTGCATAAAAACGCATTGTATCATGCAATAGTTTATCATATATGTCGGCAGAGAAGTTGACAGAACTTAACTATCCAGACTTTTCCTTAGGCTGGGCCGGCTACAGGGGTTAACACCCTCTCCCTTGGGAAAAAAATTACAACATGTCATTAATGCCTAAAGTAGCCAGAGCTCATTTTCTTAAGATGGTGTTTTCCTAAACAAATGCAGAGAGATTGTCTCATTAACTGCCCAGTGGGAGGAACACCTATTTCGGTCATCAATCACAACACAGCACTACAGGTTTTCTGTAGGAATCTCCAAAAATCACATTGTGTATGGCTTACAAGCCCGGATGTGGGTACCCATCAAAGGCATCCTGGCTGTAGCTGTTCTGTGTTTTAGGGAAAGCCACTCTTCGCTCTTGTCAAACTTCCTTGACAGCCCCGACACCTGAAGCACGGGGCGGTGCGGGGAGAAGCTTTCACACAGTGACCGGGAGCTCCATCTTGCAGATTTGCTTTCCCTCCCGTTACTTTATGAAAATGGATTGTCAGAGCAGCTGGTGAGACAGAAGTGTCTGCCTGTATCTCAGTGTGGCTGGTACTGTGATCCACCACCAGTACATGCTGAACCAGGCTCCAAACAAGGAGGGGGAAGGGGGCAGTTTCATTTGCTGCCAAATCCCTTAAGCAGTTGCTTGTTTTGTCTCTCTCTCTGAGCAGATTTTTCTTTGCTTTTCTTCTTACTCCACCTGCAACATTTTAACTTTTGTTTTCAAGCTGCATTTTTATTCCCCCCACTCTGTTTTCTCAAAAAGGGGAGGGGTAGAGGGAGACAGGCACACATTTATAGAATGATTTATTTTTTTTTAATTTTTTTTTTTTTGGGTGCAGAAGATGCCTGCCAAGAGGGAGCCTGCTGTTACTGAGCTGAGCAGGAGGGTGGAGAGGTTGGCTGCTCTCGGAGGTTCTCAGTGCTTGGAGGCTGATTGGAAACACCATGCGTGACAGTGCACAAAAAGGACACTTGTCAGATAGCCAGATTTCATGGTCCCACCTTGGTACCTCCAGAAGAGCTAGGAATGCGTCCTGCCAAGGAGCTTCTCACTCATTACCCTGCTATATTATTAGCAGTCACCTCCCACCCTCTGTATATACATAAGTGCTGCTCTGTATGTACGATCTGCCCCAAGAGAAGGGCAGGCAGAGCTGGACCAAGGAACCACTGAGCCTTTTCCTGCTGATGGAGCAACTCTAGATGGGGCAGTGCCGTGCATGCCTTCTGCTCCCCAATCCAAAGGCATGCAGGTGAACCTCAGCCTAAGACACAAGTTCCCCTTGCTCTCTGCAAGCTCAACATCAACAAGAGCTGTGAGGATGATTATCGTTCATTTGCATCCACAAACACAGGGCTGGGACATCACCATGTTAATGCAAACACAGCCACCTGAGCACGCGTGGCCAGGAGCAGGTACTCAATGACTTCTGCTGACAAGGTTTATGGCATTGACAGTGCTTGTCTTGGTATGCTGTTATGGGCTAACTGTCTGGCACTACGTCAAATGTTAAAGCTAATAACCATGGTAATAAAAGAGTAATGCAGGAGAGCAGTGAAAACAAATGCAGGATTTTTCCCTCATTGACATGTAAACAAATTCATTGTTGTCAGCGTTTTCAACGAAAAGAATTGCTTTCTATTGGGAAACAAACCCAGAAAGATTGAAAACTGCCAAAGCAGAGGAGTTTTCAGCCAGATCTATTATTTTTATATACTCACACACCTGTAGGCATGCACAGAACACGATACATTTTAAAGGAGAATTCCACATGGAGAAGTTATTATTAAATCATTTCCCAGTCAATCATCTTCCCTCCAAACTTGGAGACTCAGTTTATCTGATGTTCTGACTAGTAGATGAAAGCTTTTGGTCTTCCAGTGTTTCCAATGCATCATTCCTAACGCTCCTAAAAGAAATCAATAGCGGTAAAAAAAAAAAAGCATGTGAAAAATAGATAATTTTCCTGGTATAGAGAGAATTAATAAATTCACTTTGCAAGATAAATGGGATGAAAAGGATAATACAGTGTTTCCAATCCATGAGGGTCTTGTACCAATTTAAATCATACAAGGTAGGATGCACTGGCATGAAGAGTGCTGATTTTAACACTTTAATGGATTTTTGCAGGGGTTTTTGTTCATTTGCTAAGATCTACAGCTGGATGGTACAACCTGTTGATCTAGTCTGAGTTTGCAGGAGGGCACATGCAGTCATGATGGTACATTTAGCTTTTCATATTTTAAACGTGTTATATGGATGCAAATTTTAATTTGAGGGAAGGTTTCCCAAGGCAGTGGGGAGGTAAAGTGGGCTTTATGTCTTTTGCCTTCACAACTCATGAGCATCTTTCTGGTTAGGGCTTTATTGGTTTTTTTGGTATCTTTTCTGGTTAGGGCTGGTTATTTTGTTGGTTGTGTGTGTAAGAGAATGTAGCTATAAATCTACAACACCAAATTCGATCTATTTAAAATGAATTTTTGGAATGGGCTTTACCTGAGCAACCAGGTATCTGCTTTCTTTTGATATCTCTACCCTGGAGGGTAACTGCTCAATTACATATTACCTGTCTCCAAGGGACTCCCTAAACTCCCAAATACATTTTCTGGTATCCATGGTCTGCATGAATTTTATACATCTCCTTCTCTGGGACTTTATAAGTCAGCAGTAAAAGTTTGTGATGGGGTGGAACATAGTGATGTTCATAATCTCAGTCTGGAAAAATGGTTTATATAAAGTGTCATTAAAATGGATTTGGCTATTTTTTATTTTTATTTTTCAGCAGCAAGCAAAAACAGAAAGGGGGAAGGAAGAGAGGAAGCATTGAGCGCTGGCTATGTTTTTTTACTTCAATGATCAGTAAAAGAAAAAGGAAAGCTTTGATTTCTTTAACTGTGCATGACTCTGGAAGAGAAGGGGGGAGGATTAGCCCCTTTAGAAAGAGCTGAAGTGCTCATGTATTCATATTATTAATGGCTTTTGGTAATGATTTTACTGCACAAATTGTTATGAGACTGTTACAATGCAAATGGGATACCAGTGAGATTTTCTATCTGAAGACCCCAACCACAGACCACCGATATCACTGGAAATTCTCCTATTTAATAGATTTTGGATCACTCTCTATGCTCATAACAATGCAGACTACTTATTACTTAGTGGCATTCATTTTGCACCAGGACTACAGAGTAGATACTGATGTTGAAAAAGCCTTTTTTTTTTCCCCTGTAACACTGTCTCCTCAAGAATTGCTGCCGAACGTCCTTGAAGACATAATAGCTTCATAAAGCCAGGTATGATTTTTCACAGGTAGTTCACAGGGCTGTCAGTTCTTGTGCTTTTTAATTCATAGTTTGAGGACTCTGCCTAAAAGCCCATGCACCGGGATGCATGTGATGACAGGAACCTCCCATAAAAGTCTCCAGACATTTCAGCTGAGGACAAAGGCTTGCAGGTATGACCTGGGGACATGCTGAAGGCTGGGGAAAAAAAGAGAAAGAAAAAGCAGCAGGCAAATAAAAAGAATATATTGCATATATTGTGCTTTTTTTTTGCTAGAAAAAGGAGTAGCTATGAGTAAGCCATACTCAAAATCGTGGAGAATTTAGGGCAGCCAAATGCTTAGACTATAGCTTAACTGTGTGTACACAGGCATTTTAGCCCAGGCTTACAAGAAGTGACCTTTTTGCGAGGGACATCTGGGAATTTCCTTAGGGCCACTTGCACTGTGTGTCTAATAGTCCAGCACTCACAGTCACTGGCTTGGGTGAAGACATTAACGCTGAATTTCCTCTCGAGGCCCGTCTGAGGCACTGAGTGCTTGCAAGTCTCCAGAGCCTGACCTGCTGCGAAAACTTGGATCATCTCACCCACCCCGCAGTGGGTCCCTGTGATTTAGCAACAGCTTTGTGAAAGTGGAGGAAGGAAGCAAATGGTTTGGCAGGTCACAAACTCTCTCAGCCCCGTTTTCAACCAGATGCGATAAACTTGCTTGCCCAAATGAAAGGCTTAGTTTGTATATGCTCACACCGAAGCGCGCGTATGAGTTATCCCTGGGTGTGGAAGGATATTGAGGCACGGGGTGTGCTGGTAGCTGCTTTCTGGCTTCTTGTGCGTGCTCACAAGCACATTGTCGTGGTTTCGGCCAAATTTACCAAAACCAGACCGACAGATGGCCCTTCTCCCCCCTTCTCCCCCCCAAAAGAGGAGAGAGGAGGAGAAAGAGAGAAAGAGATTCAGAAGTTTAGAAAGAACTAAACTACTTTAATGAAGAATTAATATTAAAATAAAAATAAAGAAGAAAATAATGCAATAGATACAATATATACAAAACCGTATCAAGCTCCCAGGATGACAGTCATGTCACCGGCAGGCACTGGGGAAGTCCCAGACTGGACTCAGAGACGAATGGGAACTGGATTCCAGCTCTGGAGTCAGGAACACACGGATCGGGATCAAAGGCAGATGAACAGAGTCCTCTCTGGATGTCGGCCATCGCAGGAAGGGGGCTGACCCTTTGATCCCTCAGCTTTTATACTGAGCATGGGGCAGATGGGATGGAATACCCCAGTTGGTCAGGTTTGGGTCACCTCTCCTGTCCACTCCTCCCCACCGATGTGACCTCTTTACGTTTTTTTCCATTTCCGACCCTCTAAGGGGGCAAATAACGAAATTGGCTGCCCTTGGTTGTTATGGCAATAAGTATAAGCAAGGGCCTCCCTGCATACCATTCCTTGGCACGGAGCACAAACATGGGTCTTATCATTCTGAGAACGAGCAGTTTTCTCCACAATATGCCATTAATTTCAGAGAGTTAGAGGAGGCCTAGCTAGGATGTAAAGTTACAGAACAGAAAATTCAGTTTTATTTCAAACCGGGGGACACATCTTGTACCACAGGGCAGACATGCGCGGAGGTAGTCTCTCCAGTGCTTGTGCCTGAATAGGGCTTGAAAGAGTTAAAGGCAATAATGTGCTTAGGAATGGCTTGTTTGGACCGCATGGGTTGATATTTTTTTGTCAGCCTTGTGACCTGCAGGCACACACCTGGTCCCAGGGTCAAGTTACAGCCAGGATCCCTGGCCCGGGGGTCAGGACCTGGCTGATGATAAGAGAGGGAGGCCCTCCTTTGGCAAAAGCCATCACTTAAGGAAACAAGAGAATATTAAGGAATATTAGATGTCACTCCGTCTTCCTTTAGGCTTCATTTCCTTTCCTTTAATTATCACGAAAGGTAAACACTAAATATTCCAAGGAGTCACGGTCAGGGGAAGCTCCACGAGCCACGCATTCATTATGGCCTTGCTGTGAATGCACCGGGAAGAAAAAAGAAAAGTTGGTGGGCTGCCCTTATTAAACTTCACTTAGCTACTGTTAATTATGAACCTAGATTGAGACTGAACAGCTCTAGATTGAACATTTCAGCTCTTCCCTACTGCAGCATCATTTAAAAACTGTAAGAAAATGTCAGTGAGGAGAGACCATCTGTTTTCTGAGTGGAAGCCCACAGAAGGAAGAAAGAGAGAAAAAAAGAAGAAACAATGCATGTATAAACCTTCAGCTGATGCTTATCTTTTGGGTAGCTGGCTTGTGGGGAGTTGGAGTGAATTTAGGGAGTTATATACTCTATCTTGGCATAGTTTATGCGAATAATAAATTATAGTGATGGAGTAGATGTATTTTTAGCAATATTGTTTTACTTATTTCACAGGCAGGTAAACCAGAGCACACAAAAAATTAAATACCTTGCTTGTAATTACCAAATAACCAGATATTGAATCCTGATGCTCTTTCTTATGTTCTAACCACTAAACAAAACTGCCAGAGATGTCCCAGAGTGCTTAATAAATTGTGCCCAGGGGGTTATTTGCCTATGACTGAAATGCAGCTGGACTGAAAGACTGCTGTCAGTCTGCACAGACTTAGCTCTGTAAAATGGGGTGTTGCCAAAGGAACTCATAGGGGAAATTTTCGGTACAGTTGGCAAGGTGTGATTACAGGCTCTGGATTAGTGCCAGGATCTAATGCAGACCTAACACCCTCCTTCCTGGAAAAAGTGTGGGCTCTTTAATAGCCCTTAGTTTTATGTTTCACCTGCAAGTAAATGAGTGGCACCAATGGGAGATGGAGGCAGCTACAGTGCAGTGAGCACCATTAAATCTTCCTCAGAGCCGAAACATTTCATACTGATCAGTATTAGCCATTGACCTGATTTGTCAGCCTATCAAACGGGAGCCACGTTCCTGGAATTACCCTTCTTCTCTCTTCATTCCCTGAAAATAGTTCACGGCAAGGATTAGCCCATAACACATTGGTGCTCAAGTACCCTGCTACAAACGGAGAAATCAACACTGAGCGTTGGACTTTGTTTCTAGATTTAATTTGTGTGGGGTTTTTTTTTACTCTTTTTTTTTTTTTTTTGTCATTAGGCCTGTCTTGAATAGCTGGGTTCAGAAAGTTCACCTTCTTAGAAGGCATGAGACGTGATATCATCCAGTTTAAACTGTCCACTTTGGAAAGACAACGTGACTTTAAATCTCTCTTGGCCCTCTGTAATAAATGTTATAGTTTAAGCAAGCAATGTCTTTCCATTAAAACTATAAACTTCAGTAGAATAATTAAGACTGATTTAAAGTAAAATTAAGTTTGACATGTGGCAGGTGAAGCGGTGCTATTAATTTCAACTGCATATTTGGTAACAATAGATGAGAGAAAATGGGAGGCATGAGTAAAGAGGGCAGAGCTGTAAGTCCTTTCAGGCTCTTGGTCAAGTTGAGGGTGGAGAATTAAGAGTATTTCAACTCTTTGTGGGCTATATACTGTCATTTGCCTTGTAAGTATGAGTCAAAGGCTTGCATCTATTCTCCTTGACAGCAATACGAGACTATTACCTGTAACGTACTGGATCCAAAGTAAAAGGGGGAGAAGAGGAAATGAAGATTTAGAAAGATGTCCCTTCTCACTCCTGTTTTTTCATTTTTACCCTTTATTTAAAGCTACTGCATATTTTTCTTATTAATTCCATAATTTGTAAGCTGCCCATCTTTGGAGTTCCTGTGGAGGGTATTGATCTAGTCCTTGCCATTATTAGAGGGGAGTCATTTTTCTGACTCTGGTTTTGGATGCAGACAAAGATGACAGAACCTCTTCAAAACTGTCTATGGCAATGAAATCGCATCCTAAGGACTACTCTAGGATCCGCTTTCAGGCTGATTTTTGATTTCATATCAAATTCCAGCTGAAGCCTAAACCTGAGTAAGACCAGCCTGATCAAGTGCCCATATCTAGTAGAGACTAGTTTGGGTGTGAGCCTACATTGCATCCTCCACTGAGATTATCAAAAAGGTCTCATTATTATAGTCATCAACCGTCTCATTTCCTGCCAAAGAATATTGGCGTGAACTCTCTCCAGAGTCCATCAGTGCCCTTGATCCTGAGAAATTACTGTTGAGAAATAGAAATAATTATGTTCTCCTCCTCCAACCCAGATGTGGTATCCATATCTTGACAGCTTTTCCTGTCCGACGTCAGCCAAGGGAGTGAAACACTAGTACCCAGGGAAGGATTTCCTTTTTTGAAATCAATAAATTCTAATTGCCAATCATGCAAATAAATATGCCTTGCTGGAGCAATGTTATAGTCCACCAGGACCGAACCACATTAACTCATTGAGGAAACTTCATCCTCTGATTGCAGATTGAAGTGAATGAAAATGTCTTTTAGGGGACCTTGCCACCCTGATTCTGATGATTGAATTCTAATTATATACATATTACTTTTACCATGCTTATTAATGACAAACATATCAACCTTCCTACCGGAAAGTGAACTAAAAATCCAATTTGAATAAAGAATTGCAAATGCCCTGTGTAAAACACTGCACACAAAACAAACCAGATGTTTCAAGCTGCACAGGGAGAGCTTTACAGAGCAGCTGGGAGAATTTTTTTTCCATCAGCCATTGGTAAAGATATACATTGCCAGCACGCAAACTGTTTCCATTTTTAATACTCATATAATTGGTTTACTCCTGTAACCAATGCAATATTAAGTCAAAAGGGGGGGGGGGGGGGGGGGAGCAAAGGAAAACAATGATATTGGTCAAAGTTTATAAAGGTCACGGGGTTTGTGGATGGGGAGGAGAGTGGAGGAGGATAGAGGTTATTTTTCCCCATAAAGCTTTCTTATTTACTGCAAGGTTGTGAAGTTTGGAAAAAAATACTAATAAAATTTATTGCCAGGGGTTGTAAGAAGATCATACCTTGGTTCTATTTTCAGCTCCAAACAGATTATAGGACAATGGAGCATAAATGGAAATTAAAACAGATTTAGAACAGACGTTAGGAAGCACTTTTTCACATCGAGGATAATAAATGTGTGGAATGGCCTATCAGGCAAGGTTGTAAAGGCAAAGACACTGGGATCATTCACGCAACAACTTGGGAAATAGCGCACTAAAATGGAATGAGTCTGGATGGTGAGGCGGCCTCTGTTTAGATTCCTGGGATGCTTCAAGTCTGCATGTTTGTTTCTTTTCCTTTCCTTTTCAAATGATAATTTCAGCTGTGATTTGTTGTTGTTTCAATCAGGTTTGTCAATTGCTTTTCCTGTGAGGTGGACGATTGCTCTTTATTCCCATTGCACCTGCCCTGATCACTTGTGACAGGGTGTGCAGGAGAAGAGGATCCACTCTGGGAAGCCAACCCTGCCTCTTGCAAGAGCCTGAGCAGAAAGTGGACATTTTTCCCACTTTGAGAGTGGATAGATCTACCACCAGCTCACGTGGCTGGAGGAGGTCATGCTATTTTTTTCCCATCAGATCTATCATTCTCTGTGAGGTTGACTCCTATGGCTATCCAAGTAGAGCAGCTCATGCCTGCTCATGCTGTGTATTCTTCGATTAATTTCAGGATACTCCAGGAATGCCTGCCTTCATCTAATGGCAAAATTTTGAAATTCCAGGAAAGATATATGTCCCCAAACACAGCACTGCCTTTCTAACATGCATGGGTCTATGTTATACTCATCCATATCTAAACCACGTTATTTTAGGCTTAAAAGGACTGAGTGGCTTGCACAGGTCCCTCATTTCAAGGTGGATCCCCATTTTGCCCTACTATTCATGCTCTCCACAAGAGTCTCAGAGTAGAAGTGTGGATGTGGTGGGAAGGAGAAGAGGGATATTGCAAGCCAGAGACCAATCATTTAGTGTGCACCTTCCTGCTCTTCATTCCTTGGGCCGTCTACATCTCTACCCTGCACACTTTCTGAACACACAAGTCACAGTAACACACTTCACGGGATTCACCTACAGAATCACAGAATTGCAGGGGTTGGAAGGGACCTTCAGAGACCATCTAGTCCAACCCCCTTTCCAAAGCAGGCTCACCCAGAGCAGGCTGGACAGGAACGCAATCAGGCGGGTTTTGAATATCTCCAGAGAAGGGTGCTCCACAACCTCTCTGGGCAGCCTGTTCCAGTGCTCTGTCACCCTCAAAGTAAAGAAGTTTTTCTGCATGTTCAGAAGGAACTTCCTGTGTTCCAGCTTGTGATCTGGGTAACTTACCCCTGGAGCTGACTGAAGATATGGGAAATCAAGGCAAGGGAGCACTGAAAACTCCTGAAAGTTCAGCGAGTCCAGCCATGACCAAGTCAGTAGACAGGTGAAGGATGTACTTTTAAAAGCCTCACCTTGAATGTTGTGACAGATCAGTGTAGGTACAACTTGTGTGTAAACACCAGTGTTCTCCAGAAGCATTACAACAGCTTGCTGCAGCTTCCACGGTCCAGGTTATTAACCAGCACTAAGAGATTTCTGCAGAGATGCACCCAGATAGTCTGATCTCACAAGATAACACAAGTGACTTACCAAATATAAAGCGACTAACCAGTGAGTCATAGTCTGGGACATCCATGTCCTTTATTGTGTGTATGTACTGTAATAGTATATTCCAGCCAAAGATTTCAATGTGCTTTAAAACACAAATTATCTTGACAAAGCTTCTCTGAAGGAGATATAAAACTTACACAAGAAGAAGGTCAGAGCCAGAGAGAGTGAGGGATTTGCCCAGGGTCACAGCTCTGGTGATTCAGTCAGTTGCGGAGCAATTATGGGAATCCTACTCTGCAGCCTATACACTAAACATCCTCATCACAAATAATGTACAGAAAAAATGTATTACCTCTCCCCTGCATGCACTGCAATGTAATCATATGTGTGATATTATTTTATTTATTTAGGATAGGGTATGGCAGGAATCTGACTGAAGAAATCACACCTCTGTAGGAGAACTTAAAAAAATACATATTGGCAGCTTCTCAAATAAGCGAGAATGCCACTAGAAATACATAAAGGTACAAGCTTTCAGTAATGAAAGTAATTAAAGGCTTTTAAGAAAAAAAAAAAAGGAGACAAGGGTTAGATGACAACTCAGCTTCCCTGGAAGTACAACATTACCAAACTTTATTCAAAGCCACAGAGTGTGTTTATAGAGGATTTATGACAACATTGGAATCAGAAACAATTGTATTGATCACACCAGAACCAGAGAAATTGTATTGTCATATTGATGTCAGTTTTAAGAGAAATAAGCTGACTTACCTAACACCTGTATCTTGCTGGGGAAAAGCTCTCTCTGATAAATCAAATCTAAGTACACACAGCTTTTGCCAGCTTGATCAATATAGTATTTACATGCATCAGTAAAAAACACAAGGTTTTCAGTCTCAAAATAATAACAACTCGTTTTACATCCAGGACTGGGATTCTAGAAAGTGGCAAATCACAGTATCTTGTGTCACTATTATGTTGCAAGAGGTTACCTGAAGGATAATCCCAACAAACGCTTTCCTCCCAAGTTTCTCCTCTTGGGTAACTTAGCAGAACCGTAGCCAGCCAACATCCCCAAAACTCCAATAGCCACCCTGCTACATCCACAGGATTTGTGGGGTTCACTTGCATGTGAGAGGTGCCCGAGCCAAAGGCTTTTTGATCTGAGGTGGCAAGAGCAGCATTCAAAATGCCCAGTGACTGAACAGAGACCTGATCAAAATGCACAGTCAGTTGTTGGTTTGTGTTGAAGGAACATTTGGCCTGTGTGGGCAAAGAAAAGTGGGATGCTCAGGGCTGGTTACAGATCTGACTCCTGCATGCCGTGGTGGCAACAGCACAGAGCATCCTTTTTTTTTTAAGAAATCAGGCCTAAAAAATTCCCACATGTGTTTCTTGTTTTCAACCTCCACCCTTAAAGCCAGATTTTTAATTTTTAATTTTTTTTTTCAATATAACCATCCCCTGCATTTAACAGTAGCAGTAGCTATTCTAGAGTCTGAAGTTGGACTAATGACATCCCACTAGCAGCATTTTATCCGAATGCAAGGGAGGCCTTTTTGCAGAGCATCTCTTGCACTGAGCGTAACTCCCCCTGTATCATTAGAGTCGGGGCCGGTGCCCCGTGTTTACGGCAGAGGAATGTCGATGAGGGGCTGGAAGTCCTCATTGTCAGCCTGCCGCTGACTCTCTGTGTGACTTTGGAATTAAACACAATTTCCCCATGGCTCGCTGTGTCCCTTTTTGTCAAAGCTGAGCCACACTGACAGAGGGTGATGTGTGGGGGAGGTTTACACTACCACTGCAATTTCATGTGCTATCCGTATCCTGTGGACAAATAAATACATTCACTTCTAAGGACAGTCAGTCCGTGCCATCCATCATCACTATAGACACATAGAGGGGAAAAAATGGTTGTGAAATACGCCCAGAATTTGAGCTGGTTTTGATACCGGTGGATGAGAAGACATTTCTTGGTGCAAAAGAGCTGAATGAAAGGCTTGAAACTGTGTAATAATTATAAAACTAGCAAAGAGGGGTTCCCTTCCAAGATCATCTACACATTTACTGTGTTATCATTTCTAATTCATATTAATCAGAGGGTTCATGAACTCGTAACTGAGAGCCATTTGCAGCATAAATAACTTTATCTGGCTTCTAAAAATAGACATATTAAATATGAAACAATAGGGTTAAATATAAGCAATATGTTTAGGTAATTAACCTGCTGTTTCCAAAGATTAATTTAGTCTGCAGAGGTAGTAAGACAGTGCCCATCACTGTGGTATGAAAACACCGTTCAGAGTTTAGGAGACCAAAGAAGTAAATGAAGCTCTATAAATTGTGTTTCTTTCTCTGGCTGGTAGGTAGTTATTAAAAAGGCATAACCCCTGTATAATTACACTGCAATAGCACGGTAACTACAGCATATTTACAGTCACTCTCTAATAACAGGTAACCCACATGTTTTTTTCTCCCAGTGACTTGCCAAGTGGAAGCAAACCCAATTTGAATCTGTCTTTTGCGTCTCGGTGCAGTCTCTTTGCCCCATTATTACACCGCTGCGAACAGCGGCCTCGGACTGTCAATATCTTCCCTGCCACAGTTTACACTGGTAATTGTTATTATATCAGACCATGAAAATTGATGGTGATAACACACTCTCTAGGAAGGCTCTATACATGTCAGTTATTCAAAATATGTCTCGTTAAATAAATATTTACAAGACTTTTGTTATTTAGCTTATAAACTGTTTGGACTGAGGCAGCTTTTGAGCGGTTGAAGAGCGTTCCAAAGAGTTACTGCAGATTAATCCATGTAAACCACACCACTGTGCTAAAAATTGCTATGGTGGTTCCTAACTGCCAAGTCTATATCCTTCCAGCCTAAGAAATACAGGACATATTTTCCTTTGTAATAAAATCTCTCGATAAAAGCAATAAAAAAATACTAGTCCAGAACATGTGACTATCCTGGGGGGGTGGAGGGGAATCATACCCACGGGATGACAGGGAAGTTGGCTCATTCTTGTGGCTGGGAGAATGGATAAGGGTTCAGATTATCTGAGCTACAGAAATAGGGGGAACCTTTAAACAAAAAGAGGGAAGATGAAAGCTGTTCAGTTAATGGTCTAGTAATAGTAGCTATTCTGCTAACAGCGTAGTAATAATTCAACAATAACCAGTCATCCCCAAAACAGGTCTTATTTTGTCCTGGAGAAAGCTGAAGGACAACACCAACAAAACAAAAGTGGGGGCAGAAAAAAAGAGCCAGTCCTGTTTCTTAGCTTCATATGTCTCTGCCTTTTCAAGACCCCCAGATCAGCGCTGTACAAGGATTTCGAAATAGCCAAACTAATGAGGCTACATAAGGCAATAATGATGAGGCTCTGGGAGGGCAGACTCTTTTCACTCTTAAAGATTTCTTCTCAGCAAGCCAAGTTTCCTGGCATAAAACCCAGAGAGCGGGGATGTTTTCCATGCTCACAGGGTCAGGCTTATGAGTGTGTGTGCATGTCTCGAGGTCTCACACTGTGCCTCAAGCAGACTCATCCAAGAAGCAGCAGCGCTTTTCGCCGAGCTGGACGTCTCCGGAATGCTGGCTTTCCACGAGAGGGAGCAACTCACCAGCACAAAAAAAAAACACCTTTTCCCAGACCAACCACCAAATTCACTTGGAGCTCTCAATTTACACAGCTGACAGCCACCTTGATTTTTATCAGTTCTACTGGATTTGAGAATCATATACCCATTACTGATTTTTCATGCCTAAAGTCACACTGGCTGCGAGTGTATTTATGCATATCAGGGGAGAGTTAAAATGGACATCACTCATTTAGAGAAGTGATCCCTTCAATAAAAAGGAAATGTTCATGTTTCCAGCTTTGCAACAGCTGCTGGGCTAATTATTAGGATGCAAAAATGATGGATTTACCAAAGCAATCAACTGAAGGCTTATTCTGTTGGTGCCGAGTGGAGGGGGCCTCAGCGTTGTTGGGGAATTGGAGCCGGGAGGGAGGTAATTCTAGATTTGCCTGAAGTGTGCTACCCGTGGAAGGTACTGGCTGCTATTCAAGCTTCCTTTCCCTGCAGCCACCCCTTTTCCTCCCTAACAGGAGAGTCGGGAAGCAAAAACAGCTGTCAAAAAGGGTTCAATGTTATTGATAAGCCCTTTGTGTCAACCGAAGCCCCTCCACTGGCAAGTCCAAAGAAAACAGCTCAAAATCTGCGTATCGGTGGAAAAACATGTTGGGCCGCATGTGGAATAAAGCAACAAGAAGTAAGTGTGAGTGTAACAGTCACAGTCGATTTTTACAAATGACTGTGCAATCCATGGAGGAAATCCCCAAAGGGACTCGAAGTTGTCATCCTGATCCCTTCCCCTCCCCATGCCTCTTCCCTCCCCGGCCAGCAGCCAGGGCAGCTCCTCTCCCATTCACAGCTCAGCTCTGGCAGAGGTGTCTTTTCCCAGCTTCCCCCTTCCCCCCCTTTTTTTTTTCTATGTCCTTGCATTCAGAAAGATATTTTGCTTTCTTCTTTCAGACCATTACACTTTAAGCACGCATGTTGAACTGCAGGAGAAAGGGAAGTGGTTTCTTTCCCACTGTCCGTTGCCTATTTAGAGGACACTGGACAGGCGGCACGAGCACAGCTGGAGGGAGGTTTGGTCCCAAGCTTAGGTTCTTGTCAAGAGTTTCATTCCCCTTCCTGGCCTGATGGGCTCATGTTCGGGAGTCACAGCTAAGCCCTGTGCTGGATTTCAGAAACCTGGCTTGCATTTACACCTCTGCATTTTGGAGACATGATTATCTTGCTCCTCCTGTGGCTTTCTGTTGTCTTGCCTCCAAGGTAGAAAAGGGCTGATGTGGCACAGAGTCAAACAAAAGCTGACCAAAGCTGTGACACTGGCTTCTTTTTTATAGTGAAAAATGGGCCAGTTAATAGTACCAGTGAGCTTGTGACTTTATCTATAGGACATATCCAGCACAGACAGATTTGGAGCAAGATCCTGCAAATCAAGTCTTTCTCCCCAGAATGACTAGAAGCTGCACTGATTCAGAAAAGGTAACTTTCCTCTGCAAGTAATATTCATTTTTATATAATCTCACCCTGACCCAACCCATACTCAATGCAAATGTCAAAATACATAAGAAAGTGCATTAGAACATTTGCTTCCTACTGGAAAGAAGAATAGCTCTGTTGTCTACCAAGAAAAATTGGAAATGTGAAACTCTTGGTCTCATTTTGCATATGACATTTTCTCAAACTCTTGCTTTCAGAGAAACAGAGTTGTGACGTTTAAACCAATAGCCAAACTAAGTGTTAATTTGAAATTTATTTTACATCCTTTGGACTTAATAGCTATCTTTCAGCATTCGTGATTCCAGGCTGGAAAGTCCTAACAGGCATCTGGGGACAATCCTTGCCCTGTGTGCGTGTCTGTGCATTAGGGGTCACAAGGCATGTCCAATACATTAAGACCATGACGGTTACAGCCCAGCTATGTAGGTTTGACTCCAGTTCAAGCTACAACAGCAGCAGCTCGGGAAGTCTGGAGTTTAATCACTGGTGTGTCAGCCAGGATGGCAGACGTCACCTTGCCAGCAGTGGAAATCATGTGCCCTTTTATTCTGTAGCTTATTTTTATCCTTCTTTCAGCATTGCAGTATATGGCAGCGCAATATGTTTGCAGTGCAAGTGCTGGTCTATGGCAAGCGGACTGATGCAATCCAAACACATTTGACACCTTTTATCCTGCACGGTGTCAAGTCCCAATGAGATTTGTCACATGCAAAGTAATTTATGAATCGTCCTTGTTATTTTATGTACCAAGAACCCTTCATAAGAGTCATGCAACGCTATAAGCTTAACTGGATTCCCCTAGGACAGAATCAGGATCTAAAATAAGGGCTGGAAATGTCTGGCCCTCAGCTTGTGTTGAGACAAAATGGCTTAACCAGGAATTGATTCTGATGATAAAAATCCCCCCCACCAAAGAAGAGCCAAAAGAAGAGACCATGTATGTAGTTGAAACTACTCTTGTTGCCTGATTCACAGTCATCTGCACCAAAGACTGCTACAAGAAACCATGCTAGGAACTGTGTTTGGCTTCTATGTCGTTGAAGTCATCCTGGTGGTTTTAGAAAGAAAAGGGTGGAGGCTGAAGGGAATATATCTAAAAATTATTGTCAAAGAAATACACCAATTCATTCTATAAGCAAGGAGTCAACTGCTGAAACATTTGCAACAACCAACAGCTCCTATTTCCTCACCAGGAGGACATACCATGCACTGTCAGCAACTCAACAAGTTTCAGGGCAGGCTCTATAATCTTCAAAACCTCGCTGCTTGCCCTTGGAGACCAGTAAGTGTAGTTTCCCCCTTTCTCAGACTGTGCTAGCACATGACTTGTTCACAGCCACAGAGGTCAATACTAGACATGAGACTCCACCTCATGGACTAATCCTACAGTATTTAAGGACTTTCAGGTCTTAGAAAAGCCTCAGTGAAGGCCCTGTCATAGTTCCTTAATCCAATGTCCAAACTCTCAAATTAAATTTTCTACATTAAAGACCCCAGGACTTCTACTTATCATAGGTGAAGTTGATTCTGTGTCTGTCTTCAACAGCAGCCACAACATCTCTTCCAATAAGAAGAAACAAAAATACTTAATTCTGCTTTATGCTATGAAATTTGGAGGTCATCTGGGAGAAGCCTGCGTTTACCTTCAGGAAGATGCCATCATCACAAATCTGGCCAGATGTTTTTGTGAGGTGTTGATAGAGCGAAAGGATTTCTTTTGCTTCATCTCACTCCACAGTTCCTACCTACTCCAAGCCCCTGCAGTGCCCTGCTCCCCACCCAAGCCTACAGCCATTAGCAACCAACACTAAAATAGCTGCACAGGACAGGCTGATGATCCATCTCAGGAAAAGGAACACCCATAAGAAATGCCTAAAAGGAATTAATGACATGCTAACCTATTTTCACATGTGCACTTGCCCCATTTCTATAGTTTCCAACTATCACTATCAGAAACAAGACACTGGACACATGATCTTACTGGCAGAGCTCTTCTTAGACTATTAGGAATTTTATAGAGATGGACTGGACTTACTCTACACTAATTTCTTTTAATTTTTGAAAATTCATCCAGAAAAACAAATTGAGATATTTTGGGGTATTTGTGGTGCCAAGCAAATGAAACCTCCTTTTTTCCCCCTTTCTCGCTCTCCAGTAGAAAGTAGAACATGCTTTAGGTCTACATTGCGCACTGGGTATAAGTGCTCTATCGGGGCTTTCTGAATTTGAAAATAAATATGCTCAAATCAATGACGATAATAATAACTCAAATACAGTGTTATTCAATAACGCTATCTAGCTTTGAAAGAATAAGGCCATGCATTCCTGCATAAGCATAAATGAATGGTTGGTTGTATGTATACAGCTACGGGTACCTGGCACATTATCCCAAAAACATAATATGAACAAACTCATTCAGGAGTTATATTCTAAAGTTAAGTTCACACATTTGTAATGTGTGATGTTTATGTGCACGTGCCTAGTCTGGAAAATCTGACCTGTGATGCCCAATTTAGAAAAGAAAATGCAAAATATGACCTTGAGTATATGGAATTTTCCCATTTTTAATGTTTGGGGATGTTCATATTTAAGGAAGAAGGAAAAAAAAAGACTAACATAGTGTGCTAACAGCCAACATTACCTAAACGTTGAAATTATTAAACCGACAAAGGAATGAGTACTTAACGTAAAGGTTGGAATAATGTATTTAATGTAATTAATCTCCTCATGTCTTGATAGAGCCAGGGCAGGGGCCCTAAATCAATGTTATGTTTGAGGTGTGATGTAGCACAAAGGTACAAAAAGTTAAGGATGGAATGTCAGCCTTAACTTTAAACATCCTTTTATTTGTTAGACTGTATAACATAACACTAACCTTACTTAAACATCGTATTTGGTGTGTTACATGAAACCGCGGTGTGTAAAAGGAGGTAACTGAGTAACATCCAATCAGCCACACAAACAAAGACGACTTTCTTGCAGACTTTGAAAGGGCTTTCGGACGTGGCTTTGTTAAATACCAGCAGCAAGGATTCAAGATTGTTCTACCTGTATTAATTAATTCCCAGCACCCAGACCCATCCAGTGCCAGCCTGATTAGATTTTGGATAAGCAGCAGACGTCTCGCTGCTTTCCCCAGTTGTGGCTCAAAAACCTTCTGAATTTCACAGCCTGTGGAAGCCGCTTGTAATAGTGTTTAATAAAGTTCCCTTTTAACGCAAGGTAGAAAGAAGAAAGGGACAGGTCCCAGCAGCTCTTTTCACAGCATCATTTGCATATTGGGTTAGGCTACTTAATAGTCTCATTAGCACCATCTGTTGGGAACCCACTAATAATGCAATCCAAAAGGTAACGCTCTCGAGATGTGAGAAATCACAAGGACAGACCCATAACATGGATAGGGTTTATTTTCAGGCCAGCTAGGTTTCAGAGATCACTGGTTTGACTATACTGTGACCTTCCAACTCCATCATTGGTTGCAATCAAAATAGCTCAGAGCACTTTACTGATTCTTCACTCACCAAGGACCATGAAGCTGGTATGGGACTTTGATCCACCAAATTTACAGCAAGCAGAAAAATGCCCAGTTCCTTGCAGGAGCAGCCCAGCACTTCATGGCACAGTTTTCGGAAGAATACTCCTAGACCAGGAACGTGTTAAAAGAGGCCACCCAAGCCTCATGACGTGTAGTAGCTTTCCAAACCTGGTGGCCCGCCACAGCAGATGTGTGGGTCTCCTCCAGAGCCGTTAACTTACACACACACAGCACAGGTGTCAGCACATAGCTGAGCAAACTGGAAGGGTGAAAGAGCTGGGGACTTTTCAGCGAGTAAACCCAAAGCACCTCTTACAATAACAGCAAAGTATATAAGCTGGGAGATCTCTGAAAAGGTTGACATTGCCAAATTATTATTGGAGTCCAAATCAAATGTCACTGCTTGGTTTGTTTTTACAGTTGGCCAACCTCAGGATGGAGATTTAAATACCAAAGGCAAGGCTGGCTCCTCAGCCCGATGTAAACTGGACTTCACCCACTGGCAGCCAAGGGAGTGGTGAGCGCACTGGGTAGAGCACACACACACACGTCTGGAATTGCTGCATTGCTAACAGAGCCGGTGGAGCTCACCAGGGGTGGTTTTGCTCTTCACCCTTCCACTTTCAGCTCTCTTCAAGCCCAATACCATGTCCAATTGCTTATCCTTCAGTATTAAGTTACATGGGAGAATCGGTGAAAATATTTCATGTTCATTCTTTCAATACAGGTGGTTATGCTATTAAATGAAAATTAATACAAATTAATGTGAACCAGATGAATTCCTTCCTTTCATTCTGGATTCTTTCCCTTCTAGCAAGCCCTGTTCTCCCTCCTCAAACCTCCTGGATTCCTATTATTTTTAGATATTGTGCTAGTAGGTAAATTTGGAATCCAAATCTACCCCTGGAGTACTGATTTTTCTGGATCAGTTTCATTTTCCACTAAATAATATATCAGCTTCATTTCTGCTTTCACAACCGGTCTGAGCTAAGGTGTGTCAAGAGTGGAAGCCTGAACTTCTGTTTCCAGTGCTGGATTTAAATCACACATATTATTGCCTAATAAAAAAATGTTGTGTTTTTTTTTTTTTCTTTTACTTTTTTTTTTCTTTTTTTGGCAAAATGTTTAGTGGTTTCTAAATTAATCTGAGCATGATGTTCAGTTCCAGGGCCCATTGTTGACTTCTTTCCCAGCCTCTCTTTTTCTGGAATTCTCCTTTTTAGGCGAGAACAGCTGTGCTCTTATATCTCTGCAATGTGGCCGTGTTACAAAGGTGAATACTTTTGCATTTGTTCCATCACTTTCTGTTTAATTCAAAACTAATTGCTGATACATTTTTGTAGGGCTTCTGGGGCTTAGAAATTATGGGATGAGGTTAGCACAGTAGTTCTGTTTTGTTCATAAAAGAATGTAGAATGGATTTGTTAAAAAAGTTATCTAAATTACTCACAGAAGGTTCAGCACAGGCTATTTAAGGCCTCCATCCTTTAATAGGATTCATTTGCATTATGGCAAGGACTAAACGGTTCTAATCTAGACTGATGCCCCTCTCTTTGCATCCCTGTGCAAAGACATAAAAAGACATTCCCTGCCATACAGCTTTTTCAGGCTAAATATATGACAGAAGTAGAAGAAACTGAGACATAGAGGGGTGAAACGGCTGATGCAGCAAGTTAATGGAAGATGTGCTGCTTTCTGGTTTATGCTGTTGTCCCTGGATTCACTTGTATCAGGGGAGAATTTTACGTGCATGGTGGTACCTTTGTGCATGCATTCTGGGAGGAGAAAACAAGAAGGCACCGTAATCCTTTGCATGCCCTGCAACAGATGTGGCCCTTCTTGAAGAAAGCTGTCTTGGTTGTCCAAAGAGCAAACAAATCCAAATATTCCCACTGTTATTGCCAAAGTTGTGTGGTCCACAGTTGTTGTTTCTTCATATTCAAAGAAATGTGAAGCAAAACAGACTTGCGTGAGGAATAGACGTATATGTGAACACAGGTCCTTTCACTGAGTGGAAAAACTGCAAATACAGGGGACATTCTACTTCAGGTCAAAACAACCGGAAAATATTATTCAGAAAAATCTGAAACATTGATCAAAAGCATTTTGGGAAAGGAAAGGTGAACGGAGGACAGATGGAAAAGGACTTACATAAACTTTTCCAACTTTTTTTTCTGTCTCTGCCCCCATATATACATATGCATGTCTCTTTCCTATAAGCATGGGAAAATGGACAGATATTCAAATATTTCAACTCTAGATATAAAAATAATTACTTTAACATTTTTAATTCCCTCTTATCCATTTTTCTCAGACAAAATAATTTATGAAATATGCCCTGAACTTGCTTTTAGCATTAGTCCCTGGACCTTAATTAAACATGCAGCTATTACCTACTGAAAAATCATTGCCCCCCTTGATGTACGCTGGCAAATTCCAACACAACTTCCACAGAAGAGGAAGGGTTCTGAAATACATTTTTGTTCTCTTCACGGAACATATTTTTTTTACATTTAGTGTGCTTTACTGCTTAATAACATATTTATAAGAGCTCCCCTACCTGTCTCTTTCTGGAATTATAAAACACATGTACCCACCTGCAGTCTGCAATACTAGTATTTACAAGCTTATATAGGGATTGCAATATTTTCCCTACAAGTTTGTTCTGTATTTTTCATTTCCAGCTGCTAATGGCTCATAGAAAGTAGAAGATCTAGAGGTAAAGGTGTGACTTAACCACATACTATAAAACTCTGAAAGTCCCCACTGTACTTTAATGTAAAGGAAATTCACTTTTCCCCAGGCAGTAACGTTTATTATATCTGCATATGCTCTAGAGCTCTAGTGACTCTGTTTAGGTGATGCAGCAGAGTTAATGACACTGTTCGATGCTGCTGAAATCAAATGCTGCATGTTACCTACCAATGTAATACACCCCTGCTGCAAAATTTGAATGTCCTTGAACAATTTGGTTTCTACCCTTTTCTTTTTTCTTGGTTTTGGGACTGTGTCCATTCAAACCAATTATCTGAGTTTAAATGAGGAAAGAAAAAGCATTAGGCTGAATAAAAAGATACTGGAGCGTGAGGAACAGGCAGATCTTTCCCCAGAAGTGAAAGTCAATAGGATGGATTTCCCCACAGGAAGTTGTAAAATTTTATTCAACACTAAAATGGACAACTCATTAGCAGAATACAGCACAGGGATCTATCTATTCTGTCAATATGGGACAGACTAGCAGTCTTATTTCATATTTCTAACATACTGAAATTGATGAACTTCAGCAGATAAATTTCATTGAAATTTTCACCAAAATTTCAGAAAAATGTATCTAACCCTAAAAAAGTTCTTATGATGGCAGTTTCCAGGGGAACCACTTAAGCAAACTGCCCTACATAATTTAGTAGTCATCACTTTCCCTAAGATGTTTGTCAGGCAGGAAACCAGACCAAGCTCTTTCACCTCCCAGGTCTACCTGGTAGCTCTGACCACTGCTCTTGTCCTGGTGAGTGCATCCATGAGAGACTTCAAAAATTTCCATTTTGTTCTGACACAGAATAAGAACTTCTTTTTTAATCACAAGTATAATTGTCTGAAAGGAAAATTATCTCCATTACTGCTCTGTTTGGGAAATATTAACTTGAATAAAATGAGTAGAAGTTAGTCCAGTACTATGAAAGAAAGCCTGCCTGAAAGTGTAATTTAAGGATATAAAATTTTCAGGAGGACCATTGCTAGACATTTAGGCAAAACATTTAAACGCTTCAACTTAAGCATTTTCTTCATATTCCTAGAATTAATATGTTCCTTGAACATCAGAGGAATCTCATTAAAAGAACTTTCTCATTAAAAAAGTCTTCCCAATTCCCATTGCAAATTTAAGTTTGTATGTGTGTTTTAAATGTGTGTATACATATACACATATATATAGTGAAGTATAAGAACAAATACCAGCTGTTAAAACAGGTACTGAAAGATAGAATGAACATGTTGTGTTGCATAGTGGAAAAAAAAAAAAAAAAGCCTGTGCTCTCATTTCTGCAGGTGTATATCCTGGGGAGCTCAGCTGATTTCCAGGAGAGCAGAGCTTCCTATTCTCTCGGTATTTTATGTGTGCTAGTTTCACTGGTCCTTCATAATTTGTATTAGAGCAGGTCATTATCACCTCCTTCTAATTCTTCAGTATTTTGATGTATTTCACGTGATTTATGATGTCTTTTTTTTTTTTGTTATGTCTCAATAGTTTCTAGTGTGCTAGGTGGAATTTTTGCTGCCCTTTCAGGATGACCATGTTTCCATATTAATTTCTAGTAAATTTTCCAGCTTCCTTGATCATATTTTCAACCTTTATCTCTTGTGTTAGCAGGTAGGATGTAGTAGACTACAGATACTTTTTATTTGGATATGTATAGTGTAATATTTATGTATGATTAGTCTATCTGATTGTCCAGAAGAACTCTAACCTTCTAAAGGCAGTCATAGATTTTGTATAGGTCATTGCAACATGCTGCCATCAATGATGGGGGTTTTTTTTCAGATCCATGATATTCTATAGCAGCTATAGAAATGCTGTTTCCCCTCAACATATTTTTTTCCTATATTCTTTTTTCTTTTAATGCTGAACCTTCTTAAAAGTTGGATTGGATCTGTACTAAGTTTTTCTTTGAATATGCTTTTGTACATTAAAATCAATGTATTGCACCTTTTTCATCCACTTAAAAAGTCCAGTGCTTGCTGATAGCCTCAGGTCTATAAAAATGGAATGTCCTTTCTGATAAGGTTAATTAACAGCTCTGCTTGAGTGGCTTAATTGAGTATAAATTTCCTATTATTCTTACACAGCTCCAAAGGATTCAATTTCTTTTTCTTTTTTTATCTGGGGGAGCACTGTCTTACATTTTTGCCTTTTTTTTTTCTTTTTCTTTTTCATTTTGTCCTTTCCAATTTGTTTGAAACCTGGTTTAAGGAAGAGAGCAACAGATCAAACTCCCTCCAGCATGGATCCCACAGAACTGTTGCCCACTGACACCATACACGATAAATCTATGTTTTAGGTTTGAACTTCCAAATATCGTACGCTTGATGAAAATATCATGCTTGATCAAAAAATATACCATTTGACTTGTTTCGATGGTACTTCATTCGGACCAACACTAGACCTACAGACTATTCCTACTAAGTGTGCTAGATGTGACCATGACTAGTAGATTCAAATGTCAGTTTGACTCCTTCATAATCTCATGAAACTCAACAGTTCTTCTTCTGATAGTATTGCTCAAATCACACGTTGATAGCTTAACTGTGGGATTCCATTCCTTTCTTTACCATTATCTATAGGCATCTTCTTTCTGGTTATTTACAGTTCTTCTGGGGTTTGAACAGGTTTTTGCCTAAAAAGCCGGGGTTTCTTGCCTTAACTGATACAATTGGAGGTGGAACCATATTAGTATTCTGTGGTTTTGTGCATTCTCAGCACATAAAATCACTTCAGTTACTATCATCTGGGATGGGGCTGCTGTATGAAAGGTAGTCAAGCAGGCTAGAAGAACTGGATGACTTTTTGAAAATTGACGCTTGGTCTCTTTGGGGGCACGTATTTCTGTCAAAAAAGTTTGTCAACAAGTTTTGTAAAACAAAGATGTCTAAGAGTGTGGTCCTTAACTCACTGAAATTGTTACTTACCTTTTCAACAAGTTAAAAGTATTCAAATTTTCTCTTCTTTCCTCCCTTTTGCACCTTTTCAACTGTTTCTTCTAAGGAAAAATGAGAATAATAGTAATAATAAATGGACAGTAGGAATCATTCACTCCTCCTTTCCCTTCTAAAATCATACTTGAAGCTTGCAGATGTAGAAAGACAGGTAACTAAGAGGCTCAGTCAGCTTTGCTTCATGTCAAAATACTGCAACCCAGTCACAGGCTGAGCCAAAATTGATCTTGTGGATGACCACCACCATCTCAGATGGACATGACCTGAGACACAAGGATCCCACTCCTTCTGTATGGCTGCTTCTGCAAATAAACTTCAACATCCACTTTCCAAAGAGACAGAAATTTAATCATCCATACGGTCTTGGAATAGCCCTCAAAATACTATCTGCTCATAGCCAAAGATTTCAAGCCCATCTACTTGTTTGCCGCTATCTCGACTTCCACTGAACCCGTTGAGCTTAGATGACCTTACCAAGGTTACAAGGAAGCAAATGGCAGCTCAAAGAATTAACTTTCAGGTTAACACTTTTAATTCTGAGCCATCCCTTTTCTATGTCCTTTTCCCCGCAATGTATAGAAGCAAGCTATAGTCTAAAGTGGGATCAGACATAGTCAGTACCCTAAAGCTGTTTTCTCCATGCATGTACTAGACTAAAGAAAAATGCACCCAACTGGTACAGAATCAGTATTTTTCTTCAGGGTTTCTTGGTGCAAATATCAGGTACAAGAATGAAGCTGAAACAGTTTTCACATGTCACCAGACTCAGAGATGAAAGCATCTCCTTATCAATATGCACAGTTTGGGTGTACTTTATTTTTCATGATGTGGCAGTGTAAACAAAAAGCCCACAAACATGCACCAGTAATGTCAATTGGAACATTTGTATTCACTGATTTTCATAACTGACTTGCTTTCAGGAGGCATTTGTATTAATATTTGTTTGATGTTTAGCAAATCTCCCTCTCTGTTCTTCTGATGAAATATTAAATCTGGGTCCTTTTGAAGACATTTTAGCTGCAGCCTAGTATCTGGCATTCTTTGCAAGCATTTGCAGTCCAAAGCGTAATGTGTAGCTAATATCAGTTCCAGTCTTGCTGCAGGAAAAAGGGTAGGAAAGCTGCCTTCTACTCAGTGGGAGCAGGACCTAGTTCTTACGGGAGAAATGTATTCAGCATATATCCTCTTCTGCCTCTCTCAGCTCTTCTCAAAAGATGTGAGTTATATTCTGCAAATTCACAGAGGCATTTAACTCCTGGGGAAGTAGTTCCGCTACAAACATTGGAATTACTTGCCTGGGTAACATGTATAACCCGAAGAATTGTATTGAAATTGTCAGCTGATCCTGGTGATACACCAGTTTACACCAGGAACAGATCTTATATAGTTTCATTTGATTCAACTGCATTACTTTAGGTCACACAAGTGAAGAGTATGATATTGTGGAAAGAACCAGCATATAAAGTTTGAAGGTGTTCAGTGACCGCCGAGAACTATGGGAGCTATGAGAAAAGAGAAAAAGATGCTGAAAAAGAATTGAGTTGGTAGATAACATCAGCACAGAAGACCTGGCATCAACCCTGACCTGGAGTAAAATCCACTGAGCACAACATCCTAAAATCAACCCAGAAACAATAATCATGACCCTTGCCAGCAGCAGATTTCATTGGGCACAACATCCTAGCAAAGGGGTAACTGGGTTTAGATCATGTCTCTGACCCAAACTTTCCAAATTAGCAACCACAGGGATTTGGTTTATTTCCTTGATGTTTTGCATTGCTGAGAATTTGCACTTCATTTTCTGCACAAATGTATAGTTTAACCAGAGTCCCAGCTTTAGCTTATTATAGAAAGAGAGTTGTGTAACTCAAAAGAGAAAATAAAGTAGAAAAGACAGACTAGAAAAGCTGGCCTGCAAACACTGACATTTTCCGCTCCTGAACAGCAGCTCGCAGTCCTGGTGGCCTGGCTTCAGCTAAGTCAAATATTAAGCTACATTTCTTAGTTTACTGATTGGAGATTTGTTTCCTTAGCATCTTTCTCTCCTTTCTTTTTTTTTTTTTTTTTTTTAATTGTTGTTACTCTGCTTTGCCTGAAAGCTGCAGCATCTCACTGTTTATTATTCCCACTTCAGTCAAACCCTGTCCAAAATTAACACGTTGCTTTCTGCAGCTGCTTTCCAGATCCAGTTATGCCAAAATGCAAGGAAATGTAAAACAAACACATGGAAGCTCTTTCAATTAGCACAGAATTTGATCCTGCAAAAGAAATTAAGCAGATAGGCAGTTTTACACTGATGAGTAAGCCTAACCGAACATTTATGAAGTTAATCATCTGTTTAAAGTGAGTGCAGGATCAGGTCCTAGGCGAAAATGAAAAAGCTGCAGTAACAAGTGTATTTATGTTCTGTATTCCTTCTGGACTTTTATTAAGATCAAAGAGCCCTCTGAAAAGCAGAAAAGCAAATAGGTTGCAGATGAATGAACAAAAAAGTTTCTAAGCAATTACTGATTTAAAGCATCATTTTTCTTTAAAACTGCTAGCTTCGTGGCTGGCACAAACAAATAACTGCATAAAACTCAGCTCTCCCTCCTAATTCCTCAAAATTCGTAATAAAAATGAATCAGTAATTGAAAGTCAATGGGAGTTAGGCACCTTTTGTGCCTTTGAAAATCTCCCCCAAAGCCTTTTCATCTATGCCTTGCTGTTCTCTGCCTGGTTTTTATGAGGGTTTATTAAGAAGTAGCCATTTGAGACTCCAAACACAAAGCAAAAAAGGAAAAAAGAAAAGAAAAGGCAAAAGTCAATAAAACCAGAAAACTAGTTGGTCTGATCAGTGTCAAGTTACATTGTTTTCAACTTGAATTAACTGTAGCCATCAATAAAACTATAGAAATGGGGAAGTCGCTGTTATAAATTAATGATTATTTGCCGTGAGCTTTAACAGGGCTGTGTGCGCCACATTTTATTGTGATGGTTTATTCTTATTTGGTACAACAGTAATTGGGTCTTAAACATGATAAAGCATCCGAAAGGCTGCATTGGTAGCAGAGCTGTCTGCGGCAGGTTTTTAACTCTAGTTAAAGAAGGTTAATCAAAGCTAATGAATCTATTTTATCCATTGCCACAAGTATATCAAAAAAATGTACCACCAGGTGAAGGAGCTAAAATATGAATTGTTCAACTGTGAACATACATTTTCAGCATGGTAATTCTGCCAGCCCCTTGTTATATATTGGATATCTTAATAGTTTGCTGCACTTCTACGTCTGCCGCTGGCAGAGGAGGGGAGAGGGCTGACACCTTGCAGAGAAATAGGAAGAACTGTCTTGCAGCCTTCACCGCTAGAAGAGCAGTGAGGCTGTTGATTTCCCATCCTCAGAGCAACCTGGTGTTTCGTATGATAGCTATAAGGAGCCCTGCAATAGGGCTAACTCGTTTGACCATGCGTTCGTTACAAAGCCCACGGTGCAGAGCCGAACCCGGCAAGCGATGGAAGGTGCCTCCGCTACAGCCTCTGTGCTCCCCCTCCCCAGAAAACCCTTTACACCTTCTTCCCTCTGCTTTCTTTTCTCCTCCTTTCCCTCTCCCCAGGCACATCTTAAGGTTTCTTGTAGTTTTGCAAATCTGGGGATGGAGTTTGGAGGAAAAGGGACAGGACAGCATATTTGTGTATCTGTGTGTTTGCAAGCATGGAGAGAAGAAAGCTTTCTGTACTAGCCACCGTGCAAGATTAGAGAAAATTAATTAGGGCAAGACTGCTACCATACCACCTTGACAAGATATCCTTCCTCTGTTAGTAGCCCCATCGATTTCACACATAAGCTAATGCAGCAAAGTCTGGCCCTTAGTGATGCTCAGTCAATGCGACAAGGGGAGAAATTTTCCTGGGCACCCTCCAGGCCATCTTTGCCAAGGTGCAAGTGCTGCTGCTTGAATTTTGAAGCCACCAGCAAAAGAGAAGCAGCCCAGTCCCAGCCAGCCCCTCCTCTCTCCCGAGTTTCCTTCTCAGGGTTAGGCTGGGAGAGAAGCACCGAGCACAGACAGACGGACCCCGGTCAGCTGCCGAGGAATGAAGTGGTGGAAGCAGGGAGCATTCGACCTGCCCCTGTAATGCTGCAATCTCTGCAACTGCAACTGCACATTGCAATCCCTGCTTTTTCAGTTTTCCTCCTTTTTTTTTTTCCCTTTGGATGAGTTTTCACCTCAGACCGGGACAAATAGCGAGAGCCACTCAAGCAGGACAGGCGTGCTGGGTGTTGAGCTGACAGAAGCTAATTAAAAGAGGAGGGGGGGGAAAATAAAGGCAGATGCCTCCATTCTCATCTGCCCCTGACCGGTACCTTCCCAGTTTCAAGATTTGTGGGTGGGTGGGGGTGAAGAAAAGGGAGGCCTATATAAAGGAAGGCGCAGCCCTCTAGAAACACGGAGGGGGGAAAGCCCAAGGGCTAATTGCAGCCTTGACTAAGGAGAGATGTAGCACAGGTTTCTGCACATCTCCCCTCTGACCAGCCCCCCTCACTTTGACAAGCTACAGCACCTCTTCTCCCCCACGTTTGATTTAAAGCAACAAAAAAAAAGAAGAAAAAGAAGAGGGGAAAAAAAAAAAAAAAAGAAGAAGAATAACCCCAAAGTAGTTGCAAAATTCAGGGCCTGTTAGAATTCAGCTAATTAGAAAAAATGGGTTTCTTCCCCCATCCCCTTCTGCTCCCCCCCTTCCCTTTCTTTCTTCAGCACCTTTTCTTTCAAACATTTAGTCTCAGGAGGGGGAATCCAGCCTCTTGGCTGGGCTGTTTTCAAAACACTCCTTTGAATGCTGCTCCCTAATTCACGTCTTTTGTTTTTCCGCTTTTGTGTTTGCCAGTTTGACCATATAATGTTATACATCTGGTGTATAGCTTGTTGGGGGCTTTCTTTCTCCCAGGGATCCTATGCATTCCCTATAGGACCCTCCTGGGCTTCCATTCGAGCTATCGTGTAACATAAAGGGGGCTAAAGCAGGGCCAAGGGGATGAAAGCAGGGAGGAGGGGAGCCAGGGGTGGGGGGGGGACAGCCAGTGAAGAGTGCGCCTGACACACACGCACACACACAAAATAAAATAAGGCCGGGGGGGGGGGGGGAAGGGGGGGGAAGGAATAAAAAGAGCTGAAAAGCATTCTTCTGCTCATTCCTTTTCTTCTCGTGCTGTTTCGGCCGGACCCTGCGTCAGGCAGGCACTGGCCCTCTGTGGGAAAGTGAGGCGGCCACAGAATAGATAACTCATTTGAATTCCAGCGACATATTCGTAAATAAAGCAAAAGTGGCGAAGGGGAGAGGGGCTGGAGCCAGGGACTGTGGGGAGGGAGAGATGGGGAGCCAGGGGCTGTGGCTGGTGAGAGATGCTAGACTGCCCCAGCTCCCACAGCTGGGACCCCTGTCCCATCCCGTCCTGTCCCCCAAGCCCGTGGACCGGCAGCCCTGACTCAAGCCTGCCCTTTCCCCATCCCCTCCCTTTCTGCTGAGAAAACAGGAGTTGGCTGAGCAAGTTGGATTCTTGCTGTTTTTGGCGACATCCTTCATCGCGGCCGCTGCAGCTGCTGGTGTTTATTGTTGTGGCTGATGCTCCTCTTGGAGATGGTCATGGTGGGGCACGGGAGCGTGTCCAGCCCACAGCCACCCTCCTTGCTGCACCAGCCACAGTGTGCCCATCCCCTCCCCTCTAGGGATGCCAAACGGGGAGAATTGCCTGCCCCCCAGGTCCCCCAGACAGCCACTCTTCAGGAGTTTGACTGCTATCCCTGTGCCCGTTTTAGAGCTGGGGAAACTGAGGACTGAGTGATGTTAAAGAGCTCAGCCAAAGTCCCACCCCAGAGATGCTGTGTTGAGCTCCAAGCGACAGGCAGGGCTTCCTCCCAGCTAGCTACCCATCTCTTCATTCAAAGAAAAAAGGAAAAAAAAGGAAAAGAAAGAGACAAAAAAGGTGATGTTTTGGGTGAAAGGAACTTAAAAACTGGGACGCAGCTCAGCTTTCCTCTGTGCCCACTTAAAACACTTGCCTTTGGTCCTCGTGCGAAGAGGGGTATATTGTGTTAAACTCTGAAATGTATGCAGTCCTTACATAAGATTTATTTATTATATACATATCACATGGTCGCAATTTATAGGGCATTTTAGAATTCAATTACATACATAATTGCCTATAATAAATTTATAGGCAGCTGGACAGATGTAACCAGTCATACTGTAAACAATAATTATATATATAAATATATACATCCACACCTGTAAATATGCATGTGTGCACATATGTATATATAAAGGTAAAATACAGACAGGGCAGGTTTTTCTCATCTCCTGCACTATAACTGACTTGTGCAAGAAGTTTTAGAAGACATTTACTTTGCTGTGCATTGACGAGATACACACAGGACAGATGCATGTGTTCTCCTCCACATCCGCACTGAGATCCTCCAAAAATCCTAATTAGACAATCAAGAATAAAAGCTCTAAAAATGTTTGCAGCTTAAAATTCAAGTATTTTCCATTTTCTTACTAGATTTCTTTTTTTTCCCTTCTGCTTTTTAAATAATTTTAGACAATGAAGAAGTCACCCTGACATAAAACATATGTAAACTGCATGGACACTGCATAGGTTACATAAATTACAGTGGGGACAGATTTCTGCCAAAATGAAGTTTGCTTCTGTCACATCGCTGTGTAAAACCAAAACACTCCAAAATGGAAATTAGCAGAGATTTACAGAGATTCCCCTAAGCAGGCATCATTGATGTTCATAAGGGTAGGATTTGGCCCCAAGTGAAAAATCTGATTTATTGAGACATTGTGACTGAGGAACCTGCAAGCAACCAAAAAACATTTCCCTTTAGGGACCACAAATCCAGGCCTCCTTTCTCCTTCCACCTCTGCATTAACTACAGTCTCAAAGACCCTTTTCCTTCCTTAAAATTTTGTGAGCGTGTCAGACTAAACGCACTCCATCCAAACGAGCCTCTGGCTTCATCAGGTGAGGGCTCCCATCCAGCCTGGCCGGGCAGGGGCAGCAGCTCCTCTCTCGGGGGCACAGGGATGTCCTTGACAGGAGACCCACCGCCTTCAACAGCCTCCACCTCCTCCAAACATTTGCAGCTCTCAGGAGCAACGGCAGCAGGTGAGAACATGGTGGCTGCTTAGAAAAATAACGCTTTGCCAATTGAACAACACCCTTTAAAATTTCAGCTATTAACAAGTCTTTACAGAAACAGGAACTGCCAGTAACAAACTTGATTTCTAATGTCCCCTAGGTAATAATAACTCTCTAATTTGACTGTGTCCCAACTGGCCTTGTACAGCAGTTATTGCTTGAAGGGTTTGGAAGGGATTTTTTGTTGTTGCCTTTTTTTTTTCTTTTTTCTTTCTTTTTTTTTTCTTTTTTTTTTTTTTTTTAAGTTCTGTTTTATTTTGATTTCCAGCAGAGAAGTCTCATTTTTTTTGGAAAGGGGGAGGGGGGGGGGTGCAGGGCAGCGCAGAGGGCAGGGGAGACGTGTGGAAATTTAGTGTGAGAGCTGCTCGTTGGAATGAAGATGTTGGGTTTGGCACGAAGATTGCAATCAGCTGGTTGCTTTGACACTGCTTGAGCCTTTCAGTGAGTAAGACAAGACCGAAGGATTAGGATGTCAAGCCTGTCCTGTCATCTTTGGGGAACGGGGGAATGGAAGGAGTGGCTTTTTTTGGTTACGTCTTCACAAGGCCCAGAGGACAGAAACCTCGCTGGTTAATTAAGGCCAACCTCGGCCCGTCACTGACCAACGAAGTCCTGCTTTTGAAGACAAGCGATACAGCGGGGCTCCACGGGTAATCACCCTGCGCGAGTAGGAATTTATCTCAAGAGGCTTTCATGTGCGACCCCCCGCGCCAGCCAAACGGATGGCTGCACACTTTGGGAAAGTCAGGGGCCTTCTCCCAGGCAGCTGTCAGGAGATGCAAAAGGACCTGGAATGAGCTGACTTAAGCAAACCATATTTAAAAGGCTAAAGGTAACGTGAGGCGTGCATTTTTCCGGCATTGTTGGAGCTGACAGGAAATATCGATGCCTATCAAGCAACAGTTCTGCTGGTAAAAAGAAGATGTGGCTTTTGTGTGTGTCTTTGTATCCATTTCTGTTTAAGTATGTTGTGTTCCCAAGTGCCAGGTGAAGCCTAATCAGCTAATGGCAAGAAGATCCTAGTGCTTTTGTTATGTTTTGAGGTGCTCTGATGCATCAGGAATTTGAAAAGCAAGAACTGCTGCTGCCACCAGATGAAAATAGCATTGACCAGGCTTATTTGTATGAAAAAAATTAAAATCAGTCACACCTGCTGCAAACTGGTTGTAAGGAAATCCCAGAGCAGACCCTGCAACCCTTGCTCACAGACAAGTGCCACCTGCCCACTTCGCTGGGACTTGGTCAGTACGAATGGAGATGGCAGGTACGAGCTACGGCTTGGTTTAAATCCCCAGAGGCAGGAGCACCTCGGCGCATGGCTCAGAGTGGACATCTCCACCACCCTGGCCACTGCGAGAGGCCAGCCCCATTTGTCCTGGCAGAAAGGAGTTGTTCCTCTGCCTCAGCCGTGTCCCTGTGCTTGTCACAGATTTTGTTGTTATCCACAGAGCTCAGTCAAATGCTTTAAGCGAGCAAACGTTGGCTCAGCTGTAGCTGGTGAACTTTGGGTTGCTAATATTCATGTGATGTGTCCGCACGATCGGACACTGTATCATTTCCATTTCCCAAATGGATGACCTTTAGCTTTCCATCTTTGTCAGGAGGATATAACACAATTTCCCAGAGAACAGGCTCACATGCAAAAAGCTGTTCCTGAGCAGGAACACAAATACTGGGACAAGAGTGAACTTTACATAAACACGGAGATCAGAACTTTGCTGGTCTGAACAGGCAGGAAAAAGAAGACAGTGGTAGAAAATGAGACTCACTAGAGTAATTTGTATGAATATTCAGTGAGCCTTCCCACATACGGATTTCTTCCAGCTTCCTTCATAGTAAACTTAATATCTAAATATTCCAGTGCTGCCAGTTCTTAAAATAGCTCCTAAACCCCCAGCTCCTGGAAGCATGTGATTACATGGGAAATTATCTTCCATTTACCAAAAAAAAAAAAAAAAAAAAAAGTACATCTCTAAAACTTATAAGTTTAGGGAAAAGATGGGAACATGGTTTCTGATGAGTAAAAATACAGAATGTAGATTGAATGAATCTCAGTGCCTTCAGCCTCTTAAAAATAATCCAATATTCAAGACTTTACTACTCAAGTGTAACAACATAGCTCAGAAGATGGCATCATATAATACATGGAAACTTGTTCATCTTATTTATTCTAAGTTTTTAATTTGACAGCAGAAAGGCCACTGTAGTAGGTCTCACCTTCGATTATACTGAGCAAAAACAACATCAAAAAAAACCCTTCTCACCCTTCCTATATCTTCTTGTTACCATTACACAGTTACTGCTCTCCAACACAGTGTGCCTGAAGTAATCCCTAGAAACAATCAAAGATGGCAGTGATATTTTTTTGCAAACCTTCCTGTTGGCATTACAGCAAATATACTTTTTCTTCAATTTCTGTTGCCCTTATTTCTATATTTTAGATCTCACTGTGCCAGGAAAAAAAAAAAAAGAAAGCACAATTTGTAGCCTCACAATAAATGAGGTGAACTACAGAAGCCTCCTGTTCAGGGAGGGAAATCGCTTCCAGTTAAACAAAGAAATTTAGGGTCTTCTGCTTTTCATGAAAATACCATACATATGGCCTTTGAAATTTGTCACTGAAGAGTGTTTAGCTCTAAGGTAAAATTCAGCACTTTATAGCATTTCAGCTGCAAGATTCTTGCTTTTTTTTTTCTCTCTCTCTCTCCTTTTTTTTTTTTTTTGGCCTGCAGCCCAATGTGAATGTATGATCACTAGCACAATAGTTAAACATCTGAGTCGTTTTGAAGTGCCTTCAACATTGCAATGATGTGATGGGGTTTTTTCCCGTCAACTAGGCAATTTATAGAAGAAAATTCAGCTTCCCCCCTAGTGGTGGCGAGGAAAATCCAGCAGGAGCTGCCTGGTCGATGCCTAAAAAGCTCGCTTGCTGCCACTTTACTGCAAATGCAGCGCCTGGAGGTACCCGTCTCTGCAACCATTCCTGGCCATTGCAGAGTTTGAAAGTTTGTGGTGGCTTTCTCTTTTTTTTTTTTTTTTTTTTTTAATGCGTGATTAAGCCATTTCAATAAATTTCTCTCAGATTTTTTTTTTTCTTTTGGAAACGAAAGGAAATAACTAGGAAAAAAATAAATTCATAAACCACAAAAGAATGCAAAATGTCAGTAAAGAAGAGAAAGATTCAAGCCACGACTCTCAGACCAGCTTGTGAAGAGTACCTCTGCCCCAGCTTCTGACTGTAACCATTCACATGTGGATTTTCAGGCGGTGAAGGGCTCAGGGGCACAGCACAGGGATCCATCCCATGTGCCAGTCTAGTCCATGAATATTCCTGCTACAAGCGGGTGACGTGCAGTGGCTTGTTTCCCCAGGACTGCATCACCTCTGAAATGAGATAGAGATCAGATGCCTTTCAGGCAGTAAATGACAGAACCACCCTGAAATCACAAATCGCCCAGGCGCTGAGAAGAAAACTTTCAGCAGAAGAGACAGGCAAAGGGCTTGCACAAAGGCATCTTGCTTTTGGGTGGGTGTCCTGACCCCTGGCAACTTGCTCACCTCGAGTCTCAACTCCCCTTCCCTGTTTGCTCATTAAAAACCTCTGAAGGACTTGTGATTCCTCCCAGCCCAGAACAGGAAAATACCGAAATCGCTAACATTTTCGTGGGCTGGGAAAGATGTTTCCCATTGAACTCCACCCAGATGTGCAGCCGTTTGTGCTGTGGGGCTGACTAAGGCTCAGTGAAGCCACCAGGAAGATTCCCACTGGCCGCAGATGGCTTTGCCCTCCCCAAAATGTGGCACCATTTTTAGTTATCATCGGCCGCATCCTTTTGCAATTATCATTGTGAGAGGCGTAACCTATACCCCAGAGGGCTCTTTGCAGGACGGAAAAGCCAGTCATTCCTCAAGCAGCAGGACCTAATGAAGCCTTGCCTCAGGGACATTCCTCTGCCCTGATTCTCTGATGTCTAATAAAGGTTGTGCTCATGAGACAGCCCTCTCCTCCATTAACAGCACTTCTGTCCTCTGCCTGGTGGCTTATTCTCACAATGGTTGTGGCAATATAATAGCTTGGAGACCACTGCTACTCTCTACCAGACACAGATGAAGGCAGATAGAGGTTTCAGAAACAATTGGAGAGGATTAAAATAGAAAGGCAGCAATGTATACACCCAAAGATTATGGCCATGTTGATGCCCTTTCGTTAGGGAAATGAGGCTAAACAAAAGGAGAAGAAAGATATTTTTTTTTCCCCTTAAGATGTGGTATGAATTTTTAATTCTCTTGGCTGTTGGCCAACCTTCCAGTACCTACAAAAAGCTGGTGGAGGGAGGGGTAAACGTCCCAAACTTGATGGTCTTTAGCTGCTGGGTGAAATGTCTCTATCCCTTCACATTGGGAGAAAGGGATTACAGCTTCTGTCCTTGGTGAGCCAAGCCTAAGTGGACAGAGTTGTCCCTAACTCTATGTCCTCACACTGCAGGAGATGGAGCAGGTGAAAAAGAGCCTCCTTTGGCTTGTAGGATAATCCCAAACTCTTCCGCTCTGCAAAGTTCAGTCCTGCTGCTACCAGCTGGACCACGCTACCACAGTGTTTTGCTTTACAGATTGAAAACATGTTTGCAAGGAAGGGCTGAGGTAAACACGAGGGCCATACCCAGAGCATCAATTCATTTCTCTGTCATTGTCGTGATGCTGATATTTGGAGGCAACTGGAGCTGGGTAAGGAGCCCTACAAAATCCACCTGCCTCAGTGAGATAAGCTGTGAGGAGAGACATGAATTTTTTCCTTAGGTTTGTCTTTGATACCCAGTCTTCGCTATGCATTCGTCTAAGTCCTGCTGGTATGCATGGAAGACTGGCGGAGTAATTTTCACCCCTTCAATTTCTATCTGAATTCAAGGCTTACTGGGTGCCATCAGCACTATGTGAAACTTTATGCTTCCTAATCTTTTTATATATGTAAAAACCCTGTTCCATATATATGTATGTATACACACACACGCATATATATGCACATGTATAGTCTAGAACCAAAGTTAGGCTAACAATAAATACAACTATATTTTTCAAAGGTGTTTTATATGCATGTGTATAAATATATATACACACACATATACATATATATATATACTTCAGATAAAAAAGGTATGAGCTGGTAATAAATATTGCTATATTTTTCAAAGAAGGTATTTTAAATTGATTTGATTATAATAGAGCTGACACGTACTGTGCAAAAGAACAAGCATTGGGAAAATTCATTTACTGGCTATTATAAATGAATTTCCTCGCCTGTTGTTCTTTTTGTGCAGTATGTGTCAGCTCTATGGTAATCAAATCAATTTAAAATACCATCTTTAAAAAACATATATTGTACATAAGACTTGCATTCTCCGTAAGCCAAGAAAAGTACCCTAGCCTTAATCAGAAATCTTCCTTCTTTATCCAGCTGTCTTTCAACCGTTCTGTCTCACAAAACTAACTGACTAGTTTTGAGGTTGGGAGGGACTCTCATAATTTTTGTGTTAGAGCCAAAAGAGAGGTGTGGACCTTTTTAACTCAAGTTTAATTCCAGAGGTGCTTTCTCCCATAGGTGCTTAACTGTGCTGCGACATTGTGTTTGCCATCTCAGAGAACTTGACACCGGAGATGGAGCTAAATGACACCATTAGTTCAGAAGAGAAGCAACTTCAGCCAAAGGATGATATTCAGCAGACTGAAGAGCAACAGATCCATGCACAGGCTCGATCCACACGCACTGCTAATGGGGTTAGATAAAGCAACTTTTGGCCCACAATTTTAGGTGGCCTGCAGCTCACACTGTTCCCTTTCCCATAGACTCAGGTCTGTGTTAGTTATTCAAAGAAGCTTCACAGTGTCCCGTGGAATCCACACAGTAACTTCTCCCATGTTTCCCCCAAAGTAGTGTAAAGTAGGGTTAATATTACAGTAACCCTACTTGGATTGCTGTTGAATATACAGCATATTAATCCTAGATGTTATCACATCTTCCTCCTCGTTAATCTCTTATCTTCTTCCTTTCTTTTTTCTGGTCTTTGTCTTTTCAGATGATTTTATAGTTTGTTTGAGGCTTTTAAGTCTGCTTAGTATGTCATGAGTCATCCAAAGGAGTGTTTCTAGCAATACATTTCACATGTTAAATATAACCAGAAGGGATGATCTGGTGATTAAAGAATAAAAAGTCTGGCTTCTTTTCTTAGCACTGTCATTAGACTAATTGTCTCTGATCTCAGGCAGGTCATTTCACCTTTCTGCTTTAGTTTTTCCACCTTTAAAATGGCAACAAACCCATATACAGCATTTTTGTCATATTTAATCTGTTCAGGTTTAGCTCTTCAAGACAGAAGCTTTGGGGGTTTTTTCTGCCTTCTGAGAGACAT